>NC_047052.1:27189154-27502336 GCF_011762595.2 Tursiops truncatus | reverse complement strand
CAGCTAGTTGCATCATTTATGGTGGAAGAAACAATGGATTAGAAATCAAAACATGGGTATTGGTTCAACCTCTACCATGTGCTCCCCAAGTGCCCTGGAGTAAGTCACTTCAGGAGTGTGTCTCAGGAGTGGGCTCAGTTGCTCAACTGTGAAATGGGGATAGTACTATTCCCTGCCTTAAGCAGGAGGTTTGAATAAGATAATGCACATGAGAGTACTTTGTAAAAGAGCTCTACAATTTTATTGGTATTAGTTACAAATTCAAAATAATGTAACACATTTAATTATATCCAGTGTTTGTTGTATTCATCTAGGTCCTGCAAGTATAGGTTTACTTAGCCCAGGAATACTGGAATATTTGCTACAGTGTCTGGTAAGTGAGACATCAAAGCTAGTTATTCTTAGTCATCTAGAATTGTGCATTTTTCTAAAATTGCCCACTTAGCCACTGGCACAGAGAATGGAATCAGCTATAAATTTTATTTGCAGGTGTTTCCTGAGTGTTTATCTATTCCTTCCTGTGTTTAAAAAAAAGTAAGGGCAGGATAGGAATTTATTGCAAGCAAAAACAGCTGAGTTGGTCTGGTTTTAAATTTAGTCATAAGATAGGTGCTATGATTGGCTTTTTTTGTGTGCGTCCTTAGAGTCTGCCAAATGGTAGTAGGAACCTCCGCAGTGGAAACAAAATTACACGGCATTCCAACAGGAAACTGTGAGGTCAGATTCCCAGTGTATATAAATCTCTGTTCCTCCATCCCTCCCACCATTACTGCTCTTAAAACTATTGTTGAGTATTTGATATATCGTCTGTGAAGCTTGTGGTTTGCCAAGGCTGTGCTATCGGGTCTCTCACACTGCTTGACTGCAGTCTTGACTGGTCTATGTTTTTTAAAGTTATTTTTCAGGCCTACTGTGCGTTGGCCTTATTTCAAAATCTGAAAGACCCTTTTTTTCAGGACCTATATGATATGTACTTAAAACACTTAACACTATGCTAAGTAAGCACTGTAGGGATACAGAAGTAGTCTAACAGTCCTTTGCCCTCAAGCAGTTTCCTGGTTAGGGGAACAAAACTACTCAGACAAGATAATTAGCCTCCATTTTATGACAGGATACGATCAAGGGCAAAATAGCTTCCTTCGGACCAAGTGCCAAGGGTTCTGAGAAGGTGGTTGGGAGGTGGGAGAAACGGGTGGAGGGGGCTGGGAGTCATGGGAGGCAGACTTCCTGATGAAGGTGGGACCTCAGCTGGGTCACACCACAGGGCTAGGATTTGTTTGTGCACACAGGAGGAAGAAATGGGTTTCTTAGCTAAGGGCACATCACCGGCAGAAGCCCAGAGCCAGAAATGGCCATGTTCCCAGCATATTACAGAGAATTATCTGATCAGAAGACAGTGTTCAGAGACAGGAGGACATAGACTTAGTAGCCAGGTGGGGAGGGCTCAGGGCCTGAAAAACCAGACAGAGGGAATGAGGATGGATGTGGCAAGAAGCAGGGTGCTAAACAGGCTTTGCAGCAGGGAAGGGCAATGGTTACATGAGCTCTGCAGAACCCAGCTGGGCACCAGAAAAGTGAGTGGAAATCATCTGTTGTTCTAGAGCTCTTTTGCAGGCACCTAGCATAGCTGTGGGGAAGGATGGCTGTGAGAAGATATGATGTTAAGCAGTTAGACCTTCCTTCAAATGTGAACACATGTGACATGAACTTAAATGTAACTGAAAGAGCTCACTTGTTGCTCTATCCCACCTACCATCAGCATTTGTAGAATTCCTTTCAGAGAACAGGTTGAAAATGAAGCCATAAGTTGTTAATTTCATTATTTATAAATTTGGAACTTGGTAGTGATGAATGGCTCCTTTTAGGGTTCTGAATAAAAAGCCATTTTTAAGCTATATTTCTGGGCTTCTGTTTGGCTTGCTTAAAGGAATATAAGAATCAGCATGATTTTATTTAACAAAGCTTTAATATATAAATGATACTAAGTAAAATAACATAGTACATTTAATAAGATACTTTTGAAATTTCCATATCTATAAATGAACACAGTAACTTCAAGAAAATAATATAAGTTTTAAGAGACTCTATCTTGGTTTATTACTAACAATATTAGCAAATGGATAATCATGGACTTGAATGAGTAAAACTTCTCCTACTGCTCCAAAAAAAAATCTAGCACACATTGGGTAAGAAGAGGAAATTGATAACTTGCCACCTCTGCAGGGCAATGATTTTTTTTTTTTTTTTTTTACCTTTTGTTGTCTTTCAGAAATTACAGTCCCACCCCACAGTCATGCTTTTTGCACTTATCGCACTGGAAAAGTTTGCACAGACAAGTAGGTATAGTGACTTCTTACATTAATGATCTATATCGCTTGTTAAAAATCTTATTTTTCATAGTTACTGGATGAGCTGATGCTTTTGAACCCCATCAAACATGCATACATTCTGGGGAATTCCCTGGTGGCCTGGTGGTTAGGATTCTGGGCGTTCACTGCCGTGGCCCCAGGTTCAGTCCCCGGTTGGGGAACTAAGATCCCTCAAGCCGTGTGGCACAGCCAAATAAATAGATAAGAAGCATGCATACATTCTGATTTGTCTGGGTAAACATCTCAAAGCCAGTAAGATGTAACAGTGACAAAGGCAAGAGTTTTCTCACCTAAAGAATCAAAACTTAATGGTTCTGAAGAACCTAGGGGCAGGACAGGAATAAAGACGCAGATGTAGAGAATGGACTTGAGGACACGGGGAGGGGGAAGGGTAAGCTGGGACGAAGTGAGAGAGTGGCATGGACATATATACACTACCAAATGTAAAACAGATAGCTAGTGGGAAGCAGCCACATAGCACAGGGAGATCAGCTTGATGCTTTGTGACCACCTAGAGGGGTGGGATAGGGAGGGTGGGAGGGAGACGCAAGAGGGAGGGGTTATGGGGATATATGTATACGTATAGCTGATTCACTTTGTTATACAGCAGAAACTGACACACCATTGTAAAGCAATTATACTCCAATAAAGATGTTAAAATATATATATATATATATATATATATATATATATAAAGAATCAAAACTTGGTGACCGTGATTACCCACTTTTTATAGCTAAAAATTTAGTGATCATATTGCTACTTTCTAGAAAATAGAGCTCTTGGGCTTTGTCATTATTATAGTTTCCAGATTCTCTAATTGTCTCTCCTCACTCTTTCCCTCCATTAATCTACCCAGTATATCATCCTACTCTTTCATGGTTAATTTAAGGTTTATGTCTTCCCAACAGGTGAAAATAAATTGACTATATCTGAATCCAGTATTAGTGACCGGCTTGTCACGTTAGAGTCCTGGGCTGATGATCCTGATTATCTGAAACGTCAAGTTGGTTTCTGTGCCCAGTGGAGCTTAGACAATCTCTGTAAGTAGGAGTTGTCCTGTATTAAAATGCCTGTTTTCATTTCCAAATCCACTTCTTAAATAGGATCACAGGTCTTTATTTTGTGACAGTGAGTGTGAGTTTTTCCATATAAGGTCCTCTACTGGGTGGGTTGGCTATATTCTAGCAGTAAAGTAAAGAGTCTAGGGACTCTTCAGACTATTAGATGGAATGCTTCTAATTGCAGCACTCTCCTGTTCGAAAACTTTTACTGGTCCCCTGTTTCCTCCTGCATCCAGGCCATTAATCAGATGCTACTGTCTAATCAACTCTTTCCAACACAAACTCTTCTCACTGTCCTACAAGCAGTTCCCAATCATTCCTACCCCTGGGCATGTTCCCCTCACTTGGAATTCCCTCTTTACTCTTCTCTTTGTCCCAACTTTGCTCTTCAAAACTCAAGTCATGTCTTACCTATACCGTGAGAGTTGCTCCCAACTTTTCTTTTTCTCCTCCAAGAGCTGCAAGAACTAAAACTATATTACTGCTCTATCCTCACTCCCCCTCCCACAGGTAGCACTGTGCGAAAGCACAGTTGGACATGTGACCCCTCTGCTCCTACTGCAGCATTATGGGGAGTAGCTCAGTGCCCAGCCTGTGTAGTGCCAGTTAAAGAATAATTCTGAAAAAGTACCATTTGGATTTTGCTGCATGCAAAATAATGACTATAGGGAACAGAAATATAAACCTAGCAGTGCTGCTTTTACTAGCATTTGCTTAATTAATCTTCCTATGGCAGTGTAGCAGCAAAGTTAAGGTTATAAGTCTATCAATTCTGCCATTTATGAGCACCTCCACTTCTTAACTAGAATGGCAACTAGCGATGACAGTAGCTTTTTTCTCCACAACAGCCTGCCTTAGAAATGTGCCCACTTTTTCTTTTGCAGTTTTAAAAGAAGGTAGGCAGCTGACCTATGAGAAAGTGGACTTGAATAGCATTAAGGCCATGCTAAATAGCAACGATGTCAGTGAGTACCTGAAGATCTCGCCTCATGGCTTGGAGGTAAAGCTTCCATAGATGGACCATTCTGGGGAGAAAATCTTGTCCTCGTTTTCCTGCCCTGGTTCTGAACAAAAGCAATCCTTGCAAAATAGATGGAAATTTTCTACATACGCAAAGAGTGTTTAGAGGTAGAAGTGGTGGGAGAGAGCGTGTTTGGGATATTATTTACTCTTTCATATCTAACATGGTCCTATACATATAGTACATGCTATAATGTTTATTGACTGGTTTAAATATGTCTGATTTTCATCTCTGCCATTTTAGGCAGTTAAAGGTACAAAGACTAGTGTTTCTAAAAGAGGCCCTTCCTTTTTTTGTTGTTGTTTTTTTTTGTTGTTTTTTTTTGCAGTATGCGGGCCTCTTACTGTTGTGGCCTCTCCCGTTGCGGAGTACAGGCTCCGGACGCGCAGGCCCAGCGGCCACGGCCCACGGGCCCAGCCGCTCCGTGGCACGTGGGATCTTCCCGGACCGGGGCACGAACCCGTGTCCCCCGCATCGGCAGGCGAACTCTCAACCACTGCGCCACCAGGGAAGCCCGGCCCTTCCTTTTTTTAAATCCCTGCATAACCAATTGTATTCAGTCTAGAGCTTCACCTTCTCCCTTTATGTTGAAAATGTTGCTGATTTGGGGGTGAAGGTTAATGAAAGAGCCGCTTATATACAGGAAGGTACCGTTAGGCACTAGACATGTCAAGATTAAAGAGCCGTTGAAGAATGGCTGCAAATAGGTTCTTTGATCTTACATCTTTTTGCCAAATGCTTTATGTAGTTTTCTGCTTCAGATTATTTTTAGGTACTCCATCTAATACACTTCAATATCCTTCTCTCCCTCATCTCCCTCCCTAACAAGTACAATGTTTATGCATTTGGAAAAGATTCTACTATAAGAGCAAAGCTCTGTAAGTACTTAAAAATGAAGCCAGTAGCCTTCTCTAATTCTTACTTTGAGGTCTTCCAATCCTTTCAATCTGGAACTCCCTGGAAATTAAACTATAAAATAGAGTGTCCTTCCTTCGGTTTTGTACTTTTTGTCACTGAGAATGCACAGGGAAGAAGACAGTAGTCCACCAGGAGCTTTAATGAGGAAGAATAGATTCTACCTTCTGAGCCGTTGGTTATCTCTGGTGGTCTTCAGGCATTGATGGTGGACTTCCATGCTCTTTGATTTTGCCAGGCTCGCTGTGATGCCTCTTCTTTTGAAAGTGTGCGCTGCACCTTTTGTGTGGATGCTGGGGTGTGGTACTACGAAGTAACAGTGGTCACTTCTGGTGTCATGCAGATCGGCTGGGCCACACGAGACAGCAAGTTTCTCAATCATGTGAGTACCTTGGAGACCTGTGTGGATGAGAGCAGCAGCAGTTTTTTTGGCGAGTGGGTGGCGGATACTCATTTTTCAGATAGTTTTGCACAATAATCGTTCCTTGGGCTGAATCACATGGTGCCAAATCCCTAACAGTGGTTTTCTAAACTGATTTAGAAATAGGAAAACACAGGTGAAATTGCCCGTCAGCTGTTTTTTTCCCCTCAAGTTTTAAGTTCATGTTAATCTTCCACCCAGAGTTTAGATGTGCTCTTTTTCCTCCTTTTTTTTTAAATTAATTAATTTATTTTGTTTTTGGCTGCATTGGGTCTTTGTTGCTGCGCGTGGGCTTTTCTCTAGTTGCAGCGGGGGGGCGCTACTCTTCGTTGGGGTGGCTCCTCTTGCTGTGGAGCACAGGCTCTAGGTGTGTGGGCTTCAGTAGTTGTGGCACACGGGCTTCAGTAGTTGTGGCGCACAGGCTTCAATAGTTGTGGCTCGCAGGCTGTAGAGCGCAGGCTCAGTAGCTGTGGTGCGCAGGCTTAGTTGCTCCACGGCATGTGGGATCTTCCCAGACCAGGGCTTGAACCCGTGTCCCCTGCACTGGCAGGCGGATTCTTGACCACTGTGCCACCAGGGAAGCCCCTCTTTTTCTTTTTAGGCTCTGCTCCAGCCCCAGCCACATGTTTGGCTCAGTTTTTATATTGGGTCCAGTGATGGTTTTTACCTTGCGTTTAAGCTTTAGGAACTTCGTAGGAATTCTGTTCCTTTCATAAAATACTAAATGTTGTCTTGACTCCTCTTACTTTTACCTTATAATTAGTAGGCACATTTGTTTTCAGTATTCAGTATTTATCTTTTGCTAGACAAAGCTGTAATTTATAAGGGAAAATTAAGTCCACTAGAGGAAGCAGAATTGGGCTGCCTCTACCTGGGTGTGAGAGGTTGGGGTTCTTCGCTTTCCTACGAATGTTAATTTCTTGTCACTTTATACCCTTCTAATGCCCAACCCAATGGGCTTTCCTCTCATAGTCATATTATAAGCTGTTTGGAATTAATCCAGTTTTGATCAGGAATGTTTTGTGGACATATGATTTTTACCCTTTGAGCTGGGAAAAGTCCCTTAGATTTTTTTTTTTATGTTAATCTAAATAATAGCCTCCCATCCCATACAGCTAGTTTCTAAAGTGCCCTTTCAACAAGGCTGTACAGCATCCTGGAATTGTTCATGGCATTTTACTAAACTCCTTGCTGGAAAGAGACAAATTGGAGGAAGAGGGCCCAGGGAGAGGTCAGGTCTGGATTTTTGTCCAGGATGGAAAACTGGACCCCAGTCTGCCATTGCTTTGTTGGGAACCTTCCCTGATGCGGCGCCTCCTAGTCCTCTAGGCCTTAATTAAAACCTGGAAGAATGGGGCTTTTTTGTGACACCATGTAGTCAGAAGTAAGTGGGTCTGGAGAACGATGCCAGTTAGTCTTTTAGTGCCCAACTTGGGCACTAATTTAAAGAAGACAGTATCAGTTACACTGACAGCCTGCCCCAAATGATGTCCTCAAGAGGATTTTTTAGGAGTTAAAAAAAAATCTTAATTTCCAGAGCACCTTCATTTTAGAGCCTATCATCCGATTCCCACAACAGTTTTTACTGTCACAGTTTCCATTTCACAGATGAGAAGACTGAGACTAAGACTGGGACAAAAAGAAACTAGGACTAGAATTCAGTCCCCTTCCTATTCTACAATAGTTGTGTTCTTTGCATTTGAAAATTGAGAGAGTCTCAGAGAAGTCGCTAGTCTCATTTGGAAGTAAAGATTTGTTTGGGAACTAGAAGAAATGTGGAATCCTCTCGGGAGAAAGCTTCGATATAAAATGTGCCTCTCCTAATTTGGCAGCACACTACAGGTCTGAGTGTAGTATATTTGAGACTGAATGTTGCAGATTGTTTTTTTTTAGTGGCCAATGAAGCTGGATAATTTTATCTGATGGGTGAAACTAATTTCTGCCATATAGTTGCAAAAACTTTGGTGGCTTCTCAAGTTAAGAGGCTTAACATACTATCTTCCTACCCTCCAGATTGCTTGATAGACTTAATTTCTTTCTTTAAAAAACAAAAATGAAACATTTTTCCCTGATTCAAGTACTGGTTGGTGAAGTCTGATGTATCTTTCCCCCAATGTAGGATTTTAATGATGTTGCCATACTTACAACTTTGCTTCACATGGACATTGTTCTGGTGATTCTGAATCCTTTTGCCTGTACAGATAGGGTGTGGTTTTATGGAATAAGTCATTCCTAGAATACATGCAGTTTCTAAAACTTTGAAGTCTGTTCATAGACTTATTTTAACTCCTACTGCTTGGGCTTCGGTTTTGAAAAGATGGTCAAAGTGTTGGGCTTGGACATAGATCATTAATCTGAGAAGCTAAAGGATAGTTCTTGTTCAGGTCACTTAGAGAATAGTTATCTTGTATATATTTATGGGGGTTTGGGAGGAGCAAGTCTCCAAGGGTGCATTTTGACTTATCTAAAATATCTTTTGCCTTTTCATGAGCATATGCCATGTGACAGGTCTTTCACATACTCATCTCTAATCTTTTTGAGAGTTTGGGAAGGTATTATTCTCCCATTTAGAGATGAGAATGAAGTTCAAAGAAATTAATTTAGAAACTTGCCCAAAGTCACCTAGCCTCCAACTGCTGGCGAAGAATTCAGACCCTGGTCAAGGCAGCCCGTGCTTCTTTCCCTGTTGAAGCCTCTTGCCATGGAGAAAATGACTCTGCTATCTTAAACAGAAAAAGAATGACTTGGAAGCCTATTGGGAGCTCCCAGACTATTGAGGGGTTTGAGAACCAGACAGGCTCCAAGGCAGCATCAGAGGCCAAGACACAGGAAGTACAACAGCCAGTGTTTTAGGGACTAGGATGCCAACACTGCTGCCACAAAGGTCCTAACCATTCCTCCATGTGGGGTCACAGACACTAGGTGTCTGATGGGAGGGTCCGGTTGGCCAAGGTCACATCTTACCCCTCCATCTCCAGAGCAGGAGGCAGGACATTGTATCTTCATTACATTTCCCATAGCAGGAAGTAGTAGGGATACTGGACAGCAGAAGAAAGGATGGTGTCCACCACATAGGGAAGGAGTCAATATATTCTGTAAACAACAAACTGTGGATAAATGCTTTTTTGTTGTTTGTTTTTATTAATGTTGCCATTACTAAAGTATATGTGACCAGAACATACAGATCAAAATAATCACCCCAAGTACCAAGCTAGCTACACTGTTCTCTCATTTGTCTGCCTCAGCTGATGGAGACCATAGTTATAGTTCCACTGGGAATGTTTTCACGTTGAAAGAGGGTGTAGTACATCTGGACTGCTCTTTGGTATGTGAGCTCAAAGGGCTTTTTAAAGTGTATCTCTGCTTAGCAGAGGCACCTACTTCTTAGCCTGTAGAAGTTGATCTGTGGTTAAAATGATTAGAGTTCCCCCTCTGTCTCCAAATGCCACAATACTGTGAAATTCATCCAGGCATAGAAGACATTGCATGGTAAAGTCTGCTCTTAACCAATTCTTGGTGGCTGGGAATCTTCTAGGAATTTCTTTCAAGTGTTCAGTGGAGGACTTCCTAGGACATTAGAAAGGAAAGATAGAAAAGAATTGCTTGCCTTTTGCCTATGCCCCAACACTCCACAAATAAAAAGTAAGTTTTTACTTATTTGTTCAGGCTTTGAAAGGAATAGCAAGGTGTTTTTTCTAATAGACTGGTGAATATCTTCTCGGCCTTAGGCTGAGAACTTATGCAAGCTCATTTAACTCTTGAGTAGTCTGAATAGTGCATTCAGAAGCTAATTCAGAAGCCTCACTTTGGAGAACACTCATCCGAATTCAGTATGTTGTGGTCCGAGTAGTCAAGAAGCATCTTGGAGCCCTTTTTCCAATCTATCTCCTCACTGCATTGTCGCATAGAATAAGCAGACCATCACCAGGATCTGAGATCTTACTTGGATTCAGCCCACATTTTCAATGCCTTTCTCTACTATAATCTTTCACCATTGAGCCTTAAAGATAGCAGTTGTCTGATCTGCATGTTTCCTCTGTATTTTCTATTTTCTTCTTATAAGTGCTCAAAATAATTTCTTAAGATCCCACCTCCCCTTTTATGTTAACAATAAAATAATTGTGAAATAATTAAAAGGCAGGAACTAATAAAAGAAGCTGCCAAGGACCTGTGTGATGTTCAGATATCTCAGAATACCTGTTAGCTGATTACCCACTATAACCTTCTGTTGTCTCCAGTTTTGAAATCTCTGAGCATGTGGGTGTTTTGAAGTGTACTACATGAAAGAAAGGTGTTTGCCCACACCAGCCTTGGAATCAGAAAATTCCAGGGTCCAAACTTGACTTTTTTAGTAACATGTCCTTGGGCAAGCTGGTTGACTTCTCTGAGCCTTATTTCCTCTTAAGATGGAATATAATACCACCAGCCTTAAGGTGGTTCATGAGAATTAAATGAACTAACAGATGTGAAACTTGGGAAAAATTTGTTGGTGAAGTCACACTCTATTCTGACTCTATGTCAGAATTTTGGTATCTTCCAAGAACTGTAGCCTCTCTCCCTTCATCCAAAAAGCTTAGAATTCTAGCCACCAGGTTAATGGAACACAGCAGGCAGAACCTTGCTAATCTTCTGGGCCCTCTCTCCCTCCAGGAAGGCTACGGCATTGGGGACGACGAATACTCCTGTGCATACGATGGCTGCAGGCAGCTGATTTGGTACAACGCCAGAAGTAAGCCTCACCAACACCCCTGCTGGAAAGAAGGTATTCATTCCTCTTCATCATGAATTTATTAATTAGGTTAAGACATCTGGTTATGATGAGGCATTTATTATGTTAGGCTTTAAAATCTTTTAATGGAAAAAGAGTAAATGTGAAAAGGGATATTAGCTTTTGTATCCCCTACCATAGATGTGAACCGTACTCCTGATATTCACCTCTGATGGAGCCCTTCCTTTAGCAAAACATTTCAGACTATAAAATTCTTAATTTAGTGGGGAAATGATCATTTTAAGATTAATATGAATTCTAGTTTCCTCTCTGGGTATATGTCTTAAATCAAAGCAGCCGTGGAGATATTGAGGACACTGAAATTGTAATGCCAATAAAATAAGGTTATTTTCAGAGAATTGGCACTATTCAGTGGACACATTCCGGGGCTCTCTAGGGCAGCTTTTAAAGATGACTTGAGTACTGTTAGCCTCAAACACTTCTGCCCAGCCTCATTTCTCCAGACATCAGGCTCAGGATGCTGCAGGGCCAGGACTCTCAATCAAGGCTCTAGGATTTTAGCAAGAATATATCTTATCAACAGCATGATCTTTTTTGCCCAATTCAGTTTTTTTTCCCAACTGCTTTGCAATATTAAATGCCCTAGACCCATGAAAACATTTATTAATGAAAGATTCAAACAGCATAGTTAGAGCCACAGTTGATTTGTTAAACACTTATACCAAAAAATTTAAGGTGAGTGTTTACCCCCAACTAAATACAGTGAAAACAGGGCTTCCCTGCTTCAGCACCACTGCACCAGAGGGTAGTATTCTCAAGGGGCCTCCTGGTGCACTGCCTTGTTCTGAAGATATAGAGTCATATGGTAGGGGATGGAACCTCCGGAAAAATTTTATTCCCAGCATTGGAGCTAGATGGGGGATATAGCCCAGCTTCTTCTCCAAGCTGCCCTCTCTCTGTTTCCTGCCACAATCAGCATTATAGATGTAAACTGAATTTTGAGGCATGCTAAGAGAGCAGGAATTTGACCCTTGCTGTGAGGGGACAGCTTCTCAATTAACTAATAGTGTGGAAAGGAAAAAACCTGCAAAGCCCACATAAGCCCTCATTTTAAGGGTTTACAGGTTAAAGGAACATAACACTTCTTCATTTTTTTAAAAAATACTTTTCTGATATTTTTTTGTTATCGTTATAAATTTATTTATTTTTGTCTGTGTTGGGTCTTCGTTGCTGCGCACAGGCTTTCTCTAGTTGCGGTGAGCGGGGGCTACTCTTCATTGCAGTGTGCGCAGCCTTCTCATTGTGGTGGCTCCTCTTGTTGCGGAGCACGGGCTCTAAGCACATGGGCTTCAGTAGTTGTGGCACGTGGGCTCAGTAGTTGTGGCTTGCGGGCTCTAGACCGCAGACTCAGTAGTTTGTGGCACACTGGTTTAGTTGCTCTGCAGCATGTGGGATCTTCCCTGACCAGAGATCGAACCCATGTCCCCTGCATTGGCAGGCGGATTCTTAACCACTGCGCCACCAGGGAAGTCCCAACACTTCTTCATTTAACAAAGCATTAAGATAGAGGTACTGTCTGCAAAGACTGTCTTGTTTGTTTTTTAAATGATTTTTTAAACGATTTCTTAAGTTTATTATAAAATTTGGAAAATAGGGGTAAAAAGCAAATGAAACCAAAATCTCATGTAATTCCTCCATCCAGAGATTTCTTTAAAACACAATCTGGTGTGTATATATAGATATGTATTTTTTTTATTAATTTACCTTTAACATTTTTTTAAAATTTTTATTGGAGTATAGTTGATTTACAATGTTGTGTTAGTTTCAGATGTACAGCAAAGCAAATCAGTTATACATATACATATATCCACTCTTTTTTAGATTCTTTTCCCATATAGGCCATTAGAGAGTACTGAGTAGAGTTCCCTGTGCTATACAGTAGGTCCTTATTAGTTATCTATTTTATATATAGTAGTGTGTATGTGTCAATCCCAATCTCCCAATTTGTCCTTCCCCTGCCCTTACCCCCTGGTAACCATAAGTTTGTTTTCTACATCTATAACTCTATTTCTGTTTTGTAGATAAGTTCATTTGTACCCTTACTTTAGACTCCACATATAAGCGATATCGTGTGATATTTGTCTTTCTCTGTCTGACTTACATCACTCAGTATGACAATCTCTAGGTCCATCCATGTTGCTGCAAATGGCATTATTTCATTCTTTTTTATGGCTGAATAATATTACATTGTATATATGCACCACATCCTTTTTATCCATTCCTCTGTTGATGGACATTTAGGTTGTTTCCATGTCCTGACTACTGTAAATAGAGCTGCAGTGAACATTGGGATGCATGTATCTTCTCAAATTATGGTTTTCTCCTGATATATGCCCAGGAGTGGGATTGCTGGATCATATGGTAGCTCTATTTTTAGTTTTTTATGGAACCTCCATACCGTTCTTCATAGTGCCTGTACCAATTTACATTCCCACCAAAAGTGTAGGAAGATTCCCTTTTCTCCCCACCCTCTCCAACATTTATTGTTCGTATATTTTTTGATGATGGCCGTTCTAACTGGTGTGAGTTCTTACTTCATTGTAGTTTTGATTTGCATTTCTCTAATAATTAGTGATGTTGAGCTTTTTTTTTTTTTTTTTTTTTTTGCGGTACGCGGGCCTCTCACTGTTGTGGCCTCTCCCGTTGCGGAGCAGAGGCTCCGGATGCGCAGGCTCAGCAGCCATGGCTAACGGGCCCAGCCGCTCCGCGGTATGTGGGATCATCCTGGACCGGGACAGAAACCCGTGTCCCCTGCATCGGCAGGCGGACTCTCAACCACTGCACCACCAGGGAAGCCCAAAGCATCTTTTCATGTGCTTTTTAGCCATGTGTATGTCTTCTTTGGAGAAATGTCGATTTAGATCTTCCACCCATTTTTTAATTGGGTTGTTTTGTTTTTTTGATATTGAGCTGCATGAGCTGTTTGTATATTTCGGAGATTAATCCCTTGTTGGTTGCTTTGTTTGCAAATATTTTCTCCCATTCTGAGGGTTGTCTTTTCATTTTGTTTATGGTTTCCTTTGCTGTGCAAGAGCTTTTAAGTTTAATTAGGTCCCATTTGTTTGTTTTTATTTTCATTACTCTAGGAGGTGGATCAAAAAAGATCTTGCTGCGGTTTATGTGAAAAAGTGTTCTGCCCATGTTTTCCCCTAAGAGTTTTATAGTATCCGGCATTACATTTAGGTCTTTAATCCATTTTGAGTTTATTTTTGTGTATGGTGTATATTTTTTGTTGTTACACTTACTATGCCTTGAACAGCTTTCCAGGTTATTAAATAACATTGTTTTTAATGGCTTTTCAATATTCCATTATATAATAGTACTATATTAATCAATGCCTCAAGGTTGGAAGTTACATTTTTGCCTTTTAAAATTATTATTATAAAAAAATTATAAACCATTCTGGATTTTCTCAGGATAAATCCTTAGAAATGAATCTTCTCTGGCAAAGGGTATACAGAATTTCAAGGCTTTTGCCATATATTGCCAGATTTTCCTCCAGTACCACTGAGGGTCAATTTTTCTTGTCATTACTTTATAATTTCATGTATTTATCTTTGACTATTTATTTATTTTTATAAATTTATTTTTTATTTATTTATTTTTGGCTGCATTGGGTCTTTTTTGTTGCGTTCGGGCTTTCTCTAGTTGCAGTGAGCGGGAGCTACTCTTCATTGTGGTGCGTGCACTTCTCATTGCGATGGCTTCCCTGTTGCAGAGCAAAGGCTCTAGGCGTACAGGCTTCAGTAGTTGTGGCACGTGGGCTGTTCCCAAACCAGGGATCGAACCCATATCCCCTGTGTTGGCAGACAGATTCTTAACCACTGTGCCACCAGGGAAGTCCCTTTGACATTTTAAAAAGCAAAAACTTGGGCTTCCCTGGTGGCGCAGTGGTTGAGAGTCCACCTGCTGATGCAGGGCACATGGGTTCGTGCCGTGGTCCGGGAGGATCCTACATGCCGCGGAGCGGCTGGACCCATGAGCCATGGCCGCTGGGACTGCGCGTCCGGAGCCTGTGCTCCGCGGCGGGAGAGGCCACAACAGTGAGAGGCCCATGTACCGCAAAAAAAAAAAAAAAGCAAAAACTTTATGAGTGAATATGAATGCTTTAAAAAAAAAACATGTTTGGGGGCAGTTGTTATGTCAGACAGTTTTGTTTTGTTTTGTTTTTTTGGCTGTGCCTCACAGCTTGCAGGATCTTAGTTCCCAGACCAGGGATTGAACCCTTGCCCTCGGCAGTGAAAGCACAGAGTCCTAACCACTGGACTGCTGGGGAATTCCCTCTCAGAGAGTTTTAACTCTCACCAGAGAGGCAAAAAAGTTCATGATTTTGATCTTACCATATTTTACTGATCCCCAAATGCATATTTTCCCCACATTTTCACATCTTTGAAATTGGGATGCATCTTACAATTGATGACTTTTCATAGATTAATTGGCAGCATTTTCCTCTTAATGGTACATCCAAATATTGATGTAAATGGGTCAGATCAGTTGCAGAAGAAGCAAAAATGATGAATATGTTGAGTACAGGGCTATAAAAACAGACTTAATACAGTGACATTAAAACCCTGAGACAGCAGAATCTCCATATCCTAACAGTGTTTCACTTTATCCTCTAGGAGACACAGTAGGATTTCTGTTAGATTTGAATGAAAAGCAAATGATTTTCTTTTTAAATGGCAACCAGCTGCCTCCTGAGAAGCAAGTCTTTTCATCTACTGTGTAAGTACCTTCTCTCAGTCAAACATTTGAGCAGATGCATGGAATGTACTTTTCTCCAGAAAAAAAAAAACAAAAAAAACTTTGTCCGTTTATGTAGTCAGTTGTGATGAGAAATCACTGTATTTCAAGTAATTGGAGACCCATTTGATCTTACCTAAAACCCTCCCAGAGTTTGATATAGGAAAGTAAGAGCAGGATGTTCTCTGGTTCACAGTTCTGTCTAGGTTAATAAACAGAATGTCACCCTTCTTTCTGCTCGGGTATGACTTATTCCCATTTTCTGAACACCACTTTGTGTAAGAGCTTTACTTTGTTTTTATGAATTCTCTTGACCTCTGTTTATTTTTATTTGTAGATCTGGATTTTTTGCTGCAGCTAGTTTCATGTCATATCAACAATGTGAGTTCAATTTTGGAGCAAAACCATTCAAATATCCACCATCTGTGAAATTTAGCACTTTTAATGACTACGCCTTCCTAACAGCTGAAGAGAAAATCATTTTGCCTAGGTAAGGAATCTGCAGTCAAAGAGACCACACTGGCCATGGCACAGCCAGTGTTGGGCCTTTATGGTCTTAAAGGTATCTGTAACATAATGTTGTAATCCTAGCTCCTGTTCTGGCTCAAAACGCAGGTTTGTAACGAGCCCTTCTGCAGTGTACTTCACCTTCACTCTCAAGCCAGTGTCCCAAGGCTTGAGAGTGGCTCAGTCAGCAGTTTCCAGATGAACTAGAAAATGTCACACAGTGATGACAGCCCTGCAGTGGCAGAGCCTCCATAATATCTCAGGAACAGAAGGGCCACTTGTATCCCAGCTCAGAGATCTGAAGTTCATTCTTAGAACTTCCTTTCACCTTGTCTTGGTGCCTGACAGGGATTCTGAACTTCAGATTCCTCTTAGTGGAAGTGTGAAGTAACACCTTTCTCATCTGTCATGCCCCATCATTTTTTTTATGTAGCCTATCTTCTTGGATGCGGCCCATAAACAAGTCTGCCTTCTCACACACGCCCTGAAAGGTACAATCGATCCATCTAAGAGTTCCCCTGGAGGCTGGCCTTGGTTAAAAGTGCTTCAGCATTTAGTTAACCACCCCTGCAGAATTAAACTTTCCAAAAGTCAGATGGCAGTAGGCGCCAACTGTCGGAAAGTCGTCTTTTATGGGCAGCTTCTCTTGGTACCACATCACTTTCGCGCCCAAAGTGCAGCCTGCCTTGAAAAAGAACAGCAGTTACAAGCTCGGGCAGTCCTATAATACACTAGACTTTGCTTTTGTGACAGTGACACCAAGACAGGAGTTGTTGGAGACTGAGTGGCCTCCTTAATGCGAAGGGGTCCTTTTTTACTCATAGAAATAGTATTCTTCTCTGACTTCAGGGTAGGAGATCATGTTCCTGTTTCTATCTGGCATTTTGTAAATTGTTCTATATTGTAAATCCTCTCTGTCTCTATCTCTTCTTCTATTCATTCTTTTTTTTTCTTCTTAAACTTTTTATTATGGAAAACTTCAGATACACACAAAAGAAAAAAAAGAATAGTACAATAAAGCACCATGTACCCACCTCTCAGCTACAGAAGTCATCCACTCATGACCACCTGCTTCTCTTACAGTTTTCCCTCATCTCTGTTAATAGCTCCATTGTCATTCCAGTTTCCCCGGCCGTAATCCTAGAGTATCCTTGACAAGGCAGGGAATGATTTTCTGCCATTTCCACGACAGATCCCTCAGCAAATCCTGTGGGCTGTGCCTTCAGAATATATCCCAAATCCAACTACTTCTTATCCCTCTCCCTGCTACCACCATGGTTGAAGCCTCCATCATTTTCCACCCGGATTGTTCTTGCCCTGCCCTTAAACTGTAGTCTCCCTGTTCCTGCCTTAACTCCCTTCGGTCTGTTCAGCACAGTCTCCAGAATGTTTTTGTTACAACATAAATCAGATCATGCACTTCTGTGCTGAAAAGACTCTAGTGGCTTCCTCTCACTTAAGGTAAAAGCTTAAATCCTCTATACGATTTGTCCCCTCCTCTCCTCCATTACTTCTCTGACCTCCGACCCTCTCCCATATGCTCCTGCTCTTTCAGCCATCCTGGCCTCCTTGCTGCTCCTGAAACATACCAGGTCTACTATTGTAGCCCCAGGGCCTTTGCACTAGAATGTTCTGCTGTCACAATGCTTCTTGCTACTAGAATGTTCTGATGTGTGTTTTCCAGGACCACTGAGCAGTTAACTCAATTCTGACACTGTCTAACTGGAGATAGCATCAGATCCCACTGGTGAAGGACTCAGTCCTGCAAAGACTACCCTTTTCTCCCACTTTAGATGCCAGTCACAAGTCCAGTTTATGACCAAGTGGCTGTAAATTGGAGGCTCCCATGACCTCCTCCTTGGGTTTGATTAATTTGCTAGAGCTGCCACCACAGAACTCAGGAAAGCAGTTTACTTCTTACTAGGTTACCGGTTTATTAGAATAGTATATAACTCAGGAACAGGCTATCTGTGCATGCCAATCTCCCTGCCTCTCACTTGTTCACCAGCCATGAAACTCTTTGAACCTTGTCCTTTTCGGTTGGTAGGGAGGCTTCATTACACAGGGCTGGTTCATTAAATCATTGGCCTTTGATGATGGAACTCAGTCTCCAGCCCACTTCCCATCCCAGGAGGTGGGGCAGAGGAGAGAGGAGGGAACTGAAAAGTTCCAACCTTCTAATCACCTGGTTGGTTCCCAGTCCCATCCTTAGGTACCTAGCGGGCTTTTTAAAAGCCGCCTCATTAACAGAACAAAAGACCTTTCTAGCTCTCTTAACTTATGAATCATCGAGGGTTTTAGGAATCTGTGCCAGGAATGCAGATGTAAACAAAATATATTTTTTATCATAAATCACAATTTCTCTCCAAGATGCCCGCAAGCTCACTCTCTCACTCCCTTCATGTCTTCACTTAAATGTCATCTTAGTGAGATTTTCCCTAGCTGCCGTATTTAAAATTATAACTCCCTGCCTCTCACATACACACTCCTTATTCTTCTCCCTGCTTTATTTTTCTTCACACTACTCATTAGCATTTAAAAATCTGCCTATCTTACTTTTTAATCTGATTTATTGTCTGTTTTCCCCCCACTGGAGTGTAAACTCTCTGAAGGCAGGGATATTTTTTTAGTCCTCTCTTCACTGCTGAATCTCCAAAGCTTGGAACAGTGCCTGGCACATAATAAGGCCTTATGTGAATTGAACGAATATTTCCTGTTTCTCTTGGCCATCCATCAGGCTGTACCTTCAGCAGAGCAGTTCTGCATGTCTGCTTTTCCATTCCAAGCTGAGTGAAAGTATAATGCGAGGCTTCTAACCCAAGGTGTCTGGACTTCCAGGGTGGCTATGATGAGCTGTCATAAACACGTTGAAAATTGTGTGTGTGCATTTTTCTTGGGAAATGCTCTATGCGTTTCCTCAAACTCTTAGAGTGTGTGACTTAAAATGTTAAAATTTGCTGGTAGGGACTTCCCTGGTGGTCCAGTGGGTAAGATTCCGCACTCCCAATGCAGGGTTCGATCCCTGGTCAGGGAACTAGATCCTGCATGCATGGTGTAACCAAGAATTCCGAGTGCCGAAACTAAGACCCGGCACAGCCGAGATAGACAAGATAGATAGATAGATGATAGATAGACAGGTAAACAAAAAAAATTTTTTTAATTTGCTGGTAAAATAAAAAAAGCACTGGACTTAGAACCAAAAGACTTAAATTTGATTCCTGAATCTGTTTACTGTGTCTGACCCATACAAATCATTTCCTTGTCTGTGGCCTTATGCAAATCATTTCCTGCCCTTTTCTTTGTAAAATGGGAATGACCATGCCTCCTTCATTCTCTATTTTAGAAAATCATTGAAAGATTGAAATGAGATGTCTTGTGTGAAAACTTTACTGAACAAAGCTTAGGGAATACATGGTAGACTCACATGTGCAGAGCATTTTCAAGGCACTTCGTATGCATCACTGCTAACAGGCCCCATTTATTTGTTGACAAAATGAGTTTCAAACTGTGTTTTCTACTCAGGCACAGGCGTCTTGCTCTGTTGAAGCAAGTTAGTATCCGGGAAAACTGCTGCTCCCTGTGTTGCGATGAGGTAGCAGACACACAATTGAAGCCATGTGGACACAGGTAAGAGGATTTGTTTGGTCATTTCCTCTTTTGTACATTATATTAGACAAAGTTTCATCCTGTTCCTGAATTGCTTTTTACAGTGTTACCAGTTCCATAGCTGTTCATCAAGGTTTATAATATCCAAAGTGGGCTGAATGAGGAATTAGAGTTTGCCAAGTAGTACATGGCTGTCTTCCAGAAAGTACCTGAAATAGAAGAAGCTGCTTGATATGGAAGGCCTGTTTTTGTTTTACTTAATTTACTCAACACTATAGTTTAAACAGTTTTTATTCACAAAATGTAAAAGGTTTAATGCTAATTATGAGCCTCTTGGGAAATCCCTTTTAGTTTTAGAGCCTTCTCATTTACTTATTATTCACCCTCCTAAGCATTGAGATGGCAGCACCTCCCTGCCATCTAACCAAATTTCAGTTGTATGAGACAAGGGCAGCCTGGATCCTATAGAACAGAGTGTCTAAGACATCAGCAAGAGCAGCAAGTAAGACAGTCCCTAAAAAGGCCATCCCAACTAAGGTTAGAAAGGGGAAGAGGAGTTGGGCAGTGTGCTGGCCTTGGCCTAGCCCGGGCTTGTGTGCTGATTGTATATGAGCAATACCTATGCTGATGTTCCAGGCCAGCTCCCTGTAATTCATCACATCCCATACCCTGCCTTGCTCTTATTCTTGACATAGCTTTAGCTAGCAGGTCGCCTACGGGGCCAGAGCCTGGAGTGATGGACCCCAGTTTGTCTCCCCCAGGTCTGACTCAGCCTGAGCCCCTGACTCTGCCTCTGTACATTTGCCATCTTATGAAATGGGTTGTTATCTAATCGTCTGGTAAGGGACATACATGCAGTGAGTTTATCTCATTTCACCACTAGCTATACCAGTCTCTCTTCTGAAAGAAAGGCACCGTGACTCCAGCTGTGATTATTCCTCTGTATCAACTCTCTAGCCCAGAGTGCCTGAGGATCTGGGCTTATTCATCTCTGAGCTTTCTGGCCCTTCTTGGTGGTTTTGTGCACAATAAGGGCTCATGAAAGAGGGCTGAAATCTAAAAACTTAGAACCAGGTATCTTAAGTATGACCAGTCTCCTTACTAGATATATCCAAAACAGAGTTGGAAGAGGAAATAAAAGAATTATAAGAAAATTTAGCTCCACTTTCAGCAACAACAACAATTTTAGAAGGGTAGAGGTTAAGAAGAGAAATCTGGCTAAATGGAATGACATGAGCCAACCCCTAGAAGAGACTGAAAATCTAAGCATTCCTGTTACCGTAGAAGAAATTGAGATGATTATCAAAGCTACCTTTGCCTCTGCCACTAAAAGCACTAAGCCCAGATGGTTTCACAGGTGAATTCTTTCAAACTTTCAGGGAATAGATAGATTCTATTTAAACTTCTCCAGACCACAGAGATAATAGGAAAACTACAATATTCTTTTTACAAAGCCTGCATCGTAATCATATGAAAAGCTGACAAAACACACAAAAAAAGAAAACTTATGTGGGACTTCCCTCGTGGTCCAGTGGTTAAGACTTTGCCTTCCAATGTAGGGGGTGCGGGTTCGATCCCTGGTCCGGAAGCTAAGATCCCACATGCCTCACGGCCAAAAAACCAAAACGTAAGACAGAAGCAATATTGTAACAGATCCAATAAAGACTTTAAAAATGGTCCACATAAAAAAAAATCTTAAAAAAAAAGGAAAGAAAACTTACGAATATAAACCTAAAAATCCTAAATAAATTATTACCAAACACAACCAAGGGGGCTTATTTCAGGAATGCAAGGTTAGTACAATATAGGAAATCAATTCATATAATTTCCCAAATAGGCCAAGGGACAGTGGAGCAAAGAATTAACACTTGCTCCAAAAATGCTGAAAAGGTATTTGTTAAAATTCAGTATCCATCCCAAATGGATGGAATACTGCAAAACAGAAATGGATGTAGGGAATAAAATCGTATAAAATAAGAATGGATGGATACTTCCTTAGCAATATAAAAGATGTATATATCTCAGCCAAACACTAGCATCTTTTTAATGGTGTCACACTGGAAGCATTGCAAGAGATGCTGGAGACAAGACAAGGATGCCTGCTATCACCACTGTGACTTGCACTGTATAAGCTAAAACAGTTAGACAAGAAAGAGAAAAGGGATTAAAACTGGAAAAAGGAGCAAAATCATCATTTGGAGATAATAGATTACATAGGTAGATATCAGGAGAATTGACTAAAAGCCTATTAGAATCATTGTGACAATTGAATAAGCTAGCTGGTTACAAAAAATAACTTAAAACAATAGCTTTCTATATATAAATAACAACTAATTAGAACAAATATTTGAAGGTCCCTTTTACAATAGACCAAAAAAAAGCTTAAGAATACATTCCAAGAAATATATGGTGCCTATCTGAAGAAAACTTTTAAACTACCAAGGAATGTAAAGAAGACTTGAATAACTGGATCTGGTCTTGGATAGGAAGACCTCTTAGTGTCGTAAACGTGACAGTTTTCCCTAAACTCTAAGTTTAATTTGGTCCATATAAAAAGGACAACATGGGGCTTCCCTGGTGGCGCATTGGTTGAGAGTCCGCCTGCCAATGCAGGGGACACGGGTTCGTGCCTCGATCTGGGAAGATCCCACATGCCGCGGAGCGGCTGGGCCTGTGAGCCATGGCCGCTGAGCCTGCACGTCCGGAGCCTATGCTCCCCAATGGGAGAGGCCACAACAGTGAGAGGCCCGCGTACAGAAAAAAAAAAAAAAAAAGGACAACATGGGTTTTCGGGGTTGTTTTTTTTTTCTGGAAATAGAAATGCTAACTTAAAAGTTTATGATACTAAGACAAGAAAATTCTGAAAAAGAAGAGTTATGGAGAGGACCAACCCTACCTACCACATCTTAAAATATATTAAAATAAATGTTAAATTTGCAACAACATGGATGGACCTGGAAGGTATTAGGCTTAGTGAAATAAGTCAGACAAAGAAAGACAAATACTGTATATTATCACTTATATGTGGAATCTAAAATAAAACAAACGAGTGAATATAACAAAACAGAAACAGACTTACAGATATAGAGAACAAACTAGCAGTTACCAGTGGGAAGAGGGCGGGAGCTAGATAGGGGCAGGGGATTAAGAGGTCCGAACTACTATGTATAAAATAAATAAGCTATGAGGATATATTGTCCAGCACAGGGACGATAGCCAATATCTTTTTTTTTTATGTATTTATTTATTTATTTTTGGCTGCGTCTGGTCTTAATTGAGGCACACAGGATCTTTCGTTTTGGTGCACAGGCTTCTCTCTAGTTGTGGCGTGCGGGCTCCAGAGTGTGAGGGCTCTGTGGTTGCAGTGTACAGGGGCTTTCTAGTTGTGGGGAGCAGGATCAGTAGTTGCGGCGCTAGGGCTTAGTTGCCCCGTGGCATGTGGGATCTTAGTTCCCCGACCAGGGATCAAACCTGCGTCCCTTGCACTGGAAGGCAGATTCTTAACCGCTGGACCACCAGGGAAGTCCCTAGCTTTAATTGGAGTATAATTTATAAAAAATTTTAATCACTATGTTGTACGCCTGAAACTAATACAATAATGTAAATCAACTATACTTAAAGAAAGGTTAATAGTTTTGCCCCAGTATATGAAAAGAATGACACAACAATGGAACAGAAGCCCAGAAATAGAACTGACTACAAAGAAAAATTTAACGTATGATAAAGGCATCATGTCAAATCTGTGGTGAGAGAAGGACTATTCAGCAAATGATATTGGGATAGATGGCTAGCTGTCTGGGAAAAAATAGCATTGTATCTCTACCTACATATACACATCTGTATGTATAGGCTATGTACATATAGACTTTCTGGAAGAATGCACATGAACTTTTAACTTATTCCTTAGAAGAGGAAGATTGAGGATCAGAAATGGAAGAGAGACTTGCTGTTTATATATTTACTTTTTGTTTTAGCCATGTGCGATTATTACCCTTTCAGTTAACATGCTTGTTAACATTTTAGGTGGAGTCAGCAGATTGTCAGTCTGACCTTTTGAAGCACTGACCTAACTGGCATTTATGTCTTTCTCCTCAGTGACCTGTGCATGGATTGTGCCTTGCAACTGGAGACCTGCCCATTGTGTCGTAAAGAAATAGTGTCTAGAGTCAGACAGATTTCTCATATTTCATGACACACGTGAAGAGGCATCATGGACTTACTTCTACTCAATTCCAGCCAATGTTGAAAAGAAAAACAAAGAAAAAAAATTTCTCAAATCAGTTGTACGCACATTGAAACTTATAGCCATGGCCAGATTTTATGCTAAAAAACGATAGTTTGTCAAAGACAAAATTCTCCTAGAATCTAACCCAACTTGCCAGCCCTGAGAAATTCCTTTTAAGACCAAGGAGAGCTGAATGCTAACAGCTAGGCCTGCAGTACTTCCATGAGAAACAATAGGAGACAATGCCCTCCTGAGTGTTGAAACCACACCGGATTTCTCCAGGTTGGGTTCATTTGATTGTTTAACACGGGATGTTTTGTCTCATATTCTAAAGTTTTTATTTTGGGCAAAAGTCATTATGGAGAAGTAAATGACAGCGTTTCTGGGTTAGGCATAACTTCCCATTGGTCAGAGAGCCACCGGTGTGTTAAGCATGGATATTGCAAGACTTGAAGCTATGAAACTAGAATCACACAGGTCAATACTACAAGCAACATGGAGGGCCTGAAAGAAGGTGCACAGACTGTAGGAAAAAACCCAAATTTTTGATATTTCAGTGATTCCAAAGAACATTCTAGTTTTTTTTAACTGCAGAAAATTGGTGGTATTTTCACATTCATGGTGTTTTTATCCAATTTCAGTACCCACATTTTGTGAGGAAAAAATGTTTTAACAACGCAGGAGGAATTCTTAAATTAATCGCAATGTTAGACTGGAGAAAATTTGGTATTTAGGGTATTTTTAAGCTACCATCAAATGAGGTCTCTCTGTTTTTTGTTTAAAAAAATTTTTTTTAATCAGTATTGTTTTGGGAAGTAATATACTTTGCAACTCTTGAACCAGTAGTCTCAAAAACTCTTAGAGGTCAGTCTGAGAGCACGTATTCCTATTGTTTAAAATAAATACATGTTTTTGAATAGGAAATTCAATCATGGATTGTTGACTATGTCTTCATCCAAAGTGTTATTCCCTCTCAGGGTCTCTGGTGAAGACCTTCAAGAGTTTGGTTTTTTCTCCCAGAAAATTGGAAGGTAGAATTGTAAATTCATAGAACTTATTTTATAATGGTGTACCTCAGCAGCTGCCTTTCAATTTATGCCAAGTCCTTACTCAGTTTATACTTGAATAGTAAATATGTCTTCTGAGTTTTACAGTGTCTTAAATTCAATGCACATTTTTTTCTTCCTTTGCCACCCTTTCTTGTTTGTAGTTCATTAAATTGTCCTATTACAGACCTGATTTCCTTCCTGGCCGTACTTGTTGGGGTGCTGGATTGTTTCCATGTCTTTAGTCTTCCGTAAATTCAAAAATATATATAAATATATATATATATATATATATATATATATATGTTCTCTTCTTTAGCTTGTGGTGAATACAGTAATTTGCATTGAAGAAATAAAACATTTGTTGCCTTTTTTGACTAAGATTTCACAACTTTCATTGGTGCCTGCTGCTAAGGTTCCAAGATATTATACTCTCAGGTTTATACTTTCCAGGGTAGGACAGAATCAAGTATTAGAATTAAGAAATAAGGTTAATCACTTATTCATCCAGCAAACCTTTATTGGACACCTAATATGTTCTGGGCACTGCACCTATACGGTATACAAAACAGATCTGTTCGTGGAGCTGACATCTGGTAGTGGGGAGAAAACTATATTTTTCCTTATTGTAATAAATTTTTGGTGCCCTGAAAGAAAATAGGGTGCCTTTGAGAAAGAACAAAGGGAACCTAATTTAGATGAGGGGAAAGGGAGAAAACTCACTGAAGGAGTAATATTGGTAAAAACTTAGAGGAGGGACTTCCCTGGTGTCACAGTGGTTAAGAATCCGCCTGCCAGTGCAGGGGACACGGGTTCGAGCCCTGGTCCAGGAAGATTCCACATACCACGGAGCAACTAAGCCCGTGCGCCACAACAAGAGAGGCCACCGCAATGAGAAGCCCGCGCACCGCAACAAAGAGTAGCCCCCGCTTGCTGCAACTAGAGAAAGCCTGTGCGCAGCAAGGAAGACCCAACGCAGCCAAAAATAAATTAATTAAAAATAAATAAATAAAAAGAAATCATAAATCCATTACAAAAAAAAAAAACTTAAAGGAGGAAGTAGGACCTAGGGATATAGCCAGGCAGAGAGACTGAGGACAGGCTTCTAGGACTGGGTAGCTAGGTGAACACATTATAGGCAAAGGCCTTAACTAAGGAGGAAAGGAGCTCAGTAGGCCCCAGGATCAGATGGAAGTCCCTTGAACTAGTAAGGTAGGAACTGAGTGGGTAGAAAAGCATGCTCCAGGGTTGGAGAGGTCAGGGAACTGCTCGTGAAGGCCATGTTCAGGATTTTGTATTTTATCCTAAGTGCAATAGAAAACAAAGGAGTTTAAGCATGTAAGTATGCTTTGATAAATAAGTTTTAAAGGTGGCTCTGGCTTCTATTTGGAGAATGGAATTGGAGTGGGGTTGGAAGGGGGGCAGTATAGAGAACAAGCAAAAAATGGAAGTAATATGACCAGTAGGGAGACTTTTAAGTAGTCCAGCAGAGAGGTAAAAGTGGTCTGTAAATTCAGTGGAGAGAGAAAAAAGTAGATGGAAAAATAGGTAATTTGTAGTAATTTCTGCAATGAGTCATTGGGGAAATGACCCCGGGGTTCCAGCCAAAAAGATTTTAATAATTGCTGTGTTTTTTGAATGATATTGATAGAGCAGGATAAAGTCATGGTGCCATTTGCAGAATGCCAGGGAATGATGATTCAATCACAGAAACCAAAACAATTTCATTAGCAGAAAATGCCTTTTGCATGAATTTCAACCATCTTGATTATGTAACCAAGAAAACTAAGATCAGCAGTTTCCAAGATTGTCCATTTTCTTGCTATTTAGTCACATAAAACAATTCTTAATGCCAACCCAAAATGAATGAAGAAAGTATTATTAATGGAAAATATTTCATATATACAAGTGAATTTTCTATTTTTCTACAAAAAGTCCGCCATTCTGTTTTCAGCAGAAAAACATCATGTTCTGATTTCCAGGAATATTATTTGACAACTCGGGGATTGGGACCATACATAACTTGATGGTTAGGCTCTTAGGAGTGGGGCGGACCCAGGTTCCAACCCCGCTATGCCGCCTATTACCTGTATGCAAGTACTTAACTTCTAGGCCTTAGTTTCCTAATATGTAAAATGGAGATAATACTTTTTAGAGTTTTGGGGGGTTTTCTCATAGGGTTTCAAGTATTTTAAAAGGAAACAATGTGTTTTTAAATGTGTATCACAGTATCTGGCACATGCCTGAATAGGTGGATACCTATTATTCTTTATTCCCACTTGTTCTTAGAGCCAGAGATGGTGACGTGGACTAAAGAGGGCCACAAATTCTTTGACATTCCTCCCATCTATAAATGAAATTTCTGCCCCCTCCCCTTAAATCTGGGTGGGCTCTATGTTTGCTTGCACAACTGAATGCAGTGGAAGGGATACTGAGCCAGTTTCTGGTCCCAGGCCATTGAGTGACTGGCAGCTTCCACGTCCCGTCTCTTGAAATATTTGCTCTTGGACCTAGCTGCCATGGTGTGAGAAAACCCAAGCATCCATGGGAAGACCTATGTGGAGAGGAACGGTGATCACCTCCCACCTCCCAGGTCCTCTGTTCAACATCCACAACTGAGCTACCCTAGCCAATACTGATTTGCCAGCCACATGAGTAAGCTTCTTGGAAGAGGCTTCTCTAGCCCCATTCCAGCTACCCTAACTGATGCCAAGTGGAACAGAGACTAGCTGTCCCTACCAAGTCCTGTCCAAATTGCAGACTAGAGAGCAAAATAATTGAGTTTTTTTAGCCAATAAGTTTTCTGGTGGCTTGTAACAGCATTAGATAACCAGAAAAGATGAAATCAAGTTTCCTCCTCTGCTCTGATCCCATATATGTATTAGCAGTAGAACGTGTGGGCAAGTTCATTTAGTCCAGCAGAAGTAAGTGTGGTTTATAGAGAAAGTAGGTCATGAGGAAATTGCTGAGTTTGCCTTGAGCTGTGTGACCAGTGTTTGACTTACAGAACTCCGTCCAGTTATTCAGCAAATCTTTCTGGATGCCTGCCTTCTACTTGGTGGTAAGCAGAAGTAGTACCTCTGAGAATTGATCTCACTCTGGATACAACTGTGTCATGGTAACCATTTTTAGTTCCACATCCCACTGATATCTATTTTATGTCCATTCAAAAATGTCAATTTATTCAGACTGGCCATCTGACCCACAGATCAAACTTAAGCCATACCTAAAATGTACATGTACCAGACATTTGGCCAAAAAATAAAATGCAACCGAAGAGACACAATGTCTAGTGATCCAATCAGGAGAAAACAGATCTAGGGTATCCTTTTGCAAAATTCGTCAGTTTTGGAGGGGTACTTTTCCTGGAGCAAAGTCACCTGATGTAGTTGCTCAAAGTGGTTCTGTCAACTTTTATCTTGCCTAATTACCCAAGAAACCAGTTAGTGCCGAATAATCTTTTTGATGTGAATATTATACTTATGATGTAAATTACAATACCTCCACTTCTTGCGGTGGGGCGATCCTTCCACGAGAGGGAGTAACTGTCTCGCAAATCAGAGGTCTTCATTATCTGGCTCAAAAGCTAAGGGATTGGCTCTCAAGAGATTTTCGATTTACAGTGCTCTTAAAACCCGCTTTAAACGACCTGAAGCTTCACCTTAAATCTTGTAATTCATTCCAAGTTGCAAGTGAGGTAATGAAGGCTCTCTCTGGGCTTGGATTCCTTCCTCTTCAAAATGGGGACGACGTCAGATTTAATCACCCCACAGAGCGAGTATACGTGAGAGAGCCCCTGACCTGCTCAAAGAGGTCCGACTTCCGTTCGCGACCCTCCATCCCTTTCCCTCACTTCCTCTCCCTATCTTTGCCCCGCCCCTGGCGTTTGGCAACGCACGCCTGTGATTGGCTGCTGAGAGCCGCGAGGCGGCGGAAGGGTCGCGGAGGCCTTGGTGAAGGCGGGGTGGGCGCGGTAACGGACGCCGGGACCCCCTAGGCGGCAGCGGCGAGTTAAGTGCGGCCCGGCTAGCGCGTGGCAGCAGCCAGGGAGCCTGAGGCCGGGGTGTCGTGCGCAGGCGCTACTCGGTTGGGCCGTGAACTGGCCGAGGCCTCGGCTGCGAGGCCTTCCCGATGCCGGTTGGGGCTCTGCGGAGCAGAGCGGAGGCTGCTCCCGGGCTTCGGGCGGGGTAGAAGCCCGGCGGGCCCGCTGCCCCGCGCGCGGTGGATGCGGCGTTGGCGATGGACGCGGCGGCGGCGATGGACGCTCTAGAGGAAGAGAGCTTCGCGCTGTCCTTGTGAGTGACGCCGCACGAGCCCGGGAGGCTGAAGGTCGGGGCTGCCGCGCTTGGCCTCGGCCTCTGCCTCCGCCCTGCGAAACCAGGATCCCCGGTGTGGGTGGGAGAGCAACAAGACTCCGCCCCAGTTCCCGCGGCCGACTCTGCCGCCGCGGCGACCGCGGGGTTCAGCCCTGGAGGACAGGAGTGCAGGGCGGTGTCATGCGATGATACACGCCTCTGTCACAATGCCCCCCGCCTCCAATCCTTGGTCGTCAGCAAAACCTGGCGAGTTTGAGCTGCAGAGGCCCGACCACGGGTCAGAAGACCACCACCACTACCCCCAGGGGTTCTAATTGCCCCCCTTCCCGGCCAGTGTCTTAACCGCACCAAGTTTACGCGCGCCCACAAGCAGATTGGTGTGGGGTGATAGCGAAAATGCGGTGAGTAGGACCCCAACGAAATAAATGCGAGGAGCCTTAAGATGTCCGCTGTGAGCCTTTGCCCCTTTTATTTGTCCCTGTTGTAAGTCCTTGGGTCGTATCATGTTTTATGAAAGTGGAGCCATTGCATTCAACTTTGATGTCACAGATGTGTCAAATGTGTTTTCTTCTGTGTGGCATTGCTGAATTAGACAGTAATCATTATTAATTTTTAAAGCTAGTTGATGGGAAGTTTATTTGAAAATGTCCATAATACATTTTGAAAAAAAGAGGAATTAATCTGAAACAGCTCCTAATCCAGGCGTATTTTTCAGCTCTTCCGCCTCTGATGCAGAATTTGATGCTGTGGTTGGATATTTAGAAGACATTATCATGGGTAAGCTTCCTTGCCTGTGCTTTTTAAGGTTTTAGGCCCTTGCTTTTAAGGACGTTGAAATCCATTTGGAGAGTTAATTTTCAAAAAGAGAGAAAACATGAAGCTGCATGTAATGTTTAATGTAACGTACTGTAATACAAAGTAAGCCTTATTGTGCTTTGCTTTACAGGCTACAGCCCCTACTCCTTTAAGTAACTAGTAACCATAGATTTAGTCCCCTGAAGGGACTTATTCAGGTAATGGGGCACCTTGAAGTTATGGGGCTCTTGGCAAAACTTCAGAAAATATTAACCTAGTTTATTTCAGAGAGTAAAATCAATTTTTAGTCTTGTGTTTTAATATTTTGTGATATAAATCACAGTGTAATACCATAGCCATTGGGACTTCCCTGGTGGCGCAGTGGTTAATTTTGTCTACCAGTGCATGGAACACGGGTTCGAGCCCTGGTCCAAGAAGATCCCACATGCCGCAGAGCAACTAAGCCCGTGTGTCACAACTGCTGAGCCCGCGAGCCACAACTACTGAAGCCTGCGCCCTAGAGCCTGTGCTCTGCAACAAGAGAAGCCACCGCGATGAGAAACCTGTGCACCTCAAGGAAGAGTAGCCCCCAGCTCGCCACAACCAGAGAAAGCCTGCACACAGCAGCGAAGACCCAACGCAGCCAAAAATTAATTAATTAATTAATTTAAAAATACCATAGCCATAGCACACATGTTCGTGAGGAACAAGATGTCATACTTCAGCTGGGTTCTGAGTTCGAATTTGTGGATTCATTTTGGCATCCATAAGTCCTGCTAAGTAATAAGCAGTAATAGGCACCAACCATTTAAGACAAGTATGTGGGAGAGAAAAATTTGAGAAAATCTTGTCTGTTGACTTTAAGTTTTCTGAGAATTAGGAAAAGAACACTGTTGTTTGGTGTTACTAGCTGTATTTCTTAGCCTTGTTTAGTGAAAAATCATTGACCAAGTTTTTATACCTTCGGGTCCTGTAAAGGTTCATACCCTTAACTCCTAAATGCAAATGTTTCACTGTTAAGATCCCATGTGGATCTGAGGATTTCTGGGGAATGCTGAGGAATACTTTCTTTTGGCCTCTATGAGTAACCTGTGTGCTGTGGGAAAGCCCAGGGTATTTATTCCAAAGTCTAGGTCATTTATGAAGCTTTCCTTTTATTTTTAGAAGTTATATTCTGTTTGGTTGTTAAAATACCCTAAATACCATAAACCTTAATGTTTGCTATGAACCAATCTCTATACATGAATTCTCATCTAAATTCCACATAGCAAGTCTTACAGGATAGGTACTCTGATCATCCTCATTTTTCCAATGAAGAAACTGGGGCTTAGAGAAATTAAGTAACAGGCCGAAGGTCACACAGTTGTAAGTGGCCGAGGTGGGATTTGAACCCAGGTAGTCTAGCCTCTATCAGAGCCCATGCATTTAATCACTACACTGTTTACACCACTGCTGCTGAAATTATATTAAGACAACCCTTTGTGGAGTTCCCAAGCCACCCTGGTTAAAGTGGACTAGAGGATAGTGGTGGTTGCACAGCAGCGTGAAGGCGCTTCATGCCGCGAAACTGTACGGTTAACACCTTCAGCTTTCCCCTCCTAGAGACTGGCCATCCATAAAGCAGTTCTGCTGACATTTCTTCCTGCCTGTTTAGAAATCAGAATGGTTTTTAGTCTCCACTAAAAAGAGTACATTTTTCCTATTGCGGTTCAGATGATGAGTTCCAGTTATTACAGAGGAATTTCATGGACAAGTACTACCAGGAGTTTGAAGACACAGAAGAGAATAAGCTCACCTACACACCTATTTTTAATGAATATGTAAGTGGATTCCTGTTTCTCTTACTGGAGATTAGGATTTCTTTAAATTATGAATTTAGGATCAAGTGATGTTGAAATCTGCTCAACTTAATCTGCCATCAGCACCCTGCCGGGAAGCCTAATTAGAATCTGATTTAGTCTTCACCTCCTGTTGTTTTCCTCTGCACAGTTCTTGGGGCTGTTTTCCAAATATTTAATGACTTCGTCTTCTGTTTTAAAACATGTTTGGCTTTATCATAATCCTGCTTTCAGTTACAGTATGTGGATTCACCATACCTTGCACTTACATACTTTTGACCTTTTGGGCTTTCACACACTATTTTTTCCTACTACATAATCCAGCCAGGTATGCACGACTGTTTGATAAAAGTGAAAACCAAGACCAAGATCACTAAGTAGTTGGTGGCAAAACCAAGACTAGAATCCAGGGACCTCGACTCTTGACCCCTTGGGTCTTTGCCCTATGCCAAGGCCTCGTGCAGCCTCCTGTTATGATCTCATCGGTCCGAGAAGAGGTTTGAGCCTCCAGGACTTTCTTCCCTTAACATAGAAGTGTGGCAGAGTCGAAGAAGGTTTCTTAAGCCAAGCCTCAGCTTTTAAGGAACCTGCGATTACCTCCAACTGTGTGCTTTTTTATATGTTCTTTCCGCACAGACTCTGTCTACCCAGGCAGAAAAGCCCCCACTTACTTCACTCCTCCCTTCCCGCCGTGGGGAGTGGGAGCCCTTCTGCTCCCTATCCCTACCCACCTTGGAGCATTCCTCTTGTTACATCGTAATTACCTGCAAATGCCTCTCCCACGGGTGGGCCAGGGCACAGGGGGTGTGCTCACTGAGGACAGGAGCTGGGTTTGGGTTTGGGTTCTCTGGGTTCTCCCAGCACTCGCGGGGAGCCAGGCACACAGAATAGGCTCTTAGGAAATGTTTTCAAAGGGCTGGAGGACAGGCTTTCTGAAGAGAAGCTTTGTTTTCTTAAAGCACAGTCTGACCAAGATCCTTTCCACTGTTAGATTTCTTTGGTAGAAAAGTATATAGAAGAACAGCTGTTGGAGCGGATTCCTGGATTTAACATGGCGGCTTTCACTACAACTTTACAGTGAGTTGAGCTTGACTCTGCTTTCTTACTTCTTTTTACCCTCAACTCTGAAAGAACACCCTCCCCCTTGTTTTCCTCAGTGCTTGAATATCAAGCTTTAGAGCACTTGGTTAGGTCCTGGGTGGGAGGCCCTCCAGACCTTTGAGGGAAATCTCGAAGAGACAGTCTGTATCATCATTCATTCATGAAGCAGCCCCTTTTCTTTTGCAGGCACCATAAAGATGAAGTGGCCGGTGACATTTTCGACATGCTGCTCACGTTTACAGATTTTCTGGCTTTTAAAGAAATGTTTCTGGACTATAGAGCAGTAAGTTCCTCTGTCTGTTTAGTCACAGTGAACTGCTTAGAAAGTTCCAAGTAGACCTGTCGAGCACAAACCACCCCCTGTGCTCCTCTCTGTAAGACTGGCCAGTATCAGCAGAGCGAGCTGCTGTCCTCTGCTGGCCGGGGCCTGGGACCCTTAACAAGGAATTACATTCTCATGGTTTTGGTGAAACAGGTCCCAGGCACCTTATAGGGTTCCTAAATAATCAAAAGGACAAAGCCAAAAAACAGGTCTGATTGCCTTGCTTTTCTTGGAGTACAGGTTCTTAATAGGAAAAAGAAATGTTTTTCAGTGAAGAGAGGTCATTTTTTTGTTTTTTTGGCTGCGCCTCGTGGCATGTGGGATCTTAGTTCCCCAACCAAGGGACCAGGGATCGAACCCGTGCCCCCTGCAGTGGAAGCGTGGAGTCTTAACCACTGGACTGCCAGAGAAGTCCCCAAGAGGTGCATTTTTAAAGAGTGACCAGCTCTGAATAAAAATGCAAAATCACTCCCTCTTCCTGTGTGCTCCCTGGTGGCCCACCCTGAACACTTCCTTCCCTGTTATGAGCTAGAAAGGACTTTTTTTTGTCTCTTGCCTCTTAAAGTTGCTCTCTTCTCATGTAGGAAAAAGAAGGCCGGGGACTGGACTTAAGCAGCGGTTTAGTGGTGACTTCATTGTGCAAATCATCTTCTATGACAGCTTCCCAGAACAATCTGCGGCCCTAGGTCCCACCTCCAGGTAATGGGATCTTTCTAGACATCACCAGCCCAATAGACTGGGAGAGGCTTTGGCTGATGTTGTCTGAAGAATACATCTTGGAATCACTGACTCTGTTCTGCAACTCTTTGTTAATGTTAAGTATTGATGGGTCAGAAGAAAATGACCCGACCTTCCTGGGACACGTGCTTGTCTTCAGTAACCCTAGTACTCCGCCCTGAGTAGACACCTCTTTCAGGAGCTTCTGAGTCTGGCTCCTGCACCAAGCCCAAGTCCAGCATTCCACCTGGGGGGCACTTCCCCAGCATATGTGTTGGTGTGTCCTTGTTGGAAGAACCCACCATCACCAACTCTCTTGGCCCAGCAGGCCTTGCATGTCCCACCAGGCTTTTTTTTTTTTTTTTTTTTTTTTGCGGTACGCGGGCCTCTCACTGCTGTGGCCTCTCGCGTTGCGGAGCCCAGGCTCCCGACGCACAGGCTCAGCGGCCATGGGTCATGGGCCCAGCCGCTCCGCAGCATGTGGGATCTTCCCGGACCGGGGCACGAACCCGTGTCCCCTGCATCGGCAGGCGGACTCTCAACCACTGCGCCACCAGGGAAGCCCTCCCACCAGGCTTTTTGTGCACTCACAGCTTTTTATATGGGTCAGAGTTTCAGTCCTGCAGCCTCAGTGGGGTTTTTGACTGGGAGTATTTATCTAGGGTTTAACTCAAGCTAGGTACCCATCTCAAGATTTCTGAAACTCCTACTATCACAGCTAGTCTTGGAGGTAGGAATCGACTTAGAGAGTTGTCCTTTACCTAAAAAGGTACTTGTGAAAATCAGTTCCTAGTCTTACACGTACAGTCCTTGTATCACTTTACTGTCTTCTACTGGTCCTGATGTAGTCCCATTGTTTCTATAACCCTCATTTATGTGTTGTGAAAATCAGTTCCTAGTCTTACACGTACAGTCCTTGTATCACTTTACTGTCTTCTACTGGTCCTGATGTAGTCCCATTGTTTCTATAACCCTCATTTATGTGTTTTTGAAAACATTTTTATAAATGAATACTCAGGCTAACCTAGTGGATATAATCTTGGAACTTCCATGATTACCCACTTCAAGATCAAAGTATTATATTGCTGTGTGCTTTTTAGCTGTTAGTGCTATGAAAGCAAAAATGCTTTCCATGTTGGTGTTCCTGTTTTACTGGGCACCAATGAATGTATGCTGGAAGTGGTCTAAAAGGTTTCCTTTTCTTAGAGCATGTTAATATTTGTGCAGGTTTGCTTAAAACCCTTTCTATGTAGAACAGCTCCTTAGGTTTTCTGTTGGGGTAGGGGCTGTGCACTTCCTTCTTGCTGTCAAAATAATCCTACCAAGATAGTGTTCCACTGGTCTAGCTCAGTAGGAGATAGCAAACAGCTTTACTGGTCATCTGTCTGCTTGGATTTAGTACACTGGTTTAGTACAATGTTTGATAGAATATTACTGACCAGAAAACGTGGATGTCACCTCTCTAGAAAGAAAAACTATAGTAGTTCAATTCCCAATGTATACCTTAGTTGTTTTTTTGTTGCTTGTTTTATTTTTAAAGTAAAAATAAGACTCTCTACTGACTTTTCACTTGGCTGTTCTGGTTTTAAAGGATGAGCTAGCTGTAGGCTGTGCGTTTTTCTGTACCAACGTGGCGCTTATTAAATACTTTTGTACCATGAGTAAAATTTCAGGTGTTTTGAAAAAAACAAAAACCATCATTCTAAATGAGTCATCCCTTCTTTACTATTGCTGCTGCCATCAGGTTATCAGTACTTTGGTCTTTCAAGACGAAGTCTTTTAAAACACTTCGTCTCCTGGCCTTGCCTACCCTTCTTGCTCTTTTTATAAACGGGACTGCCCATCGCAGGCCAGGCATGTTGGAAGCACTTGATGAAGAATCCCTCTATTCAGTCTGGCTGAGAAAAGGCAGGTGGACAAAGATGAAATTATGAAAAGTGAACAAAAAAGGCAAATGGTTCTTTTTCATCCTTTTCCACTCAGAAAAAAAGCAGGCACGTCTGTTGTAGCTTCACATTAGAAAACAGGCTTTCTGATTTTTTTAAAACAAACTAGAACTCTCTCCGGTCTGCTCAGGAACTTAGCTCATCATGTCCCACCTTCAGAGGGGCTCAGGGATGGTTGGGATGAGAAGGCCCCACGTGCAGACCTAGCCTCAGGAGACATTTGCCTCCTCCTATTGCTTAGGCCTCCTCAGCCATGGGAAGCACTGTTCACCCAAACTGCAGGGCCAGGGGCTAAGGACTGGGGGATGCATTGGCCTGAACCAACAGGTAGTTGTTTGACAAAGAGTGTTAACATCTCCACCAAAATAGGCTGTGTTTTAGGGTGTCAGAAACCTGGTAAGACTTGCCAAGGATTTTGTTTTCTCTTAAGCCTCAAATCGGTTGGTCTTCCTTAAAACTATCCTTTTATGGCTTAATTCTAGAATGACTATAATTTGTTATTCAAACTCTGAGACACTGGAGAGTAAAAAGGGATGCTATTAACTCACACCAGGACAACAGGCACAAACTAGGCCTGGGACCCAAATGGGACATGGGTATCAGACTTAGTTCCCCCCCCCACCCTTCACAATGGAGCAGCTCATCTGCAACTGTTTGAATCTAGTTACATTTTAATTGTTCCCAGTTTTTTAAGACAGGACCAAGGGGTGCCCAGAAATGCCTGTGGCTCATTATTCAGAGCATGTTGCTCTGTGGTGGGAAAATAAGTTCAGAAGGACTCCCCCTCTTTGCTGCTCTCCCCTCTCTCTACTGTCTGTAGCAGCTCCGCGCATCAGGCACTTGGATTATCTCATCTCTGAACTTCACAAACTGTCAAGGTAGGCGACATTATGGCAATCTTAAGTTCATCAAGATGACTAAATGATTTACTGTTAAACTGAGACCCTTTTCAGAATAAAAAGGGGTGCTATTAAATTTATGCCATGACAAGCGGCATAAACGGGGCTGTCCCAGCAAAGCAGGCAGGAAGTTGGTCATCCTACCTCAGGTCAAAGAAGTGGCTGGTGGTGCTGAGTGACTCCAGGACTGGAACTGCCTTTAAATAGGCATTTGGAACCTTTGTACGGTTGTCCCTTGGTATCCGTGGGGCACTGGTTCCAGGACCGCTGGGGATACCAAAACCCACAGATGCCTAAGGGACTTGAGCATCTGTGCTCAAGTCCCTTATGTAAAATGGCGAGTATTTTGAATACAGCTGACCCTGCATATCAACTGATTGGTTGAATCCTCAGATGTGAAACCCACGGATATGGAGGGCTGACTGTACTGACTTATGCTGCAGCTACCTGGAGTTTATAAGCATCTATAACCGTGATTCCCCAACATCTTTCCCAAATAAGTTCTTTCATCTTTATTTTTGTAAAAAAACAAAAACAACAAAGTCGCCACCAAGCACTGGACAACTCACTAGCAAGGCCTTGCTTTACCTCCCTCCCTCCCTCATGTCCCAGGTGCCTGATTAACAGTGTCAAGGAGGCAGTCGGCATTGATGTTAGCTTTTCCCAAAGGGAAAACTACAAACAAGGCTTGGGAAAGGGAGGGAAACCTGGATAAGCTTTTCATCATTGAGAAGTCACTTAAAACTGATTTGTTTAAAATAACTGGTATGTCTGAAATGTAGGAAAGGAAGACCATGCTGTCAGCATCATAACCCTCTTTCGACATGTTTCCCTACAAGTGACGTGCTAGCTTGGCGGAGGGTCAGGCCAGGATTATGTTTTAAGGAATCAGAACGGTTTCATGAATTTGCTCAGCTTCCCAGAACAAAAACAGAGATAAATAATTGTTGCTTGTTAGGCATATTCTATGGTGGGCTGCAAGTCTGGAGTCACTGTTAGTGTATTTAGTGCCAATGAGAAGGCTGGCTCCCAGCCTTGGACACCGAAGTCCTAAAGACAAAGCAGAGAGAGTCCTGTATCCCCCATCACCTTCTGCTGAATATGGAGGATGGAGAGGTCTTGGCTGTTGGCCTCTCTTCCAGCCCATGCGCCTGCCAGAGGAAGGATCCTGATTCCCTGGGAGTGTGGGGTGAGCCCAAGGAGTCTGATGAGCAGAGAAGAGCAAGTGTAGTCCCTTCCGGGCTGACTCCATGCAGGGCTCAGGCTTCGGGCTTGCGGGGCCACCTGCACAGGGACCAGGCTACAGCCTTCAGGCCCAGGGTGGCCCATGGCACCAATGGTTTAGGCATAGCCGCCAGCCATCTGACTGGTGGCTGCATTGCTGCCTACTCCTCGCCAGGCCTGGAAGCTGAAGAAAGCGCTCACTCCATAGGCAATCATCACTAAACACGAAAAGAACTGAAAGAGAAGACAGCAGAGGTGAGTCTGTCTGCAGCACGGCACACGGGGCTGGGGGCTATGACAGTGATACAAGCACCAGGAAGGTAGATGCAGACAGTGAAACCCGGGGCCCCTCAACCAGAATGAGCTGCTCTGGAGCCACACCACCTCCTCCTTAACCATACACCCATTTGACCACCGTGGGGGCTGATGGGTACCAGGTTCTGGGGTGCCAACTTTATATTCTAGTGGGGAACCATTAACCACACAAGCCAGGTGTGTCTTAGATTGAGGGATAACTGGACAGTGTGCTAAGAGTCACCAAGGGGTAGGAGCTACTTTATAGACACATTTCAGGGATTTAGTTTTAAAAAGGCAATGTTCAGCTACCCTAGGAGTTTTTCTGGAATCAATTCATAGGTATCCCTACACTAGCACCTAAGGCCACGTTCAGAATTTCCATCTCTATCCTGGTGACTGAGTTCACAGATTTCAAAACCATCCTCACCAGAAAGAATGAGGAGACCCAAGTCCTGGTCTAACTCCCGCCCTACCCAGGACTCAGTTTAGTGGTGTCCCTTCACCTCTCTTAGCCTCAGTTTCCTGGTCTGTCGAAAGGACTGGCAGTCCCTGTCCCCCTCCCCACTGAGGGAGTGGAAGGACAGTGAGGAAGTGCCTGCAGGGGCTCGTGGGTGAGGCGTGCTCACTCATACTTCACTGGCTACCTGACGTGGAGCCCGAGTTTGAGCTGCATGGGAGAGCCTGAGGATCTCCCAGATGGTTTAAACCGAAAGGTTTTTGTGCGTGCCTTTCTCCAGGGGGGAGGATAGAGCGCTTTCAACAGATTCTCCAAGGGGACCTATGACCCTAAATCATTGCAGCACGACTGATTTACAGCAGCATTAACCCAAACTTCATTTGTGCCACCCAGGTATTCCCCAAGCATTCTGGTTCCTCGGGGTTTTGCTGTTAATTATGGAAAACTGAGCCCACTGAGAGGAGGGTAATTCAGCACGTGGCAGGTGCCTGGCCTGGGACCAGGGAGCAGTGAGAGTCCAGGGGCCCAGACCTTGCTTTGGCCCGTCTCCCCTGTAACTGCCGAGGGTGCCCCAGGGAACCATACTCACGGAGGCAGCTGCACGCTGGTTGTACTGCCGGGTGCCCTTCAGGGACGTCAGTTCAACCGAAGCAGAGCAGGTGATGAAGGCCGTGATGTAGAGAACGGTGGCGCCCACATTAAATATCATTAACTGGGGGTAGGTGGGGGAGAGAAGTCTTAAGACGTGAGACACTTCCGGTAACTGTGGAACCTCCTGGTCCCCACGAGCACATCCCTTTAGTAGCCAGAACAGGGGCTGGGGCTCAAGGATGGAGACACGTGGGTCTTTCCCTCTAAAAAGGCCTCAAGAGACAGCAGTCTACACAGGGTCAGCCTGGAGGCCATATGAGCAGGGAACGTAGACATACCGAAGGCTGAGAGATGGCGGGGGGGGGGGGGGGGGGGGGGCGGGCGGGTTGTGGAGGGGCTGCTAAAGTGACCTGGTCAGGACAGCAACAGTTCCACAAGGCAAAACCCATTCCTGATGGCAAGAGACCAAACCAAGCCTGTCTCTGAGTGCACCAGCTGAACCCAGGGCCTGCTTGTGTTGGCTCCCAGCCAGGCCCGGCCCTCCCTGTTGTCCGAGGACTTGGCTCTGAGGCTGACCCGTGCAGCGGGGGCGTGGGTGGTGGTGCCTCACGTCCCTCTCTGCCCTCAGTGGGAAGAACCTATGTCTGCCTTTCGGCCACATCCTAGGCTCTAGGCCCCATGTCAAATGCCAGGGTGAGGACCCCTAAGCCAGGCTGGCAAGGAAGGGTCCTGGGCTGACAACCAGGCCCAGGTCCCATTCCCCCAGCGCTTGGCCCCCGGAGCCAGTTGACACTTAGCAGAGATCGCAAACTGGTGGCCCTCAGGCATGTTTGGCTCATCCCATAGATTTTTTAAAAATATTACGTTTTAAATTTGATTTCATACGAAAACTTTAAGATCGCATATAAAACTTTCAATCTTAAAATATCAAGATTTGGCACTTGCACTCCCACTAACAACAGAGCTGAGTAGAGGCGGCTTCCTATGGACAGATAGGTGCGGGTTCTTCAGAACCCCTCCTGACCTATTTGACCCACGCCTCTTACCTGTGCCCGGAAGGGGGCTTGTAGCCCCTATCCCAGAAAAGCCCAATTTGGCAATCATAATTCAGCCTCCTCTAGGAGGGTGAGACACTGCCTTGCCATCATGGCCTGGGAAAGGAGCCTCCTTCCATCAGCAGCTGTGGCTGGGCCCCAGATCTGTGCTAAGAGACACCACGGCCCCTCCATCTCCGGGGATGTCTTTCTTCAAGGCTCCTAGGACACGAGGCAGGGGCTGGACCCTAGCCAGGAAGTCAGGCCGCCCCCTCCTCATGCCAGGATCTTCCCTCCAAGCCCAGTGCCCGCCGCAAACACCACCTGGCTCCTGCCAGTGATGTCAAGATCTAACAAACACGGTCTGTCTTGAGGATGACTCACGTTTCCTCAGCTTCAAAAGTCATTGAATTGCAAACAATGCTGCCTAGTCCCAGCTTTGCTTGTCTTACAATCATGTGCCTCTCTTGCCTCTCTCTGCTCACTGAAAGCCTCAGACCCCAGCTGCAGGGGTTTTCCGGGTCAGAGAAAAAAGCCCTAGCAGCTTTCTCTGTGTCTGGCCAGGGTACTTCCTATGGACACTCACAGCTCTGTGTCCTAAGGAGACTGACCCGGGCAACCCGGGACACCATCCTCTGCCAGGCTGCAGGGGCCTCACCCTGCAGACAGCGGGGTGCGGGGGGTGAGATGGCACGTTGAGCCCTGCACACACCGGGCCCAGCCTCGGTGATTCCTGCCAGCTCAGCCCAACCTCCAGGCCCAGGGCTGCCAGTCAGAACCCACAGATTCAAATCCCCACTGCCCCCCAAAAGGAAAAATACTTTCAAGATCCCAAATGGCCTCCAGTCTCTCCATTCAACAGCCCCTCACTTCTACTCCCTTCGTGGGAGAAAGTCAAGCCTAAGTTCTCCTGGATTCATGGCTCTCAGTGCTCAGAAAAACTGGACACCTGAACCACCAATCCTCCCTCCCCGACCCAGAGCTACAGGCCAGCGAGGACTTCAGCCAACCCCCACCTGCCACTTCTCATTTAGGGAAGGCTGCATTGTCACAGCTACACCCAGAGGCAGAGGGGTCACCCTGGACCCACCCCCAGGGTTCCTACCCAGACTCACCACCAGCGGCCAAGGCACCATGTATAGCTTCATGTGCAGCTGAAACAGGTAGAGGATGAAGAAGACGATTGTCACCAGCCAGAGGAAGACAGCGACAAACATCACCCAGCCATAGGCCGGGTACAGGTGGTACGAGGTGTCGGCAATCAGGGCCCACACCAGCAGCCCCAGCACCTGGAGGGAGCGAGACAGGGCCAGCGTCTCCCAGAGCCCCCAGCGCTCAGGCTGGAGCCCACAGACCAGAGGCTTCCAGGCCTTTGCCATGGGGCACCCTCTGCAGGACACATTTCTCATTTGCCCAAGAAAAATTTATTTGGCTCCTACTGCATACCAATACATACCAAGCCCTTGCCTGGTAACGTACTCCTTTCAGATCTCAGCTGAAATGTTAATGTGCTCCAGGGCACCTTCCCTGCTCCTCCAGTCTGGGTTCCAGAACTCTCTTCTGTGCTCACATGGCCCCCCAGGCACCCACCACCCAAGACTGTAATTCTATTTCCTTCCCCAGACTGGAAGCCACAGCAGCAGTGCCTTCCACCCTGCTGCCTCCAGGGTGAGACCCCTGCAGCCCCGGAGGGGTGGTGTCCCAAGCTTGCCCAGTTCCCCACGGGCAAGACAATGACTGTCCCATTCATAGGTGCACCTCAGCACCCAGTACAGGACCCGAGCTTGGTCAGGAACTTAGTAAAAGGCTCTGAAAGAAAGATGAAGTCACCAGCACATCCCTGAAGGAGGGACACACAAGCACAGAGTCCCAGAGGTACGGTGACCTCTGCCTGGTGCCCTACCAAGCCCCTTCCACCCCCAGCTTCTCCGACTCTCCTAATTGCGCCTCAATACAGGTGTTACCATCCCCACCTTACAGGTGAAACTGGGCCTCAGAAAAGCAAAAGGACCTATCACGCCATTCCTATGTGGCAGGGTGAGCCCCAACATCCCTGTAGTGTGTGTAGCGGCTGACAGCATGGCCTCCGGAGCCAAGTGCCTGATTTAAAACGCACTCCCCTTACCAGCTGTGTGACACTGGGTAAGCTCACAACCACTCTGTGCTCTGGACACATCACCTGTCACATGAGTATAAAGAGCATACCTACCTCATAGGTTCAGGACCCATGGGGGTTTGTATACATAAACGAACAATTCCAGCTGGGGACGCTGTGCTGCAGGGAATTTTACACGGGTAGGTTGGCTGAACCCCTCATGGCCTCGTGGGGAACTTGGCAGGGTGGTACCTCACTTGTGGCCATCCTAGCCTCCCCCAAGCCTCTCCTGGCCCCTTCCCTGCTGGCTGAGACCCCACAGGCCAGCACGTCCTCCTTCACCGCAAGGGCATTCTCCAGAATCCCTGGCCGGCAGCAGGCCTCGGGACTGGCCGCTGAGGGAGGGAGGATCAACTGGGGGGCTGTGGAGAAAGGCTGCTTTGCTGATGAAGACACAGAGAAAGCTGTCACTCTTCTTCCCATGGACAGTGTGTGACACCAAGGCTCCCAGTGACCTTGCCACCGTCTCAAGGATGAGCCAACCATCAGTTGGATCACAGGGAAGTGGCTCAGGAGCGAAACCCACCTCTGCTGCTGGTTTGGGGGATAGAAAGTCCCCCCGCCACAAGCTCCTAGACCAGACACGGGAGAGCTGTCACTCACCCCAGAGCAGCCAGAATGGGTGCCTGCCAGGCACCCCACCGAAGCACCCCTGCCAAGGACCAAAAGGGAAGTTTCTGTATCGATCTCCCTACACCTGTGGGGTCAGGGCAGGAATAAGCCTAGCTGAGGCCGGGCATCCAGCAGCCCCTGTGACGACTTTCCTTTCTCCCCACCACCTGGAAGTGAGAGGTGGAGCCCTGGGCTTAGGAGTCAGGAGCTGGGATTTCATCCTGCCTGGGCTATGGGACACCAGGCAAGTGCCTTCCCGCTCTGTGCGGCTCACCAGGGCAACTCGAGTCCGCCTGCTAGAACGCAGGCCCCCGAGGAATCCTTCTTTGGTCATCGCTGTGTCTCCAGTGCCCGGCAGTGCCTGGCGCATAGACCTGCTCGATAAACACATGCTCAAGAGGTAACTGGCCTCTGTTTCCTTATCCAGGAAACAGAGGTCAGACCCCTGCCCCCGACAGGTGCTGTGTGTCACAAGAGGACGCAGGGGTGAATCGGTGAATGTGCTCCCAGCCCTGCCTCCCTCCACCCAGGGGTGGGAGTGGGAGACTCGGGAAAGCGCCCACTCCCCCCTCTCTCCAGATTTTTGCACCTGCTCCTCCTCCCGTTCCGGGGTGGGGGGGTGAGACCCCAGGGACGCCCACCCCACACTGCACCCTGCCAGCCTCCCCTGCCCTACCTCTAGCCTCTAGTGCTCTCCTCTAGCCACCACCACCAAGCTGGGTGGCCCATGGGGCCCAGTTTGCAGGCGAGGAAGGTGGGACAGGTAACAGGGCCTTGAGGGCAGTCACACCGCTGGGGGCACAGCCCTGACCCATGAGGACCCAGAGTGCGGGTGTCTCAGCACAGCCCCCCAACCACCCAACCTTAGGACACCCTGCCTGAAACAGACACATCGGTGGGCAAGAGCCCCCAGGGCTGGGGGAGGGTCACTGTTACAAAGGAGGACAGACACTCCCAAAGCAGGACGCAGGACCCTCCCAGGGGAGGACTGAGCGTCAGGGGCAGACAATTATCTCCTCACTTAAAGCAGGGTCCTTACAGGCCTCCATGCCATCGTGTTGCCTGGTTCCAACTATCTGAAAGGAAGTTAGAAAATGCGGTGAACTGAAAAATCAAGAAAGGATCGATCTGGGTTTACACTAACGTACACTTATCAATTGTTGGTGTATTACTCATGGGCTTGGTCACAATAACCACATAACGCCCTCCAGCTGTGTGCCAGGCCGCAGGTAAGCACCTTCCCTTTTATTTCACTGACTTCCCCAAACCCTCTCATTAGTCAGTATTATGTGTTATCCCCATTTTCCAAACAGGAGCTCAGAGGAAAATGAGTCATCTACGGCCACCCGTGGGGAAAGGGCAGGGCAGGATTTGAACCCAGATCTGTCGTTCTCTGGACCCTGGGCTACTGAGAGTTACTTAGTGATGTATAAAAAATGAGGACACTTCGCTGGCTCCGAGGGGGCAGGCCCCGCAGGCATCCAGGCTCTCTGGTCTCTGCCTCGCCCTCCTGCCCAGCCCTGATTTCCGGATCAGCAAGCGCAGCCTGAGAGACAAAGCTGCTGCATAAGCAGTGGGAATTTCTGGTTCCTTCTGGCCTTGCTGCCCAGGGAGCCGCCTTGGTTTCTGCCCTCCCCCACCTCAACCAGACAGACTGGTTTTTCCCGTCCCCTCACCCCAGCCCCAAGAATCTACAGGAAGTGCCCCAGCCCAGGACAGGGCACCCCTACACGTGTTGACCCTCTGCTGGCCGGGGTGGCCCTGCATGGGGAGCTGGGCCCAGGCCTCATCTCCAGAAGCTGCAGGAGCTGCTGGACCCCTCCCTCCTGCTGTGGACCCACCGTCTAGCTGGAAGAGGCCAGAGGACTTGTCTTATAGTCCAGTACAGAACAGTAAACCCCACTGTGCAGGGGGAGGGCAGTAGGGTGACGAGGGTGGAGAGCAAGGCAGGAGGCCCCACCTCTGCCACCTGCACACAGGGCTTCACCCAGGCCCTCGTGCAATTCTGACACCCTCTCTGACCACAGGCCTTGCCGTGTGCATCCCTCTGGGTTCACTCATTCAACAAATATCTGTTGAGCACCTACCACTGTGTGTGTGAGCCAAAACATGAAAAGCCCTGCTCTCCTGGCGGGGGACAGCGGGGCGGGTAGCAGATAAAAACCCAATACATGAGGGAAACGCAGGATATGTGCTGTGGGGGAAAATCCAGCTGAGAAGGATAAGAAGGCCAAGAAAGATCTCACTAGGACATGTGAGCATGCGAGAGGTGAAGGGAGGGAGCCATGTGGCGAAGAACAGAACTCTGTGCCTTTACCTCCGGGGGTCCCTGTCTCTTGCCTACGTGTTCATCTGTCCCCATGTTTCTCCATGGGGGTCTACACATGTATCTGTGTGTCTTACTCTTAAAGACAGACACACACAAATACACATACATACACAGAACCAAACCTCATCCCCTCGGTCCTTCCAAACTCTCTGAGGCCCCAGCAACACCTCCTCAGGCATGCACTGCAGATAAACAAAGAGAAAGGTCTGGAAATCTTGAAGGAAAAAAACAAACAAACCCTGTCTTCCTGAAAACCTAAAGATTTCTGATTAGGGGTTTTCTCTTTAAATGATGGCTGTCAAAAAGGTCACATTCAAGAAATATAAGAAAAAAAAAGGTCTCATTCACACATGCCCCAGGACCTTTGCACCTCCAAACAAAAATTTCTCAACGACTGGATAACAGAGATATTTTTGTTAAAAGCAACTGCAGGGCCAGAGAGGAGAGGAATTAGTCACAAATGCCTGACCAAGAGGCATTCCTCAGTTAGGGTGGGCCCCAATCCAGGGACTGGAGTTCTTATAAGAGGGAAACTGGACAAAGAGACACAGAGGGAGAACACCATGTGAAGATGGAGGCAGAGATTAGAGTGACGTGTCTCCAAGCCAAGGAACACAAAGGATTGCTGGCAACCACCAGAAGCTGGGAGAGAGGCATGGAACAGACTCTCCTTCAGAGCCTCCAGAAGGAACCAACCTTGCCAGCACCTTGATTTTGAACTTCTAATACTGTGAGACAATAAATTCTTGTTTTATTTTTAGCCACACCACGTGGCATGTGGGATCTTACATGAGATCAAACCCATGCCCCCCTGCAGTGGAAGCATGGAGTCTTTAACCACTGGACCGCCAAGGAAGTCCCTCTGTTTTTTGGTGGGGTTTTTTTTGTGTGTTTTTTTTTTTTGCGGTACGTGGGCCTCTCACTGTTGTGGCCTCTCCCGTTGCAAAGCACAGGCTCACGGGCCCAGCCGCTTCGCAGCATGTGGGATCTTCCCAGACCAGGGCACGAACCCGTGTCCCCTGCATCGGCAAGCGGACTCTCAACCACTGCGCCACCAGGGAAGCCCCTTGTTATGTTTTTTAGGCGACCTAGTTTGTGGCATTTTGTTATGGCAGCTGTAGGAAACGAATACATCTTTCTTAGCTACTCTTTGAGTCTACGAATGGCTGTTATGATCTGATTGGTCAAGACCAATGCCCAACATAGGCTTAACACTCTCCGTGCTCTAATGTTATCACTCTGAGAGGTTAGAACATGGGTTTCCCGATCCATTCTCTGTGGCTGGTTTCCTGTAGTAGTAATAGTGTGTGCAGTTCCTAGGGGTGTGAGGCCTTGGAAAAATAATGCATCTAATAAGCACCAGGCACAGTTCCTGGCAGATAAGGGTCCTCAGCCAGTGGGGCCCCGCCCACCTTCCAGATAAGGCAGCTGGGCTTATCCAAAGAAAGGGCGGTGCGCAGGTGGTAGGGAGCAGAACCCAGTCCAGCCACCCCCCAGGACACCTCTTGCAGCTACTCTCCCTCCATTCCTCACAGGCTAAGGGTCCCTGGGCAGAACACTTCACCCCTTTAGACCTCAGTCTTCCCCCCTGTACAATGGGAGCAGGGAGGTCTGCTCAGTGTTCTCCAAGGATCCCCTAAGTCTGAGGCCTGACACTCCTCAACACAGGGCTCCTCCAGGGGGGCCCACAGCCTTCCCTCCCTTGTACTTACTGGAGGGACTCCACCAATCCCATGAGCACTTGGCTAACTCCTCTCCCGCCCAAAGATGGTCATGCCAACTCTCCTTTTAATCCTCTCCACCTCCTGGGCTGAGTTAGACCCTTGTAGATTTGGCGTGGTCTTAGAAGAGGCACCTAACCTTTCTGGTTTGTTTCTTCATCTGACACGTGAGGCGGTTGGACAAGTACACCTCTCCTGGTCACCTCATAGGTGTGTCATGCAAGTAAAATACTGTAAAGGAAAAAGTGAAAAGTTGTAGAAGTTGTGAGTGGCTAGGAGGGCTGTTTGACAGCTTAGAGGGAGTAAACCCCACACCGCAGCGTCCATGCGGGGGACAAAACCTCAGTGCCTGGAGGCTGACGTTAGGGTTTTAAACTCAGCAGCCGTCAAGGCACACAGGTCACAGAAGTGACTAAGGTGGCCCGGGGAGGTCTGTGGAGCTGAGAGCAGCCTGCCAGAACTTAGTTCCCCAGCCAGGGATTGAACACATGCCCCCTGTACTGGAAGCTCAGAGTCTTAACCACTGGACCACCAGGGTAGTCCCAAGAACTTCTGATTTTCCAGGAGACGTTAGAAATCCGAATATCTACGTGAAATCTTCAGCTTTTCAAACATTGGCGATGAAACCAAATGTTTTAGAAACAATCTGAGGGCAGGGCCCATCCAAGAGCCCCCAGGACTCCCTTCTCCCCACTGCACCATCCAGAAAACTGCGGCCCAGGGGACCACGTGAACCCTTCCCGGGGTTCCCCCTCACAGGGACACATCTGGGCAGCTGAGGACACTCAGAACTTGGCCTGACCAGGCCCATACTCCACCCCCGCCCTGGCCCTTCTCCCTACAGTGAAAGGGACTTTATGGGGACAAAAAGCCACCCATTGTGTCCCAGGAGACAAAGGCGCAGGGGACAGAGGCTCCGGGTGCCTGCGTGGCCACAACAATTCCACACACCACCTCCTTCCTCCCTGTGCAGAGGGGCTGGGCTCTAGGGAAAGGCTCCTTGGAATTCCCGCTCTGTACACTACGAGCCTTCGAGAATCCTAGGCCATCACACCCCAGCTCTACAGGAGGTGCGAGGGCATTCAGAACCCAGCCCGAGCCAAGTGACCCGGTCCGGGGTGGTATTTAACTCGGCCAAGCCTCCCTTTTGTTACCTGAAAAGCAGGCACGTGAATTACCAAATCGAGTCATTGAACAAACTCTCCCGAGGGCCCGCTCTCTGCCAGGCACTGTTATAGGCCCCGGAAGTGCAGCGGGGAGCCAGGCAACCAGGGTCCCCACCCACGAGCACCCCGCTCCCAGCCTGGGCTGCCATGGAGGAGGAGGAGGATGGGAACACTGGCTCAGGGCCTGGTTCACCTCCAGGGCTTTCCAAATGCAGCCTTTATCACACTGCTTGTTATTCCTGAGTCCCCGAGTCTCAGAGCTAGAGATGAAAGAGACTTCTGCCCCCATGGCCCCGCCGCCCCCAGAGCCCCTCATGAGGGGCTGCACGTCAAGGAGCCCACTGCCACCACTCTTCCTTTGGGGTCTCTCTCAGGGTTCTAGAAAAATCTTCCCAACATGAAGCTCAAGCTGCCTCCTGCCTACCCCCTTGCTGGTTCCCACTCTGCACTCTGGGGCCAGAGACTAAGCAGGTTCCCTCGACAGAGACGCATCCCCAAGGCATCCGCGAGGCCTTCCCTGGCTCCCAGAGCCAGCAGCAACGCACCCCCTGGGTGAGGTTCCAGGAATTAAGACCTGCTCACCTTCCTCCCTTGGGGGTCTCCTGGTCCTCCCCAGAAAGTCACCGGTGCCTCCCCAGCACTAAGACCCTTACGGCGACACAGAGCTTTCCCAGGAAGGCCTTAGTCCCCTTGAAAGCCCAGGTCAAGTCCAAATCCAGCCCCCGTCAGCGCTTCACTCCCAGGAAGCCCAACTCTCTCAAGTAGCACTTGGCCCATTTCACAGATGAGGAAAGCAAAGCTCTCGGAAGAGATGGACGTGGCCCAAGGTCATGCACTGTAAGGGTGGGGACAGTTCTGTGACCCAGTAGATAGAGACGCCCAGAAGAGGACAGAACTCCAAATTCCAGGAGGTAGGGACACTCCCTGGAGACTAATTTGTTTGCAGGGAGCATCACTGCCCCAGAGGCGGGAGCAGAGAAGGGGCAGGGGCAGTCCTTGAACCCTGGGTGGAGAGGGATGACAGAATCTTATGTTCTCAGCACCCCAGGCGGGTCCCCATCCGGCTGTCAGACCTCCAGAGAGAGCTGGCTGCTGGGAGGCTGTCAGACCTCCGGAGAGAGCTGGCTGCTGGGAGCATATGAACTTCATTAGCCCCATGAGGCCTGGCCTCTCTACCTGCTGAGGAACAGGGCTGGGGGGAGGGGCACCTAAAGTGAGGGTCTTCCTTATTCCCTGGACTTCCTTCCTCAGACACTAGCTCTAGTCCTGACTCTGTCACTAATGTTTGGGGTGACACTGAGCAAGCCCTACCCCATCTAAACTTCGAGGACAGACAAGTGATCCCATCTGGCTAATCTCATACAGGCTGGCAGATCATCTGGTATCTGACCTCTCCGCTCCTAACTGAAGCTCAAACATCCCAGAACAGCCCCAGGTCTGTTCCCTAGCAACTGGGCCCTGCCTGACCTTCAGCCCCGGCCTTCCTGCTCTCACGTCTCCGTGAGACCCTGTGGTACCATCCTGTCCTCCCACCCCTTGGGCAAACAGGAGGGGCCAACTCAGCCCAACAGCAAAGGACCAGTTTATATCCAGGGCTGGGCTCACTGGACTGCCAAGGAAAACAGGCTCTCCCCCAACGCTCAGGTTCCAAATCGCCATGGGGACCAGGGCAGGACCCCCTGCAGCTCCCTCAGACCATCTAAGAGCAGGAAATCAGGGCATAATCCTCACTGAGTTCCACCACAAACAACTCACCAGCTGATAAGGAGTAACCAACACCTGGCCCTGATACTCCAACAGAAACTGAGAGCATCCACCACACGTGGACAGCTCTGCAGCCCTTACCTCTTTCCACTTACAGATGGTTAAGAAAAGGTCACCCAGCCAGTAACGCTGAACTCAAAGCCATTGCTTGCTGCTCTGTGATCCTGGGAGCTTTCCCCTCTTTGGGCCTGAGGGAGACTTCGAGTGCCATCTTCATAGCTTTTGCTGCACCCATAAATGACCTGTCCTATTGTTTTACCCACTATTTTCATTTATTTGGAAGATTTTTTTGATAAGTTATTCTATTTTTAAAATGCATGATATATATGACATGATAGGTAACAAAATGGTGCTTTTAGCATGTCTCCCTCTTCCCCTGATACTCAATTTCTTCCCTGGGGGCAACCAAGAGTGATTTCTCAAGTGTCTTGCCAAAGACTACCTAGGCATGCATGCACACACATACACTTCAGATAGGCGAGTGTGTATATTTCTATAGCCTGTGTGTATTTCTCCCAAACGACAGTATTCTACACACACAGGTTTTCACCTTGCATTTTGCACTTAACCATACAGCCTGGAGATTGTCCATCATTACACACATACAGAGCTGCCTTATTGTTTTCGTTGAGGGGTAAGAAGTTATCTTTTTACTAACTGTATCGTATGCCACTGCATAAATGTATCATAATTTATTTAACTAGTCCTCATTGATGAATGTGGATTTATCAAATAAGAATTTTAAGAAGAAACTTTTAAATCACTAAAAAGTAGAAAACCTGCATTATCTACCACAATAGAAGCTAACTATAAAATTAAATACAACAAAAATTAACAATATTAATACATCCCAGATAGATACAGTTGTCTTCCCAGGATCCAGAGCTCCAGTTTTAAATTTAAAAAGTGTTGGGAAGGCACTAAAGACACTTTAGCACCCAGATGAGGCTGTCTCCTCCAGCAATCTTCCAGGACTGTGATTGACTGTGGATGATACAACACTTTCCAAGCCCTACATGGGAGACTTTCTTTATTACCTCGAAGTGGGAAAGTCCTAACTCTGACACAGTTTCCAGAAGCCAGAAAGAAAAAAGGAAAGAAAACAAGAAATTCGGCAACATAAAAATAAGTCTTTCTGACCAAAAACAAAACAAGACAAACAAGCAAACAAAAAACACCATAAAAAAACAAACAAAAAAAATACCCTGAGCAAAGTCAAAAAACAAACTAGGGAAAAAATATTTGCAAATCATCTAGCACTCCTAGCAATTGACAGGGCAAAGACCAACAACTTAATAGAATGTGGAAAGAAGCAAACATACAAGGAAATGCAAATGGCTCTTAAACATATTTTTAAAAGTGAGGTTCTTTAACCTAACTCATAAGAGAAATGCAAAACAATGCTACCTTGACCTGCCATTTCGCCTGTCAGATGGGAGCTGTAGGGAACAGGCACTCTACGAGAAGGCTCACTGAGGGGCACAAATGTGACCCCTATGGAGGGCATCTGACAATCTCTAACAAAATCACTAACACACATAACCTGAGCCAGCGGTCCCCCTTCCAGAAATGTACCATACAGATGCGCCCAGTGGCTTGGGCAAGATCATTCACCGTGACAGTGTGGAACAGCAAGAGTGGAAACCCAAGTGTCTGTCAACAAAGGGACGGGCCACACAACTCGCACCACAGCTGCGGGATGGGCTGCTACAGAAGCCACAAGAGAAGCGATCACGCTTCAGGTACTGAGACGAAAGGACCTCCATGACACACTTTTAAGTGAAAAAGGAAAAGTGCAGAAGGATGTGTATAGCCTACAGCCCTGGAGTAAAGTGGGGAGAGGTGGGGACCTATAGCCACATTTGCAGATCTCCTTAAAGAAAGCCTAAAATGCTACACAGGAAACGGAGAAGAATGGGCATGGGGGAGGTCAACTCTAACCAAAGGGGACAGAGATTTTTCACTGTGTTCTTTCCCACTCTGTCTTAATCTAGACTGTTGTAAATACATTACCTATTAAAGAAATTAAGGAAATAAAAGATTAAAAAGAGAAAGATACGTGTAGCTCTATGTGCAACGATACAGAACATCCCTAGGTGTATTGCCAAGGGGGTAAAAGCATGGCGGGGCACAGGCAGAGTGCGCCTACCTGTGTTTTGATAGGGGTCATGTGTAGAAATAACTGCACTGACTCACCCTGGAATGCCACACCCATGATGCCTCGGGCAAGGGCGGGGGATGGGGATGGGAGGAGTGTCCCGACTGGGATGAGAGATTACATTTTCATTGATAACGCTTTGGACTGCTGGAACATTTTTGCCGTATGTCTGTATAATTTTTTCAAAGAATAAAAACAGGCCCATCAATAGAGAAATGGCTAAATGAGCTCGGGCCCTACCGTGACATCCTGGGATAGCCCGAAACAGGAAGGAGGCAGACAGCTCTGCATAACATGAAGAGATGCAGGTGCCCTGGGTGTGAGAAAAGCAACCGAACAAAGGATACAGAATAAAACCATCAACGTTTTTTAAAATGCACAGGAAAAAGAACTAGAAACACCCCAACACAGCAGTTCCCTTGGGGAGAGGGGTAGGGGATCCAAGAATAACTTTAGCCTTACCTGTAATAGGTTTTTGCTTTTTAAGGATAATGTGTCCATATATTGTTACATAATTATAAATTGATTCCAAACACTCCACACTCTCCTAGCCACAAAGTGGGGCGGGTAGGCGGAGCTAACAATACAGGCATTGTTTTGCTGGGTACAGTGGAGTAGGAAGGAAGGTGGGTAGCATGCAGGGCGGGGAATGCTGCCCTAAGGAGGCTGAACCCATGAAACTCAGTGCTATGGAAAACCCTGTGAGTCCCCAACACTGTGATCCCAATATGGCCAACCTCTGCTCACACCTCGCAGATCCCAACAACCCTGTCTAGCCAACTTGAAGGGCTGACTTTCAGCCTCTGCCCTGCCTCCAACCTGAAAAGGGGCTGCCATGCCTTGTGGGGCTGGAGAGAGTCAGGAATACCACAAGGAAAAACTTTCTCACACTCCCAGGTGCACAAGGATGGAGCAGGTAGCCTTTAGAGGGACTGAGCTCCCTGTCCCTGGAAGAATGCAAGCTCATGTTGAGGACACACCGAGGGGCCTTTGGGAGCAAGTATAAGAGGCCTAGGATTCTATGACCTTGTGAATCCTAACTGCCCTTCGTTCTAACATATACAGCGCTAAGCCCTTTGCAGGCATCAGCTTCCACATTCCTCACAATCCCACCATCACCATTTCACAGACAAGGAAACTGAGGCTCAGGGATATTAGGGAACTTGCCCAAGATGACAGAGCCAGGATTTGAACCCAAGGCTCTCTGCTTCCACCAATCCTCTCACCAGCACCCACGGATCACTGTGATCAAGTGGCAGGTGAGGCTTCTGATCTGCTTATTCATCTGCCAACTGGGAATCATGTGACCACCCCCAATCCCAAGAGATAGGGCAAGAGGGAAGGATAAAAGGTGCCAAACACAACTGCCCTACCGACACAGGCCATTCATATGGTTTCTATGTCCTGAGCCTCAAGGATGCCTTCTGACTGCTGGGCCTTTATACGAGGTATTCCAAGGTTCATCTGCTCTGCACCTCCTTACTACCCCTTCCACATAACTAAACCCTTCAGGGCCCACTTCCATTAGGAAGCCTTCCCTAGTGGCCCTGGCCCCTGATGAGTTCCCCTTCCTGAATTTCCTCTCCTTCCCGTCCAAAGCACCCTACCTCCCACATGTGATGAATTGGGAGATTGGGATTGACATATATACACTAATATGTATAAAATAGATAACTAATAAGAACCTGCTGTATTAAAAAAAAAAAGCTTCCAGGTTTTTAATGACCAAGAGCTGTCTCTAGATCAAACTTGCCTGCTTCCATTTTTAGATGCTCTCTGCATAAATTCATGTTTCCCTTTTTGCCTAGGCTGCTAGGAAACTCAACAAAGAATTGACAGCCTTAAACTTGCGACAGATTCCGGATCTCCTTTTAGCTCTCTTTAAGTCAATCCCTACCCAACCCACACATACACCACCAACTTTTAAAAATATATTACGTTAACTCTTCCATCATATGTGACTTGATATCATATTCCATCTCATGTTCTTTCTGGAGCTAGATGGGGTTGGGGGAGCGATAAATCAGTGAACACTGAGGTTGGTTCTTCAGGACACATTTAATACTAAAATAAACAAAGAACACATCTTCTCAAGAAGCTGGGGCCTTTCTTCCTTCCCTTCCCACCGCCCTCCTCCCACATCTGGAACTCTTCACCAGATCCTGGGAAACAAAAGGGTCTGATGGAGAATTAGCTTTCACCTTCTCGTGTACTGCCTCCTCCAGGCAGCCTTCCCTGATCCCTGCACAGGTAGCTTATCCTTTGAGCTCACAGACAAAGAGCTTCTGGACAGCAGGCCCTGAGCCTGGGGTCTCCATCACTCCCACAACAGCACCACACCCAGTGCCCAGTAGGAGCCCAGAAGAGTGTGGTAATAGAGCACGGATCAGAAAAGTCAGGCCACTCAGGGCTTAGATCCCAGCTCTATCACTCTGTGAGCTCTTGGGCAGAGAACTGACCCCTAAGCCTCAGTTTCCTCACCTGAAAAGTGGAGAATAAGAGAATATGAAGCTCTTGCCAGAAGGCCTGGAGCTTAGTTTGCACCTGAGTGATGGGAGCTATGATGGCTTCGCAGAAGACGGGGTGCCTGTTGAGTGGAACCCTCCTTGTCTCAGACCCAGTGGAACTGTCCGTTGCCAGAGAAACAGTTCAGGAAGCAGCTTCTCCCACAAGCCAATTGGTGAAGGCACTAAAAGGTGCAGGTCTTCAGAACTCTGAAGGGAGACCCCTGTCCCCCTTTCCCCGGGCCCCAAAAGCACTGCAGGGAGAGCAGAAGGAGGCCATCCCACTCACACTCAGTCCCTGGGAGTCTAAGTGCCAAGCTCCACCACAGCTCTCCAGGCCAGTCCTGCATTCCATGGACAGCTCAGTGTCTACATTTGCACGATGGGACCCAGATGCTCAGCCCACGGGGACCCCCAAATCAGAGCCACAAGCCTCTGCCACAGGAAGCTACCCCAGTCCTTGCAGGCACAGCAGGACCTTCCTCTAGTTCCCCTTATTCCAAGTTTCATTGTTCAAATGCAAAAGGGGCTGATGCTCAGGTCCTGTCTACCGGGAGCTAACCCTGGGGACCCACCAGGCAGCCTCATCCTGCTCAGCCCAGCAGGGACCCCTCTGCTGTTCCAAAGCCCCTAAGGCTGTGAACAGAACATGGTCACCACTTCTCGCAAGGTATTCAAGCCTTCCGCTTCCGGCCACCCAGAAACAAGTGCTTCAGCTCCAGTGTAGGGGAGCAAAACTTGCCACCCCAAAATTCATCTCTTGGCATAATAATTTTAAGCTGCTGATCTAAGAAACAGCAGACATGGGAAAAACTGAAAACCAAGGTTTCTTACCCTTTTGTAAGAAACATTTACATGTGTAAGGGAAATCTCCATCTGTAAGGGTGTCTCCCTCACGGTACCAAGAGGTGGACCAAATCTCTAGAAACATATCATTGGAAAAAGTAACGACTTAAATCTGAATCACAATTGTTTACTGTGCTTTTCCTGCTCACCTCCCATAACTGGCTCCCCATCCTCAACATCCTCTTGTGTCTTTAGCTGAAGATGGTGTTTAAGGGGAGGGATTTGGCCATTTGGGGAGTTTCTCAGTTTTTCTGGGTCTTTCCCATGTGTACATGTGATTAAACTTTGATTTTCTCCTGTTAATCTCTCTCATGTCAATTTAACTCTTAGACCAGCCGGAAGAACTAGACGGGTAGAGGAAAATTTCTTCCTCCCCTACACTGGCTAAACCAACCTGCTGGCTACTCTCCCCACTTCCCTTCCACTTCCCCACCCCAAGGCTTGCCCCGCACAGTGGCCCGCCCTTTGAACACCCTTTCCCTACCTCGGCCTCAGATTTCAGTGAAGTCCCTGCTCAAAAGTCACCTGTCCTCCATGAGCCTCCCTGGACTCAGAATTGATCATCCCTCTGCTCTGTCCTTTCCCACCCCTGGGACTGGGACTCCCTTCCTGCTTGGCTGCTGTACCCTTCACAACCACCCGGGAGCCTAGCGCTCAGCAGCGCTCGGGACAGGCTTTTCCTACCTGCAGATTTAAATTAGTCCCCAGTCGGGACCTCTCCCCCGCCCCGCCCCTCCCCTTCACAAAGAATCTGCCAGACTGCTCAGAGAGAAGTTAAAAATGTAGATTTCTGGGCTGTAGTGACTGAGATTCCAATTCCACATTTTTCCCGGGGGTGGGGACCAAGATCTACATTTTAAACCTCCGAGAGAGTCTGAGGCTGAGGTGGGGGAGGGGCCCCACAGGAAGAGATTTGAGGAATTCTGAAAGAGACACCTGGCCCAGGGGGAAGAATGCTCACCTGCGGTAAGGAGGGAGGTTTGGTCTCGGACCCTGCCTTCAGTCCTAAACCTGGCAGCCTAGCTAGGACCCAGCAGTGGGACAGCAGGAGGTGCCCTAATGCAAAATGGATCTTGGCCCACCTCCAATTCCCCCCTAGTCCTCTGAAAACGCACCAAGCCCCTCCCACAGGGCAGCCCCCAGCTTCCCGACTCGCACCAGAGGGTACCATGGGGAGAAAGCTAACACCTTCAAGCCTGAAATTGGTGTGTGGGGGGAGGGGTGGTCCCATCGATCGGCCTCGGCTGGGGTCTACAAAGGGTATTGGATATAGAGGTGTCCTGCCTCTGGCTTCCCACAAATCCCTCCCCCAGCGTTGGGCGCGGTATCTCGGCCCCAAGGGGCCCGTCAAACCGGCCGGAAACCGGCAGGTTACCCAGTGGGAGCCAGAAGGGCCGGGCTCCCGCGCGGGAGCCCATAGGGCCCTGCCGAAGGGTCTGTGCTGGACCGGATGTGCCCACTCGGTTAGACGAGGAGTGCTCTGGGGTGCAGCCACGGGGAGCCGCTGGGAGCTTGGCAGAGGGTCAGATGAGAGTGAACTTTGCCTCAGGCTGGTGCTGGAGGGCTGGGGGCTTAGTCCTGGCAGAGGGAGAGCCAGAGACGGGGAAACAGAGAGAGAGAGTGGCGCGCGGTGATTGTGGCTTTTGTGAGAGCTTCTGTGGGTGAGCTCTTGGTGACCACTTGGGAGGGAGTGATGGGGCGCTGAGGTGGGCACTCTGACATTGGTGCACCTTGTGTGTGCTCGAAGAGACGGCAACTAGGACGTCTCGGGGTGAGAGGGTTCCAGGGTGATCTCGGGGGCGTCCGTCCTAGAGGCGCCCCCGAGGAAGGCACGGCGCATCGGGGCGCATGTGAACCTGGGTTGGGGGTGTGCGAGAAGCAAGCAAAAAGGGCAGCTCTAGAGCCCCCGACCCCTCCTGGCCCCCCGGGACACCCCGCCACCCCCCGGCCCCGGACCCCAGGCCCCAAGCGCGCGCTCACCAACTGCAGCAGCATGAGCGCCCCGAGGCTGGAGCGCACGAAGCCCAGGTCTGGGCGCAGCGCCGAAACCGCGGCGCTGCCCCCCTGCGCCGGGCTGCTGGTCCGCGTGCTCACTTTAGACGGGAATTCAGCCATGGCGGCTCCGCTCGCCTCCACAGGTTGCTCCCGCCGCCGTCGCCGCCCCTCCTCGCGGCGGGTGCCGGCTTCTGCGCGGCTCCTCCGAGGAGACTCGCGCTCGCGATTCGGCTCCCGGGGCTACGTGCGGCGTCTGGGCGAGCAGTCGGGAGCCGCCAGGTGCGGCCGGAATCCCGGCCCCGCCCTCTCCACGAAACCCTCCCCTTTAACCCTTCGCACACCGCCCGCCGGTCCATCCCGGAGCCACACCAAGTCGCCATCTCTTTGACGCGGAAACTGAGGCCGTAGTCAATGAGATGGCCCCACCAGAACCAGCCTAGATAGCCTCCCGTTTCTCTCCCCGGGAAAGCCGCCTGCTGACAGTATCCCCCGCATTCGCGGCAGCTTTGACCGCTCCTTCGCTCCCTCCTCACCCTTAGCTTCCGAGCCTCGGGATAAACTGGCGGCCGCTAGCAGAGTGGGCAACTACCGGCTCCCTGCCGAATGCCTCTCTGGCGCTGTGTGCCCTTGGGCGAGCCCTTGCCCCTCTCGGAAGTCTCCCCGTAAAGCGGGATCGGCATCCCTGTGCAGAGACTCCCAAGGAGTCCCGGGTGACCGAGCATCCTGGAGGGGAGGGTCTGGATAAATTGTGGGTGTGCGTGGAAGGGGGAGGCCCTTTTATGACTCAGTTGATGTGGTTTTCTCTTCTGAACTGATTGAGCAGTAACTTAGAAGATCGCTGAGCCTCAGTTTCCTCGTCTGCAATAATAGGGATATAAATGGACCTCACTCCACAGAGCCGCTGTGCAAAATAAATGAAATACTGCACGGAAAGCTCCTGCCACGCCAGGGGTGGGGGGTGGCGGTGAAGGTGTCAGAAGGTGGGAGATGATGTTGGACTTACGGTTTCGTTGCTCCACTTGCACCCTGAAACACACACACACACACACACACACACACACATACATCCCTCAGGCCACATCGACCTGCACAGATAATTGATTCATTTATTCATCAACCAATGATTGCTGAGACCTTACTATATGTCAGACCCTACCCCAGGCCATGTGAATACAGCAAGCAAAAAACCACCCAAGGCCTTCTTGGATCCCACTTTCTACTGGGGGTAACAAGCAATAAACTGGAGAGAAAAAATAAGTTCAGGTAGTGACAAATCCTGTAACTAAAATAAAACAGGGAATTCCCTGGCGGTCCAGTGGTTAGGACTCAGCGCTTTCACTGCTGGGGGCGGGTTCGATGCTTGGTCTTTGAAATAAGATGCCACATGGTGTGGCCAAAACATAAATAAATAAATAAATAAATAAATAAAACAGAGGAGTGTGACAGAGATGACCAGGAGGCAACTTTTAGACAGAGTGGTCAAAGATGACCTCTCAGAGAAGGTGCCCTTTGATATTTACTCAACTGGAGGTTCAATGCCCACTCCCCACCCCCAATGCACCTGAGACCCTCTTCTCCACCCCACACATAGAGCAGATACTCAGGGAATGAGGAGTGCTTCTTGGTAGCTGCCAAATCATTACCCAGAGCCCAGCCTCTCTGCAGACTGTGTGAGCCCAAGCGCAGAACAAGGCTGTTGGGTAAACCCTTAATTTTACAGTGTCGCGGAAAACAGTAAGATCGTTGTTTCTGAGGCAGATTCTAAAACAGTAGGATGTTTTGGTTTGGGTTTGGATTTTGTGTTTTTGGTTAATCCCACTTTCATTCCTTTCAAATGGCAGCGAGCAAGACTCAATCACTGTATTGTTTTTTCCTTCGACCTTTTCTTCCAAACCAACTTCACTCGTCCCCAGTCAGAAAAAGTGGGAAGGAACCTGTCCCCAGGCTGGAACCTGATGCCCACCCAGAGCTCCCACTGTCACCCTGGGCTCTTGGGATGGGGGGGGAGCCAGCTGGGGATGAGGAGGAGAGGGTCTGTCCGTTCCCAGAGCTAGTCCCCCCTCCTCGGGTCTGTGCAGGCCATCTCCACAAAGATCACCTGCAGCACCTGTCCTGTCTCACCTCTCCTTAATTCTACGAAGGCTCCCTACTCTGGCCAAGCACCTACTGTGTACTGGGCCTGCTGTCCCTTGGGGTGGGGATGGAGCGTACTGGTGAGGCTGTGGGGTTCTGGCACTGAGCAGATGTTCAGTGTGCACCTTGGGTGCGCCAGGCACTGGGGACAGCCCTGAGAGCCATCCAAGCAGAGACCCTACCCTCAAGGAATCTGATGGGGGAGACCGCCTCTAGATATACAAATGCACAGATAAATAGATAATTACAGATTGTGATGATATTACTACAAGAAAAAGCAAGATGCCATGGGAAAGAATAATTGAGATTTGGGGGTGTCGTTTAGATAGCTGGGTCAGGGAAAGTGTAAACATTTAAGCAGAGACTTGAAGGATGCCTAAGAATCAGACAGGAAAAGAGCATTCCAGGCTGAGAAAACTACCATACATGCAAAGGCCCTGAGGCAGGAAAGACTTTGGAGTCTTTGAGGAGGGACATAAAGTTATAGATTGAAGGGACTGGGGAGAGATGAAGTTCAAGAGGAAGCCAGGGGCCAGGTCACCTGGGTCTTAAACCCTTGGTAAGACAGTGTTGTGGCCGCGTCTTATGGCATGCGGGATCTTAGTTGCCCTACCAGAGATTGAACCCGTGCCCCCGGCAGTGGACGCATGCAGTCCTAACCGCTGGACCGCCAGAGAATTCTTGGATTTTATTATTAAAAAATAGACCATTAGGGCTTCCCTGGTGGCGCAGTGGTTGAGAGTCCGCCTGCCGATGCAGGAGACACGGGTTCGTGCCCCTGTCCGGGAAGATCCCACATGCCGCGGAGCAGCTGGGCCCGTGAGCCATGGCCGCTGAGCCTGCGCGTCCGGAGCCTGTGCTCCACAACGGGAGAGGCCACAACAGTGAGAGGCCCGCGTACCGGGTTAAAAAAAATAGACCATTAGAGGGCAGTTACACTGTTTGATTTCCAATTTTAAAAAATTCACAGAAAGATTCCGCTGGGGGTCATCCAACAATTTCCAGAAGCAGCTTTGGGAGGTCGCTGATTATAATCTGCAAATATCGATTGAACACTTTTCCAGCTGGCCCTATGCTTGGTGCTGTGGGGTTGGTTGGTTTTGGTTTCTTTATTTTTAATTGCCCAATTAACTCATTAGTTTATTTCATTGCACATCTCACACACACATCTCCAAACCTGCACCCTCACCTCTAGCTAATCACTGAGAAGACAATATATGGAAATATAGAGACTTGCTTTGTTTGTAACTTTTAAACATTTTTACAAAAAAATGGGATTATACTGTATACATTGAAACTTGATTTTTTCACTTAACATATCTTGGAAATTTCTCCATGACGGCACCTGAAGACTGACCTAATTCTTTTTATATGTCGTATAATATTTCATGGAAGGGCTATTACATTATCCCTTCCCTTATTGGTAAAAAGGTAAGTGGTTTCCAACAGTTCCTCATTACAAGTAATATTGAAACAGGAGGGAAAGGGGCAGGGCACAAGCTTTAAAAGAATGACATAGCCATTGAGGATATGACAAAAACTGGTTAGAACTGATTAGTCCCAAGATGGTGGAAGATTTGATTTCCAGTAGACCCTGACCCTCATTATACACTCATTATAATCATTAGCATATACTAAGTGACACACCCACAGGAGCCAGAACGATTCTGAGGCTAACCATAAAAGGCCAATAAGTGGGAGGTGGCCCAAATCCTGGAAATCCCCGCCCCTTCTCCAAAATAGTTGGAATAATCCTCCCACTTGCTGGCCTATGAAATTACACAGCCCATGAAAACATTCCATATTTTGGAGCTGCTCTTGCCTTTTGAGACAGACCGCATTCTGTCTATGGAATATGTATCTCTCTAAATAAATACACTTCTTACCTATCACTTTACCTCTCCCTGAATTCCTTCTGCGCTGAGACATAAAGAACCTGAGCTTCGTTAAGTCCTGAAACCAGGTGTGTGATCTCAAAAGACAGTAGGTTCAAGTCCCAGCCCATGGGTTCAAGTCCTAATCTGAGTTTTGGCTGGGTTCGAATCCCATCTGAGTTATGAGGTTTCAATATTATATCAGCCTTCTTATTTATGCGTCTCTGTACACACATAACTCCAGTCTTCAAAGCAGAACCACTGGATTGAGGGTATTTGTAGGTTTTTTTTTTTTAAGAGATACTTCCAAATTGCTCCAAAAGACCATATTTTTGACATCCTCATTAAGAGTAAGTGAGTTTATGGGACTTCCCTTGTGGTCCAGTGGTTAAGAATCCGCCTTCTAATGCAGGGGATGTGGGTTTGAACCCTAGTCTGGGAACTAAGATTCCCACATGCCATTGGGTAACTAAGCCTGTACACAACAACTAATACCCAAGTCAGCCAAAAATAATAAAAAAATAAATATTAAAAAAAAAAAAGAGTAAGTGAGCTTAACTATTTGCCTGCCCCTATGGTCATATGTAGTGAGCTTAAAAAAAAAAAAAGTCTCATTGTTTCCATTTGTATTTCCTAATACTTAGCTAGTGTGGCTGAATATTGGCCTTTCATATTTCCTTTTCTGTGAATTTAAGGTTTGAATCATTTGCCTTTGTGTAGTGAAGAATTAAATTTGCCCAAAGGGTGGTCTGGCCATTTTTCCTCAGTTTCTGAGAGGTAATCTCTAAACCTTTGGACCGTCATGCCTGATAGAAACATCTTTGCTTAGGGTGGAGGCACTGTCCATCAGCTCAAGCAGCTCCACCTGGAGGAGTTGGACACTGAGCTCAACCGTGGCCAGGTGATGATGAAATCCCAAGGAGGGCTCCGGCCACCAAGGCAGCTGGTGAGTTTACCTGGTTGGCAGTACTCCATGTATACTGTCACACATCAGTGCTGGGAAAGTAATGCATGGAGTCCGTGACTCCCTGGGGAGAGGACAACGGACATTCCACTTTTGGAACTTAAAAATCACCCTTTAAAAAAGTATACAATTCAGTGGTTTTAGTGTATTCCCTATAATGAATCATCACCACCGTCTAATTCCAGAACATTTCCATCACCGCATGTCTGATTTTAATCTGTGTTCTTTATCTGTAACATACTGTAACTGTGAGTATAACAGCTTGCAGCACATTCTGTGAGGCCTTCTAGCTAATGAATTATTGAACCTGAGGGTGGTTTTGGGACCCCCTCGAACCCTGCAGTTGTGTCAGAAGTGACAGCGGTCTTGTGGAGTACTGTACTCCCTCCAATGTTGCAGCCCAGTTTGTGTTGTTGTTTTTTAATTTTTGGAGCTCCTTTTATATGTTGGATCCCCTCTCCCCATTGTCACTTTTGTATGTTGCTATTGTTTTCTCCTACTTTGTTTCTCCCACTCTGTGGCATTTTGATAAACGTGACAGTCATGTAACCCCGACCAAAATTAAAATATAGAACATTTTGATCACCCCAAAAAGTTCCTTTGTGACCTCCACCCTGGCCCCAGGCAACCGCTGACCTGTTTTCTGTCATTGTTGTTTTGCCTTTTCCAGAATGTCATATAGAATCTTACATGATATACTTGTGGCAGGCCAAGATGTTCCATCCTAATCCCTGGAACCTGTGAACGTTACCTGTTATGGAAATCGGGATTTTGCAGATGTGATTAAAGACTTCGAGATGAGGAGATTATCCTGGATTATCTGAGTGGGCCCTAAATGTAACTACAGATGTCTTTATAAGAGTGAGGCAGAGGGAGATTTGATAACAGTAATGTGAGCACAGAAATAGAGATTGACAGGATGCAGTCAGGAGCCAAGGAATGCCGGTAGCTTTTAGAAGTGGAAGAGGCAAGGAACAAATCCTCCCTAAAGCCTCCAGAAGCAACCAGCCTTGCTGACACTTTGATTTAGCCCCTTAAGGCTCATTTTAGACTCCAGATCTACAATAGAATAAATGTGTTGTTTTAGACCACTGAATTTGTGATAATTTGTCACAGCAGCAAGAGGAAACTTATACAGTAGTCTTTTGTGAAAAGCTCTTTTGTGTAACATAAAGTTTTTGAAATTCATCTGATGAAATGAAATTCATATTTTATGGCAAGACAAGACAAATTTCAATACAAAATGTTTTTTCGTATGTTTCTCCTCCCTCCCTTTTAGTGTGTATTGTGTGTCTGCATTAACCAGACCTCTATAGGAGATAACATTCCTTCTTAATCTTGTAAGGGGTCACAATGACCCACTACTTGCTTTGTACATGCAGATCTCGATTGTGTAAACTGTCAATACGTCATGTGATGCATAACTCTTTGTCTCAAAAATGTATATAACTCTGCTTTGACCTCTAACAGGTGGAACAGTTAGTCCTCAAAGCTTTTGGAAAGGCTATCTGCCTGGTTATATCCTCAGATTGGCTTGGATGAAATTTTCTATTTCTTTCTTAGATTGACTATTAATTAACTTTTCATTGACACATCTATGTTGATGAGCATACAGGTAGATTGATTGTTTCCTTTTATTAAGAAATGTATTCCATGGGGCTTCCCTGGTGGCGCAGTGGTTGAGAGTCTGCCTGCCGATGCAGGGGACATGGGTTCGTGCCCCGGTCCGGGAAGATCCCACATGCTGAGGAGCAATAAGCCCGTGCACCACAACTACTGTGTGAGTCTCCGCTCTAGAGCCCGCGAGCCACAATTACTGAAGCCTGCGCACTAGAGCCCGTGCTCCGCAACAAGAGAAGCCACCGCGATGAGAAGCCCGTGCACCGCAACGAATTGTAGCCCCCGCTTGATGCAACTAGAGGAAGCCCACCCGCAGCAACGAAGACCCAACGTAGCCAAAAAAAAAAAAAGCTTCATGATGTTGGGTTTGGCAATGATTTCTAGGATTTGACACCAAAAACACAAGCAACAAAAGTGAAAATAGATAAATTGTATTACATCAAAATGAAAACTTCCTGCATCAAAGGACACAGTTAAATAGAGTGAAAAGGCAACCTAAGGGAGAAAATATTTACCAATCATATATCTAAATCTAAAAAGAGGCTAACTTCCAGAACATATAAAGAACCCCTACAACTCAATAACAATAACAACAAAACTGATTTTAAAAATGGCCAAAGGACTTGAATAGACATTTCTCCAAAGAAGATATACAAATGGCCAACAAGCATACGAAAAGATGCTCAACACCACTAATCATTAAGGAAATGCAAATCAAAACCACAGTGAGATATCACCCCACATTTATTAGGATGGCTACTATCAAAAAACAAAACAGGGACTTCCTTGGTGGTCCAGTGGTTAAGAATCCACCTCCCAATGCAGGGGAAGTGGGTTCGATCCCTGGTCGGGGAACTAACCCGTGTGCCACAACTAGAGAGAAGCCTGTGTGCTGCAACTAAGACTCGATGAAGCCAAGTAAATAAATAAATATTTAAAAAGAAAGAAAGAAAGAAAAGCAGTCAAACCCATAGAAAGAGAAAATGGAATGTTGATTGCCAGGGACTTCAGGAAGAGAGGAATGGGGAGTTATGGTTTGATGGGACAGAGTTTCAGTTGGAGAAGATGAAAAAATTCTGGAGATGGAATGTGGTGATGGTTGCATAACAGTGAATGCCATAGAACCGTACACTTACAAATGGTAAATTTTGTTATATGTATCTTATCACAATTAAAGAAAAAAATTTTAAGTGTACAGGGAATTCCCTGGTGGGCCAGTGGTTAGGACTGCCAAGGGCCCAGGTGCGATCCCTGGTCGGGGAACTAAGATCCCACATGTTGCGCAGCCAAAAAAATAATAATAATAATAATAATAATAATAATAACTAATTAAAAAAATTTTTTTTAGGTGCACAGTGATATGTAGATAGGGGAAAATAGGGTAATAAATGCCTGAAGTTTGGGGAAGAGTGATCTTGTCCAATGCCCTCCTGGCACCGCTGGAACGTCTGTCCATCTCAGAGACGGATAAGAGTTAGCTCAAGATGTACATGAGCAACGTGACCAGGGGCCAGGTGGCTCCTCTTGTCACTCACTGCGCATCCCCCTGGGGGTGCATCCGAGGAGCAGGCTGCAACTGGGTGCGCATGAAGATCACAGAGCGACAGCTTTAGGGAGAGGGGGCTCTATTACTTCTAGGCAAACGCCAGTCTATGCAATGCCGCCAGGCCTGAACCTCCTGGGGTAGGAGAAGACGTGAGGCCTTCAGGGCAGAGGTGCCATTTGAACAGAGCCTTGAAAAGAGCCATTTGAGAAGGAGGTGTTCTAGGTGGATGTACAAGAGCGAAGGCTGGGCATGCAGACTGGTGTGGGCTGATGGCCTTTGTGAGCAAGTCTCTGTGTTGAGAGATGCAGCCGAAGTATGGACAGAGTGGGTGGGAGGCTGGCATGAGCCTGCCAACCTCTGGGCCAGTTACTGATTTGCCCAGAATGAGGCATAGGTTGGTCACACGGTTTGGTCATTTTCCCTGCCTGGCCCCTTCAGCCCATTAGGATTGGGACAGAGCTTGTGTGGGATGGGAGGTCAGAGCTCCAGAGAGAGGACATCAAGATTAACTATTTGTTCAGGGATCCACAACTCATGTTCCTGAGAGAGATGGCCAGGCCAGGGCTTGGGTGGACTGACTCCATGCTGTCCATGTGCCAGATGCACGAGGAGGTCTGGAGTGGCATTTCCAGGAATTCCTGCCCCCTGGCCCTCCCCATCCTGTTGTATCATTCACTCATTATTCAGCGTGTACTCAGTTAGCTCCTTCTCCACATTTTTGTGTCCTAGGCCCTGGGAATTCATGGGCAAATGAGACTTGCAATCTCTGCCTTTTTGAAGAGCTCAGCCTCAGGGGCAGGAAGACACCTAGAGAGGCCATTCCAATTCCAGTGCTTTGAGGGGTCAGCCCGGGAGTTGTGGGAACATAGAGGAAGCCAAAATACCTAGTCAAAGGAAAGAAGTATCAGGGAAGGCTTCCTGGAGGAGGTGACATATGAGAAGCAACCACTAGAAGAAGGAACACTGTCAGTTTCTTCAGCCTCCCTTCCAATGGTGCAAGATCCAGCTATAGCCATAGGGGCATCAACACTGTCCCTCACCCCACTCTGGCCCAGGGCCCTGCTTCTGGGAACTGCCTCCATCTTCCATCCTCCCTTGGCCCTTCCCACCCATGCCCACAGTTCCAGGACCCTTCCTGAAACCTCTTCCCTAGGACACCAAGCTTCACCATCTCCATCACCCCCACCACTGCCCCGATTTTTCTTTTTCTCCTCCTTTGCTCAACAGGAAATTGGCATATCCTAATTATATACGATGTTCTGTAGATGTTGTAGTTAAGTATCCATCTGTAGATGGGTCATCCTTCTATTCTCCTCCTGGATGTTGAGAACGTTTTGTTAAAGGATACATTTTTTTTTTTTTTTTTTGGCCATGGCTCACGGGCCTAGCCACTCCACGGCATGTGGGATCTTCCCGGACCGGGGCACGAACCCGCGTCCCCTGCATCGGCAGGCAGATTCTCAACCACTGAGCCACCAGGGAAGCCCAAAGGATACATTTTTAAAGTAAAATGCAAAAAGCATTGTGCAGTGGAAACAGTATGGCAGTTCCTCAAAGAAATAAAAATAGAATTACCATATGATCCAGAGATTCTACTTCTGGGTACACTATATGCAAGAGAATTGAAAGCAGGATCTTGAAGAGATATTTATACAGCCATGCTCATAGCAGCATTATTCACAATAGTTAAAACATGGAAGCAACCCAAGTGTTTACTGATGGGTGAATGGATAGCAAAATGTAGTATATATGTACAATGGAATATTATTCAGCCTTAAAAAGGAAGGAAATTCTGACACATGCTACAACATGGATAAACCTTGAAGACATCCTAAATGAAATAGGTCAGTCACAAAAGGACAAGTATTATATGATTCCACTTATATGAGGTACCTAGAGTAATCAAATGAATAGATAGGGAATTCCCTGGTGGTCCAGTGGTTAGCACTCCATGATTTCACTGCCAGGCTGCACAGGTTCAATCCCTGGTTGGGGAACTAACTAAGATCCTGCAAGCTGCGTGGTGTGGCAAAAAAAAAAAAAAAAAAAAAGTAGAATGGTGGTTGCCAAGGGTTGGGGGAGGAGGGAATGGAGGGTTATTGTTTAATGGGTATAGAGTCTCAGTTTTGCAAGATGAAAAGAGTACTGGAGAAGGACGGTGGTGATGTTTGTACAACAATATGTGTAGTTAATACCAGTGAACTGCGTAGTACACACACATATATGCATATATATATATGTACATATCTCTCATAGTCAGGAATGCTGAAATGAATTTGCTAATAAATGCAAAACTGGCCCCTGCCGAGGATGGAATCAATTCCATTTTACCAGACAAGATTTGTTTGCATACTTATGAACTGAATTTTAAACAATTAAAAATAATATATCACATTTAACCCAATATATTCAAAATATTATCATTTAAACATGTAAACATTATTACTGAGATATTTTGCATTCTTTTTTTCATACCAAGATTGCAAAACGTCTCAAGTGCTCGGTAGCTACACGTGGTTAGTGGCTTCTGTGTTAGACAGCACAGCTGTAGATAACACCTAATATTCCTTTGAAAGAACATCCAAGAATCTTTTTGCCTTTTCCAAAGCCTTCTCCAATTTTTCCTGACAGTTTTTTTTTTTTCCCTGACAGTTTTTTAATTAAAAAAGAATTACCCAAGTCATCTATGTTCATTATACAAATATCAAATGCAGGTAACTGATGAGAAAAAAATCACAATAAATACCACCATCCATCCAGAGATAATCACAGATCCAGATTTTTTATGGCCTCTGAGACTTTATAGACACATTTTGTTATATATATTTTTTAAATAAATAATTTTATATATAATATAAATGTATAAACAATGTAGTTATATATTTTACAGTTTATGTTTTATTAATATATAATCTATGAAATTGTATTATTTTTAAGAGTTTTAAACTTTTCAGAATAGTTTCAGATTTACAGAATTATTGCAAAGAGTACAGAGAGTTCACTTATACCCCACACGCACTTTCCTCTGTTATTAATATCTTGCATTAGTAGTGCTACTGAACCAAACTTGTGTCTGCTCACCCGTGTGCAGTAAAGCCAATCTACTGACCGTGGGTTGTGGTGAAGGAAAGTGCAGCGTTTATTGCAGGACGCCAAGCAAGGAGCCCAGAGCAGCTAATGCTCAGAAAGCCTGAATTTTCCCAATGGGTTTCAGTGAGGCAGCTTTAAAAGCAAAGTGAGGATGGGGTGTCCCAGGTTATGCAATCAGCTCGTGCACAATTCTCTGATTGGTTTATGGTGAGGTAACAGGGTGGTGTCACAGGGATTAACATTATCAATCCTTAGGTGCCGATAGGTCTGGGGGCTACATGCTCATGATCATCAAGTAGTTAATTTCTTCCATTTGGTGGTGGTTTTAGCATCAGTAAAACAACTCAGGAAATGTGTACCAGATACTATTATCTATGTACTTCAGAGAGGAGCTAAAGCAGAGGATATGGGGGAGGGGTCTGTCCTGGGAAGGCCCCTTAGAGTCCTGCTCAGTTATAGTATGGTATATTTATCATAATTAATGAGCCAACATTGATACATTATTATTAAGGTCCATACCTCATTCAGATTTTTTCAGTTTTCCCCTAATGTCCTTTTACTGTTCCAGGATCCTATCCAGGATACCAGATTATATTTACTAGTGATGTCTTTTCTTAGGCTTACCTGTGACAGTTTCTTAGACTTTCCTTGTGTTTGATGACCTTGCTAGTTTTGAGAAGCACTACTCAGGTATTTTGTAGAATGCTCTTAAATTGGGATTTGTCTGATGTTTCTCATGATTAGACTCAGAGTAATTGTGTTTTGGGGAGGAAGTCTACAGGGGCCAAGTGCCATTTAAGGGCACATCAAATCAATCTGACAAACTATCAATCTGACTTATCACTATTGATGTTGACCTTGATCACCTGGTGAAATCATATTTATTTTTGACCAGAGAATATACGCACATGATACAAAAATTTAAATATACAAGTCTCTCTCTCACCCTGCCTCTTCCCCCCTCAAACACACAAAGGCTGCCTCACCAAAGATAATTACCTCCAATTTCTGAAGCCTGTGAATATATTACTTTACATGATTAAAGGGATTGTGCAGATATGGCTAAATTAAGTATTTTGAAACAGGGAGATTACTCTGGATTATCAGGATGGACCCAGTGTAAATACAAGCATCTTTATCATGAAACCAAGTTCCCCTAAAACCAAGTTCCTCTACCAAGTTTATGATTAACCTCTCTATTCAACACCTGTTCCCCTGAAGACTGAGGAGTATCAAAGAAAAGGAAGAATTGAAACTGTACAGGACCCTGTGGGGCCTTCCCAAGTACAAAGGCCTTTCTGTACTCCCCATCTCTTGTTTGTGGGAAAAAGGTTTCCACCTCCAATACCTTCTCTGAGTTCCAAAGGGCAGATTCAATTAGTAAGTAGAGTGAGGGAATACAGAAAGAAACGATAGTGCAGCCATGGGGCCTGCTCCTGGTTCCTCCTGGGGGGATGTAAGGAAAACCTGACATACATCTCTGAGTTCTTCTATAGGAACTAAGGCCCCTGCCCAGGTAGAGGGTGGTAACTTCAGGCTCAGTACAAGCACTGGGACCCCAGACTGGGTGGAACCGGAAGGCTGATGATTGAGATTCTTAGAACACCACACTGTTACCTCACCGCCAACTAAAGGAAGGTTACACACCCTGCAGCCCTCCCCCCCCCGCCTCCCAAATTTCCGTATAAAACCTTCTTCCCTGAAACCCATGGGGGAGTTCCGGCCTTTTGAGCACAAGCCACCCGTTCTCCTTGCATGGCCCTGGCAATAAGTCTTTCTCTGCTCCAAACTCTGATGTTCAGGTGTGTTTGGCCTCACTGTGCTTTGGGCACACAAACTTGCGTTAAGTGAGAATAAGAGGTTAGACAGGAGGGTCAGAGTCAGAGAAGGCATCGTGAAGACAGAAGCAGAAGGTGGAGTGATGTGGGGATATGAGCCAAGGAATGTGGTGGTCTTTAGAAGCTGGAAAAGGAAAGGAAATGGATATCCCCTAGAGACTCCAGAAGGAACACAGTGTTGACCTCCAGAACTATAAGATAATAAATGGTGTGGTTTTAAGTCTCTAAGTTAGTAGTAATTTGTTACAGCAGCAATAAGAAACAGGCACTGTCAAATCCCTTTACCAGTTTTTCTGCCAGTGAATGTCCAGCCTCGTCTTGAATGCCTCCAATGATGGGGATATCACTATCTACACAGGCACCCTGTTTTCTTTCCAGCAAGCTCTTTCTTCTGTGGAAACCTTCCTCCGTGGTAACCTCCCACCCATTGCATGCCCACCTCAAGCCCCAGTTCTTGGAGCAAGGATCAACAGACACAATCTAAATCCCTTGTACACATGAGGCTTTTATAGACATAAATTATCTCTCCTCCACGTTTAACATCCTCCAGCTTTGTCCTTGGCCAGTTTACAAAAAGGTATAAAAGCCAACTTTCTCTTGATGAGACTTCAGCTAAACACTTGTGGAATGGGATCCCATTGCCCGTGTCTTCCCATCCATGGAGGAGCCCATGGCAAAGTCCATAACCGAGCACACCCCCTTCCAAAAAGAATCATGTAGACCCCCTACTCACTTCCCCCAGGGGCTCAACAATAGTCTCGACCCTTTCGATAGTATTTGTCATTAAAAATAATGTCAAAACTTCAGGTTCCGAGCGTTGGCAAGTGACTAGAATTTAATAATATAGTTTCATTTCCATAGTATTTATTTTTATAGTTATTTTCTATTGATGGCAAGAGAAACTAATTTTCATTTTCAGTTCAGGCTAGTGTTTCCATTTAAAACATGTAAGTCGTAAAAAGACTGAACCAGATTAAGGATAACGGTAAATCTTGGCAACGCGGGTGGTTATTCATTGCGGATGACGAGGGGCTGTGTGGTTGGATCTGGAGCTACCAGGGACCTCAAAATTATTTGGATAATTCCCAAGCCGCGTCGCACCATACAGTGCACTAAAAAAGATGCCACAAAGACGCTTGCAAGAGTCAGGATGGCCGAGCGGTCTAAGGCGCTGCGTTCAGGTCGCAGTCTCCCCTGGAGGCGTGGGTTCGAATCCCACTTCTGACAATCTTCTTCTTTTTCTCTTTTCCTGTTCCAGGGTCTAAGGAGAGTGCCTTTGCGGTTTCAGATCGGATCTTTCTCTTTTACATTCCAAAAGTCAAATAAATATCATTAAGAAAAAAAACACCTTTTAAGAAGGAAATACTTGTTTCGTAAAAAGATTAATAGTATTACCTATTTGATGTGCCACTTTACGTGAAAAGCAAAAAAAAAAAGAAAGAAAACTGTAGGTTTGTCAGAAGTGGGATTCGAACCCACGCCTCCAGGGGAGACTGCGACCTGAACGCAGCGCCTTAGACCGCTCGGCCATCCTGACTACTGGCATACTTTTCTCCGAGCAATCCCCTTCAAAATTGGCTCTAGTGTGCGCATGCGTACGGAACCACGGGAACTGTCTTGTTCTCCTCCCTGCGTTGGGAGGAGCTAGATACTGGCGTTGACTCGAAGGGGAGGAGCGAGACGGAACGAGAAGGTGCAGAACTAGGCGCCTGGGCAGCGGCAGAGGGCGCGCGCGGTGTGGTGGACACTGAACGGCGGAGAGACCGAGGACTATTACTTCGACCCGTGTGCGTTCGTGCCGCCGACAGGCATTCATTCTGCATTCATGCATTTACTAATCACATCAGCTTTGATTCTTGCATATCTGTAAGTACCCTTGCATTTCTGCATACATGCCCTCTTGCCTGTTCCGATGTGTGTTTAACTCATTCACTCAGGCTCCAGGTTACACCGAGTCCTGCAGCGGCACAGCCGGATCCACCCTTTTTCCTGACCGTGTTCCTAGTTCGCAAACCTTGCTTGGCACACAGTTGGCGTGCAGGGAACGTCCCCGGATTAATCCGTCCCTCGCCTCCTCCTTCCCGCAGTGCGTCATTTCGTGATTCACGTCTCCTCCCTAGCCCCAGACTTACCCACGCGCTGGCTCTGCCCAGGGACCAGAAGACCTCAGGTCGCGAGGGTACCTTTCTCCACGGGATTTCGGGGAGGCTTGCATACAAAACAGAATTTCCGCCCTTAAGACACATTCAAGCCTGGGGCGAAGGGAGAAAGATAAGAAATACGTGAAAGGTAAAATGGCAAAAAAAAAAAAAAAAAAAAAAAAAAAAAAGAAAGAAAGAAAAAGAAAAAGAAAGAAAAGGTTAAAGGTTCTGCTAAGTGCAAGAAAGAGGTTGCCAGGAAACTTGCAAGAGACTTTGAAATAGGCCAAGAAAGATAACTGGGTGTCCTGTTTGGGGCACCAGTCCTGGCTGGCTGATTCTCAAGGGCCTGCACCTTTCATTACTTCTATATACAAATGATTCTTATTCACGGAAATGCAAGTGGATTTTGTTGGAGTGGAATGCAATTAATTACTGCCCTGTGGATATTGACCATTTTTACATCTGTATTATAAATCCATCTGTGATTGCAAATATATGTATGTCCTTTGAGTCGGTTGTAACATCTTACTGGTTTCCCCACAAATTACTGAGTTAGATGAAATCTTTGACTTGTGTTCATTTTATAATTATGTGAGAATCACGATTTTACCTTAAAAAAAGTCTCTTTTAATAGTGATCAAGGGTGACTAGGGGGACTTCCCTGGTGGCGCAGTGGTTAAAATCTGCCTGCCAATGCAGGGAACATGGGTTCGATCACTGGTCGAGGAAGATCCCACATGCGGCGGAGCCCATGAGCCACAACTACTGAGTTCGCATGATGCTACTATTGAAGCCCAAGCGCTCTAGGGCCCACGTGCTGCAACTGCTGAAGCCTGCGCGCCTAGAGCCTGTGGTCCCCAATAAGAGGCGCCACTGAAATGAGAAGCCCGCGCACCCCAGTGAAGAGTAGCTCCCCGCTCACCACAACTAGAGAAAGCCTGTGCAGCAACAAAGACCCAACGCAGCCTCCCCACCAAAAAAAAAAAAAGTGACTAGGGGCTCCCACCATAAAAAATGGTACTGATGGACCTAGTGGCAGGGCAAGAATAAAGATACAGACGTAGAGAACGGACTTGAGGACACAGTGGGGGAAGGGGAAGCTGGGACGAAGTGAGAGAGTAGCACTGACATATATACACTACCAAATGTAAAACAGATAGCTACAGCTCAGTGCTTTGTGATGACCTAGAGGGGTGCGATAGGGAGGGGAGATGGGGTTATGGGGATATATCTTATAGCTGATTCACTTTGTTGTACAGCAGAAACTAACACAACATTGTAAAGCAATTATACTCCAATAAAGATGTATGAAAAGAAAAAAAAAGAGTGACTAGGGGCTCTCATAGGAAGGGTGGTCAGGGAGGGCCACTCTCAGAGGAGGTGACAATGAGTTCCAAAGGGAGAGACGAGTACAGTCAAAGCCGGGAGTAGCAGTGTTCCAGGTGGGAGGCATAGCCAGTGCAAAGGTCCTGAGTCAGGGAGGGGCTGCGGTCTGTTGGAGGGGCAGCAAGGCCAATGGGGCAAGGGTACGGGTGGCAGGAGGCTGAAGTCCATTTCACACATGGCTGGGATGCCAGGAAGAGGAGTTTGGCTTTTCTTCTGTGTGTGTTGGAGTCACTGGAGTGTTTAAAAGCAGGCGAGTGACATGATTCAGTTGGCCTTTCAAAATGATCCCTTTGGCTGCTGTAGGAGAAAGGACATGAGAGGCAAGAGAAAAATCAAGAGTCCAGGGAGAAGGCCATGGAAAGGAGGATGAGAGATGATGGTGGCTGGACCAGGGAAGTGGAGATGCAAAAGGTGGTCAACTTCAAGATTCAGGATGTGGCTGGGGGATGTGTGTGTGTGTGTGTGTGTGTGCGCGTGAATGTGGAGAGAGGGGATGCAGGGATGCAACAGAAAGTCACCAAGATCATAGAGGTTATCCGATGCTCACAACTGCCCTTTGAGATCAGTGCTGTGGGCAGGAGCTGCTTCCTACTCCTACTCCGGGGAGCTCAGGCTCACACAGGCTGAGTGATTTGCCAACATCCTCTTTGGGGCAGAAGCCCTGTGCTCTCCACCTCTGGAACCCTCCCCTCATGCCGTACACCACCAACCTTTCTATGGGCGCATCGTTTTAGAGGTAAGAAAACCGTGGCAAGCCCAGAGCTGGAGCCCAAGCCAGACCCTCTCTGCCTGCTCCCCTCCTGGCCTGGCTGGGAGAAAGTGCTCATTGGATGGAGGTGCTGAGGCCCCACTCAGCCCTACCTCCTGCGTTTGGGTGGATGGTCAGCTGTCCTCCCCTGACACCTTTCAGGTGCCAGATCTGTGGCGTGGAGGAAGCCATTTCGGGATCCCATTCCAGCTTCAGACCCCCAAGACCAAAAATGGGAAAGGACCACTATTCCTGTTTGTTCCATTTCCCCCTTATCAGCAGCCTAGACACCAACGATGGATCCTCGAGGGACAGACCTCACTCATTTTCCACTCTGGGCATTTGTCCAGGTTGGAAGAGGAAAGTCCCCTGAGCTCAGCCTGGAAAGTCTACCAGCAACTGGGGAAGTCCCGGCACGGAACTGCTCAGCCCTAATAGGGACAGATGGAGTCAGTCCCTGTGGGGACCTGGTGCTCAGCCAGCCCAGGGGCCTGAAAGGGGGAATCCTAGCATCCCTGTGACCTTGGCACACATACCCACCTCTGCTTGGGAAAAGAGTGGCAGGAAGCTGAGTTTTAGCAAATGCCTCCTTTACATCCATTATTTCACTTAATGTTCATAACATCACCACAACACCGAATATCATTACCTCCATTTACAGATGAGGAAAATGAGGCTCAGAGAGGCCAAAGTAACTTACCCAGAGTCACACACATGATAAGTGGAACCTGATTTTTCTGGCTTAATACTTTTTTTCAATACTCCTTCTTGAGAACTATTCTGAGCCTAGGACTATTCTGAGCCTAGAACTGTGACAGGTACTTTATTTACATTGTTTCTTTTTAAAAGCAAAAGCCATGAGGGCTTGCCAACTAAGGTGGCACGCTGGATTTGGAGACGTTAATTTTAGTTCTGTTTTCATTATTGGAGGAGACTTAAAAGAAAGGGTAGGCTTTTCCCAGCAAGCCAGTCCAAGTGGCAAGGCCAAGCTTTTGTGCCTCAGGCTCTGATTTCCTTGGCCAAGGTTCAGGGACAGAAGCCATCAGGCGCCAGTAGTGGATCCCTGCCAAGGCCTGGTTTGGGCATCCTGATGCACTGAGGGGGGACCTCAGGGGTGAAGCGGATGAAGCAGGTGTGGATCTCTGATGGGGTGGGATAGGAACTGCTTGGTCCCTCTGGAGCCAGAGCCAAAGACCTCAGATCCCCCCTTGGTGTGGAGAGTTGGGCAACCCAGTTCCCTGATTTTGAATGGATCATGTGGACAGTGGTGACCAGAATGGACCAAAGGCCAGAAGCTCACTTCCAAGTTCTGTAGACTTTTTATCATGCCCCCAAGGCCTTTGATCACCCTAGAAAGAGAACCCCAGGAATGGGGGAGACTCTGTAGCACGCCACTCTGATAAGCAAGAGGTGTAGAGGCAATTTTGACTTGAGGCAGCATGGCTGAGCATCTCAGTGTGTGGATTCTGGAAACACCTGAGTTGAAATCTTGTTTCTGCTAGTTCTGTGACCATCGGGAGTTACTTAGCCTCTCTGTCCCTCTGTTCCTCAGTTTCCCAATCTGTAAAATGAATTTAGGAATAGTATCTGCCTCAAAGGGTTGTATAGATTGAAGAGTTAATACATGCTCAACATTTAGAGTTCCTGGAATAGAATAAATGCTTTAAATGTTAGCCTAGAAAAATAAAGCAATGTACCATTTCTTCCTTTCCCCCCCCCAGGAACTGCCAAAGTATTCGTGTTTAATAGCACAACTGACCAAGGTCCAAGATATGAAGTTACCGTGTTCAGGAAACGTGGGGGGCACGGGAGGGAAATCACTCTATAAATTAACTCTATAGTATATGGTAAGAAGAATGCACACTTTATAATATAAAACCTGTCGACACACAGTAGTAGACCATCGTCTTCTCTTGGCTTGTAAAAAGGTTGTTCCAGATTCCAGTGCAGATGAGCAACCTTCAGCTCTTCTGTGTGGCAGGGATCTTGTTTTCACCATCCAGCTCTTCCACCCCAGCCTGTGTCATGAGGTCTCTGATATTTTTCTCCAGGTCATCCATGCGACTGCTCATGTCATCAATTCTTCCAATGATCTGGTCGGACATGGTCTGAAATTTATCTTGCATCTGTTGCAGGGGTGTCTGCACCACCGAAGTGAGATCCTGCACGGCCTTGGGGTCAGTCTTGGCCATCTCCCCAGTTCCCAGCTTGACGGTGCTGTCTCACACCATCACCTACATTGCTGTTTGTCCCCAGTGTACCATTTCTTGCACCTGCTGAATATTGTGGAGCAAGTGCCCACCTGTCAAACTGACTTTGCAGAAGTAGTGTCTATAGGGCCATCCCGACAACCGTAATATCCTGACTGCCCCCTTTGAGCCAGCTTTGCTCCCCTCTCCAGCCTCATCTCCCACTTCCAGCTCCCTGCCCACATCTTTCTGTTCCTTCAATCCACAAAGCACATTCCTCCTCGGGGCCTTTTCGCTTTCTGTTTCCTCCATGCAGAGCCATCTTCCCCCAGCTCATGCAGGGCTGGCTCCTTTCATCATCCCCAGGTCAGCCCCAGGGTGAAAATAGCCCCTCACCCCACCTCCCACTCACTTTCAATCTGGCCTCCTTCTGACAGATGCAAAGTTACTGTGCTTATTCACTGGCTTATTTGATGATCACGTTTCTCTCCCACTAGGCTCTGTGCTCTTGTGAAGTCAGGAACCGTGGCCATCTTGTTCACCAGGTATTCCCAGCAGATAGTACAGTACCTGTCACGTAGCAGGAACTTGATACATAAGTACTGCATGAGTGGATGAACGGACAAACGGATGGATGGACGGATGGGCGGGTCAATTCCCTGGGCTCTTCAAGTCAGTTTTCTGTCTGTCTCAGGTGGAGCTCAGGAAGCTTCCTCAGGTGAGACCATTTATGACCCCTTGCCTTCCCCTGAGGCTTCAGCTCAGACTCACACGCCCAGCTCTCTGCATTGACACATCAGTTCCTTTTGTCCATCTGGGGCTCAGGGACCTCCAGACCTCTCGCAGGCCCCATCTGCTCTGCCTCTTTTGGCTAAAACGTTTTGGTGTTCTGCTTAGGGCTCCACAAGCCCAGGGCTTTCTCTCAGGGTGGGCTGAGTACTCAGTGCAGGGGTGAAGCGGGACGTGGTGTCTGAGGTCTAGGGATAACTCAGGTTATTACCCTGGTTCCCTCCCTGTGACCACAGCCCTGTCGACGGAGTAAAGTACTGCTGTACCAATTGCTAAACAGGGCTGCCCTGAGTCCCACCGCCACCCTGGCCCCTCCCCATTCCCGATTCCTGCAGTCCACCAACCTACCGGCTGGCTCCAGCACAAAGGTTGTCGTCCGTCGTCATGGGCAGGTGCGATGCAAGTCATTAAAGATGTTAAACATTTCCGCAGGACCACATTATGGCTTTCCTCTTTGACCTGATGCTCCACTACTCTTTGGGAGCCCCTTCTGATTCAATCCCACCCCTGCTCTGGCCACCTCCCACTCCCACCACTCACCCCTCCCTCTCCCGCTCCCCACCCCGCTCTTCTGGTACCAGCCCCCTGATTTTCCATTGGAAACAACCCCTACCCCACTCTCTGTCCAGGCAGGTCACGTGAAGTGGACTCTACTCTCCTACCACGTTGGGGGGAAATAGGCTTGTGACTCAGGTCTGACCAATCAGTTAGTTCCATTCACCTAGCTACACAGTGATTGGTTCAGAAATGAACACATGATTCCAGTTGGTCCAATGAGAGTCTGGCAAGAGGGAACTCTTGGAGAAGAGAAAGTGGGTGTTGGGCTCAGCTGGCTGAGCCGGTAAAGTCTGAGGCTGGTGGTGGCTCTCATTGCTATGCCATCCAGAGCCTGCTTGAGAAGAGCTGGAAAAGACAGAAAGTCAGAACTCTATTGACATCGATATTATTCGAACACTTGGATTTAGTTGTGCCTGAAACCATCCGCCCCTGGTCTTTTCAGTTTCATGAGCCAATGCCCTTTTGCACTTAAGCCAGTTAAATGTGAACTTCTGTCACCTGTGACCCAAAGACTAATATGGCCTAGATCTGTGCTGGCTTACACGGTAGTCAGGAGCTGACTAGTGAGCATTTGAAATGTGGCTACACTGAATTGAGACAGATCACGTGTCACATACAAACTAGATTTCAAAGAAAGTATGAAAATAAAGATGTAAACTACGATTGACCCTTAGAGAATAAGGGTTCAAACGGTGTGGGTCCCTTACGTGTGGATTTTTTCAGCAGTAAGTACTACAGTACTACACAGTCTGCAGTTGGCTGAATCCATCCACGCATGCTGCACCACAGGTAGGGAGGAACCACGGATATGGAGGAACCTCAGGTGCAGAGGGCAGACTAATTTATACACGGATTTTTTTTTTTTTTTTTTTTTTGCGGTACGCGGGCCTCTCACTGTTGTGGCCTCTCCCGTTGTGGAACACAGCCTCCGGACGCGCAGGCTCAGCTGCCATGGCTCACGGGCCCAGCCGCTCCGCGGCATGTGGGATCTTCCCGGACCGGGTCACGAACCCGCGTCCCCTGCATCGGCAGGCGGACTCTCAACCACTGCGCCACCAGGGAAGGCCTATACACGGATTTTTGACCGTGGGGAAGGTCAGCACCCCTAACCTCCATGTCGTTCAAGGGTCAACTCTATTTTCTTATTAACTTTTAATATTGATATGTTAAAGTGATAATACTTTGGCTATGTTGTGTTAAAACATATTGTTAAAATGAATGTCATCTGTTTCTATTTTCTTTTTCGATGTTGCTAGTAGAAAATTTTACTTGTGTATGTGGCTTGTGTTATGCTTCTGTTGGACAGTGCTGGCCTTGATGACCCACCTGTAAAATATCAGGAAGCAAGAGATCAGAGCCTACGCAAATAATGAGGCATCCCCACCAGAAAAGCACTCCAAAGATACCGAGGAGGAGGGGCTTTCCTGCTGGCGCAGTGGCTGAGAGTCCGCCTGCCGATGCAGGGGACGCGGGTTCGTGCCCCGGTCTGGGAAGATCCTACATGCCGCGGAGCGGCTGGGCCCGTGAGCCATGGCCGCTGAGCCTGCGCGTCCGGAGCCTGTGCTCCGCGACGGGAGAGGCCACAAACAGTGAGAGGCCCGCGTACCAAACAAACAAAAAAAACCCCAAAGATACCAAGGAGGAGAAGGCTTCCTGAAGAAGGTGGGCACAAAAGATTAGGTCTAGCTTTGCAGGGGTTGAGAGGAAGGGGAAGGCATTCCAGGTCAGGGCACAGCATGAGCAAAGGCCTGAACGTGGGACTAACAGGAGAGGGGTCTCAGGAGAAACGAGGGTGGGATAGGGAGCCTTGAGGGTTAAGATGGGCCGTCAAGGGAATTTCCTGGTGGTCCAGCGGTTAAGACTCCCCACTGCCAATGCAGGGGGTGTGGGTTCCATCTCTGGTCAGGGAGCTAAGATCCCACATACTGTGCAGCGTGGCCGAAAGATTAAAAAAAAAAAAAAAGATGGGCCGTCAATTTTGCCCATCAAACTGGGACTTCCAAGGAGGGAGAGAAGGGCCCTAATTCTGGGGAGGGACAGGAGCAGAATCTGCAGGCCTTTCCCACCAGCATGGAGCCACTCAGAGTTTCAGCATTTCCTTTGGAAATTCTCTCATCCTCAAATAGCTCCCAGTTTCCCTCTGATCTTTTGATTACGCCTAATGCTTTCGGTTTTCTCTAGGCCTGTTTCCTGCAGTCCTTTTCTGTGCCTGCTGGCATCCAGCTCCTAGAAAACATACTCATGTCCTTGGACCTCAACAGAGGACATGCCAGCAGGGGCCTGGAAAAGTGACAGGTGGACTCACTGAGTCCCAGTAGGGCATCACTGAGTAGTACAAAATCAGGGTGCTCTGTCCCCCAGCCAGAGACATCCTGGGGGAGCCATGTCCCCCCAATTCACCTTTTGCAATGCAAAAGAAAAAAAGCCCTGAAAATTACTTTTCATTCTGAAAAAAAGAGCATTACTGATGTCTCGTTTGTTCTCCAAAGGTTTCCACAGAGATATAGAGCAAGTATCTTAGTTTATCAAGCTCCCCACAAAAATGAGACACAGTCTGATGCAATATTTTTCTAGGTCAGGCGGTCACAAAACGTTTGTGTTGCTGAAGGGCTCCGCATCTTTACAGCCCTTAGCTGTCTATTGGACAACCCCTTCCTGGGGAAGCTGGCCTCCAGCCTGGGTCAGCTCCCCCGTCTGCACCAGAGCCCTCAGCATGGCACACGTGAGTGTGTGTGTGTGTGTGTGTGTGTGTGTGTGTGTGTGTGTGTGTGTGAGATTCTCAGGCCACTGAGAATCACCACTGATCCCCAGCGCCTGGCATCTTGTAGGTAGGCACCCTGGAAATACTTGTTAATTGAGCAAATAAATCCTAAATTCAGAGTTTAACCCCCCCTTATTTAGCACCCCAAATAAGGATCTCAGTTCTTGTGCTCGAATCTTCGAAATTACATTTCAAGGGACACAGGTCTCTCCCAGTTAACGTCAGGCTGCAGAAGAGAGGAACCTTCCTCTCTCCACCTTCCTACTCAGCCTCCTGGCTGAGTGCCCACTCTGCCCCAGCCCTGAGGACCCCAAGTAGGTGTGGGAGTAGGAGGGCGTTTTCATGAGGTTCATCCCAGGCTCTGGTGCGTTAAGAAGCCACATTTATAGGAGAGCTTCGAGTCAGACTGAACGTACATGTTTCCATCCTCTTGCGTGTTACTGAGCCTGAGCTCATCATACTGCTCACCACATGACACGCCAATAAATTAAGAGACGAGCTGTTGGGGGAAGGGATAATGACTTTATTTGGAAAGCCAGCAGATGGAGAAGTTGTGGACTAGTGTCCCAAAGAACCATCTTCCTCAAGTTAGAACTCAGGCTTCTTTTATACAAAAGGGGAAGGGGTAAAGCCCTGGTTCCAGCCAGACTCTGGAGGGGTGGTGGTAATTTCTCCCTCCCTGCAGTCATTCACAGGTGGACCTGGTCAGGATGGTTCCTGCGAGCTAAACAAAGGTACTTCAGCTTACCACTCATTTTCTGGGAGGCAGGGTTCCCAGAGGTGGGCCATTGTGTATACTTTAAGCTTATAGGCAACATCCCTTTGGTGATTAACTTCGAATACAAAGGTTCTTCCTTATTGCATGAGGACTATTGGGGGAAACTGAGGCAAGGGATTTGGAAACATTCTACAAATGGAGCAGCTGGAGAAGATGAAGATCACCGGGGTTGGAGTGAGGGTTAGGGCTGGGCTTCCACCTAGGGTTGGGGTTTTTATCTCCCAGCCGAGGTCCCCTTCAAGATATGTGTGCATGTAAACCTCAGGAGGTGGGAGTGGTGAACCGCGAGGTTCTTCACCAAAATTCCATGAGGCACCGGGGCTGCAAGCGGAGAACAGGAGCCTTAGAATTCTGCTGCCTTGGAATCTTGGCCAGAGGGGAAGGGTGGGGAGGTGGGGGGCCCAGCTGTGGCTGGGGACAAGTGACATCCGCTGGCACAAAATGTGGTCTAGAAGACAGCAGCTGGAATTCAGCTGGGCAGAGAGGGCAGAACTTCTGTGGACAGCTCAGCTAAGAAGGGGACTGTGGCCTCTCTGAGGGGGAGGCTCTGACAGAGGGTATGAGGGGAGTTGGGTGGCAACAGGGCATGTCCTAGTGTCTGTGTCTGTGGGTGTGTAGAAGCGTGTGTCTCTGGGAGTGAGGATGTATATGTGTCTGAGGTGTGCACATGTATGATTAAATGTGTGAATGTGTATGCTGGTTTAGAGATGGCTGTGTCTAAGGGAGTGTGGGCACCCCACCGGGCCAGTGTATGTATATGTATCTGGGGCATTTTTGTGTGGCTGAGTTAGTCATGTGTGTGTGCTGTGTGTGAATGTGTTTTGTGTGTATGCGTGACAAGAGATGGGGCAAAGAAGCACTATAAACTCGGGATGGAGCCATTTAGCGCTTACACCATTGGAAGCTTGTGGAAATTTGAAGACTTGGGGGCAGGAGAGCCAAGTTCAAAACCCAACTTCGCCACATTTCAGCTGTGTCCTCAATAGTCTCTCCTTCTTTCCAAGCCTCAGTTTCCTCATCTGTAGAATGGGCATCATTACCCTCACTGCCTCCCAGGGCTGACCTACAGACCACTCTGGGCCAAGGTAACTCAGCTCCCTCTGGGGAGAGGAAATGAGAAAAGAGGTTCCATTCTCTGTGCTCTTGGAATTTCTTACCAAGAGCATGTATGATTTTTATGGTGGAGATGTTAGGAAAAGGCATCTGTGCTCTGGAAACCTTTACCACCTTTCTCAGTCTGGCTGGGGTGATGCTTGTTGTTCTGCGGACAGATGACCATGGTGGACATGGCTGGGTGTGAGGTTATTTGCCAGGGTCAGATCCTCAGACCAGGCAGGCTCTGGGTGGTCTCCCTCTCCCCAGGAGCCAGCTAGGGATGTCACTGCCTAACTTGGAGAAGACAGGAATGCTGCTTCTGGGAAGCCTCCCGACTTGCATTCTTGGCCAAGAAGAGTGGGGCCCACCCCGGTGCCCAGAGAAACAGGACAAAATCACATGTAGAAACAGACTTAAGGGTTAAATTAAATGGAAACTTGCCTTTCACAATGTCTGTTTTCTTTTCCCTCCTTTTATTTTTATTTTTTTAGGTCCCCCTCCTCCCCACAATGAATCACAAAAAGCTATTATCAGAGGTTATGTCTGGGGAGGGAAAGGGAAGGATTTCACTTTCCATTTTGTACCTTTCAAAGTAAGGTTTGAATTTTGGAACCATATCCTTTTTTCCTCTTTGTTCTCCTGCTTCCTCCTGTCGCTGGTATCAGGAAGTCTCTGGCCAGAGAGCCTGCCACTAGGGATTTTCTTCTTCAAAGCTTAGCATGTGAAAAGGAAATAAAAACTGCAGTCACTGTTATATAATTTTTTTTAAATTTTATTTATTTATATTTGGCTGTGTAGGGTCTTCGTTTCTGTGCGAGGGCTTTCACTAGTTGCGGCGAGCGGGGGCCACTCTTCATCACGGTGTGGGGGCCTCTCACTGTCACAGCCTCTCTTGTTGCGGAGCACAGGCTCCAGATGCGCAGGCTCAGTAGTTGTGGCTCACGAGCCCAGTCGCTCCGCGGCACGTGGGATCTTCCCAGACCACAGCTCGAACCCGTGTCCCCTGCATTAGCAGGCGGATTCTCAACCGCTGCGCCACCAGGGAAGCCCTCTGTTACATAATTTTTAAAAATCCCGAAACGCTGACTTCCAAAACTTAATTTTTTCTTCACATTGCATATTTAAACATTTTTTTAACAGGCATTACATTTACATAATTTGACTTTCAAAAGGTACAAAAGAATAAGCAGTGAAACACTTTCCTCTCATCCCTGACCCCAGTTTTCTTCCCCAGAGGCAACCCCTGTTCCCAGTTCCTCATGCAGCCCTCCGGGACATCTTTGCACATACAAGCAGATACATATAGGTATTTCCTCTCCTTCCCCTCCCGATGCTGTGGTTTCCTTTACACTCTGCTCCGTTCCCCCCCTGACCCCAGCATTTAACAATATATCTTGGTGGTTGTTTGCAAGAGTACACGAATGCCTATAGAATCTGGTCATTTTACAGAAGGGGAAACTGAGGCCCAGAGAGCTCTAGAACCCCGTCTTGCCTCACAGTCTGGGGAGTGTTCCTCAAGTTGGAGGGTGAAATCGTCAGGGATGAACTGTTTCCACTCAGAGATATTATTTTAAACAAATTCACTGAGCGAAATAGAGCTTAGACCAAGATTTGTTTAACAGCCCTTGGTTCTCAGAAGGAAGAGAGGAAATCACAGCTTCCCAAGTACACACTAGAAAACAGCACCCGCCTTCCCCGGGGGTCATCTGCGAGACAATGCCTGCCCCTGTCACAGATCGCTGCCTCCCAGCCCAAACTGGGACCAAATCTACTGAGCCCCCTTCCAGTACTGCCACAACAGCTGTGTAGCATTGGGTAGGTCACCTTCCCTCTCTGGGCCTCCGGGTTCATCTTCCCCAAGGAGCTCCTCTCTACGCCTCACCAGCTGGAATTTGTTGCTGCCTTTCTAGGTTCCCACAACTCGTGATTTACAACCATCCTTCCCCGGTCCCCACCACTTCCTCCTTTCACTCAAATCATCTTTAATTAATTGAGCATTTACAATGTTCCGGGTCTGTGCCAAGCAGTCTTCATGCACTGAAGTTTCAAAACAACACTGAGGGGAAGGGAGAAACTGGACACATTTTACGCATTTTACAGATAAGGAAACTGAGACTTAGGGAGGTCAAGGAAGTACCCTGTGTTACACAGCTAGTTAGCATTGGAGACAGAAATCATACGAGGCGGACTCTGCCGACCGCACGGTCCCTAATGTGACCTACCACTCCCTTGGGTGTTGATATTCAAGTGTAAGCCTAGACAGCTTCACGTCAACCCCCAAAGAAGCTGGGCCCAGAGAGGAAAAGCAGAGTGCCCAAAGGCACACAGCCACCAGGGCAGAGCAGAAAAGGGAACATTTCCTTCGCTCTTTTGGATATTTATCATGTACAGGGTGCCGGGGGCAGGGAGGTGCCCCCAGGTTGCTCACAGATCTTCTGATCCATACAGTGGCCTAAGCCAGGCGTTGAGCCGTAGCTACGTGCCAGGCACTGTACGGCTCACGCATATTTTCTTCATAGCTCCGACCCATTGAGGAAAGGCACTTGACCCATTTTACAGTTGGGGGAACTGAGGCTCAGAAGGTGTGGAAGCCCTGGAGCTGGAGCTCTGGCCCGACCCCAGCCTGTTGTCCTAACCATCCCAGTGCTCTGCCTCCCAGGCTTGGGAATGCACAGCACTGAGAATGAATGGGGGGCGGTGTTGTATGATACCTAGTAACAGTTATTATTATCAGTGGGGTGCTGTAACTGGATGACCCTTCTCCTCGGGCCTGGACAAGAGGAGTGGGGGTTTGGATGGAGGGGTCTGGACATTTCCTGGACCTTCATCATCCAAGAGAAAGCAACCAGGCACCATCCGTAGACAGGAAGGTGACTCAGACTTTCCTCTGGGACAAGTCCAGCCTGAGATCCCAGAACCTCGGGCTGACCCAACTAGCAGCTCCTGGTTTCTCTCCCATAGAGTGTGGAGAAAAGGTCCCCAGGTGATTTCTCTGCCAGGGAGAGATGGGGCGTTCAGCAGCTGAGGAACAGAGAAAAATCTCACTCCTGAGAGAGACCAGAGAAGGGCAGTGATTTATCCAAAGTCCCGCAGAAAGTCGGAGGCTGAGGCCAGCCCTGTCTGGAACACTGAACAACTCTTGGAGAGGTCTGTTGTGTGCGAGGCTGGCGACATCAAGATGGACAAAGCCCACACCCTCCCTGGAAATGTTCGTGGCTCAGTGGGGAGTGACGTCACGACTGGGCAAAGACCTTGTGGCGTGTCCACCCCATGGGGGAAAGAAGTGGCAGCCTGGTGGCCCAGAGGAGGATGCCGTGCAATTCTGTCTAGTGGGGGAGAGAGGAGGAGAGGGAATGTATCAGGGAAAGCACTTGTGTGGGCACAGAAGGGTACGTTTTGCCAGGTGGAGAAGGGAGGAAGCATTCCAGAAGGAGGGAACAGCATGACCAAAAGCTCAGAGGTGGGATTGTGCCCAGGGACTGTGAGAGGCAGTAGAATGTATGAGTTGAAGGCCGAGATTTTTTTTTTTTTTTTTTTTTTGCCGTACGCGGGCCTCTCACTGCTGCGGCCTCTCCCGTTGCGGAGCACAGGCTCCGGACGCGCAGGCTCAGCGGCCATGGCTCATGGGCCCAGCCGCTCCGCGGCATGTGGGATCTTCCCGGACCAGGGCACGAACCCGCGTCCCCTGCATCGGCAGGCGGACTCTCAACAACTGCGCCACCAGGGAAGCCTAGAAGGCCGAGATTTTGGGCTCAAACTACTTAGGGTTGAATCCTGGCTCTGTCACTTACAGCTGTGGACCTTGGCAAGCATTCTAAACTCCTGGTGCCTGTTTCCTTCTCTGTAAAATGGGGAAAACAGTAGTACCCATCTCAAAGCGTTTTTGTGAGGATTAAATAAATTAATCCACATAAAAGAGAGCGAGGCACATATTCTCAACTTCTATTAACAACGCGGTAATTGGGTTCAGGGAGAATTCCAGTGTGGTGGTCCAGGGCTCTTTCCTCTGCTTTTGGGGCTCCAAGAAACCTTCTCCTCACCTCACCCAGTATTCAAGATCCCTGATGGGTGGCCTGGAGAGGCGGAGATTCTGGGAATAGGCCTAGTGGAGCTTTTGGAAAGTCCCAGCTGTCGATTGGGATCCAGCCGCAGGGGTTAGGACATGAGAGAGGAGGGGATCCTCTGGGAAGGTGGGAGTATAGGAAGGGAGGGCTGCTCCAGATGGAGCAGAGAGACACCCCCCAACCCCACGCAGGGGCCCTCTTGCCTAAGGGCTCTGGAAAACTCTTACGGGACTGGTCAGCTGCGGAGGGATGTCACAGATTTACGACCATTCATAAACACAGAAAGAATTTGCCTGGGCCTCCCACGCAGGGACATGGAATATCCAGAAACAACTGGGGTGGGGAAGAGTGGGGGAGCGCAGGGCAGCACTGGGGCTGTCTGGAGCCGTTCAGTCTGGGGCAGGCGGGAGGCCTCCGGAGTCACCAGCCCACCTTGACCAGCCGGCGGGGGGGTGTGGTGCCGGAAGAGGCAGCCGCCTTCCCAAGACGACTCAAGGGTCAATGGAAGAGCCCCACCTGAGCCAGTGTCTTGGAGGAACAGGACATGCTCATGACTCCTCGGGTGGGGTATGTCACAGGGACACACAGGAAACAGGGCTTGAAGTGATGGGAGTGTCTCTAAGGATGCCTTGGGGGTCCTCCCCACTCAGGAACAGGAACTCCTGTTTTCTGTGCCAGGCACTCTGCCGTCTCTGCGGTTCAGCTTCTCTCTGGGTCTCTGTGTCTTTTTCTGTGGCTGCTCAGTCCCCCTAGGTCAGCCGTGGCACCCTGTCCTCACATCCCTCCCTGCTGTGGCCCCTGCTCACTGCTGTTCCGCAGAAGCCGAGGAAGTCTTGGCTTTTGTGCCCCTCTCTTCTCCATGTCAGAAGCACAGTGGGGTTTGGGGAGAGGGGCTGACAGCCCCACACTCTCCGAGAGGGGTGTTTTCCCAAAATTCGGCTTTTCAACTGAGTGATTTAACATCTAATTGAGTTATTTATTATAAGGTAAATAAATACTAAATTTGTTTTTGAATCAGTATTACATGTTATCTTAGTCAGCTGGGCTGCTGTTACAAAATAATGTGAACCGGGTGGCTTACCAACAACAGAAGTTTATTTCTTACAGTTTTAGAGGCTGAAAGTTCAAGATCATTGTGCCAGCATGGTCCATCCTGGTGAGGACCCTCTTCCGGGCTGTAGACTGCTGACTTCTCATTGTATCCTCCCATGGTGGAAAAAGGGAGTGAACTAGCTTTCAGGCTTCTTATAAGGACGCTCATCCCATTCATGAGGGCTCCACCCTCAAGACCTAAGTATCTCCCTAAGGCCCTTCCTCCAACATCACACTGGGGATTAGATTTCAGCATATGAATTTTGGGGGGACACAAACATTCAGTCCATAACACACGTACATGGTATAACAGTAAAAAACAAACCTCTCTCCCTGTCCCCTGACCCCCAGTTACTTTTCCCAGAGGTAACTACTCTTGCCTGTTTCTTCAACAATAACTTCAATGTTGATTTGTGATTTGAGAGTTTCTGTGGTGCTGATGAAAAGTCCCAAGAGAAAGCACTAGGAAAGCAGGACCATGAAATGCCCAGAAAACATAGTTAGAGGGAAGAGTCTTTTCTCTGGGCCACTTTCCCTTCTAAACAACGGTGAAAGCCCCCATTCCTGCATCCCATTTGGGCCTCTCTTCCTGGTGTGAGAATTTGACTGTGATTCTGCTCTGTGGGTTTTAAAATCTAATGAGACAGGTTATTCCTCCATTCCAGAGCAAGCCTGGGGCAGGTCTGGGGTGGCTACCATTGGCTCTAGATTTAACCCCTGGTCCCAACACTTGCTGCCTTAGTGATAGGTTACCAGTTTTTAGTATATCTTTCAGAAAGATCCAAAGATTTTAAGCATATATGTACATATAGCCCCAGCTCCCCTTTTTACTACAATTAGGATAGTATACTGGGCAAGTGATTTAGATCACTCTCACCACTTCTCTTTAACATTGTACTAGAGTGGTAGCCAGTGCAATAAGTCAAGAAATAAAAGGCATAAGAATTAGAAAGGAAAAAAAAAAAAGCTATCATTACTCACGACATGATTGAGTACAGAGAACTTTCCAAAAGGATCTACACACTAGCTCTTGGAATTGATAAGGATATTTAGCATGGTTTCTGCATCCAAGGTTAATACAAAGGTTAATTACATTTCGATAAACAAGCAACATACAAATAGATACTTAAATTTAAAGATGAGGGATTCCCTGGTGGCGCAGTGGTTGGGAGTCCGCCTGCCGATGCAGGGGACACGGGGTTCGTGCCCCGGTCCGGGAAGATCCCACATGCCGTGGAGCGGCTGGGCCCGTGAGCCATGGCTGCTGAGCCTGCGCGTCCGGAGCCTGTGCTCTGCAGCGGGAGAGGCCACAACAGTGAGAGGCCCGCGTACCGCAAAAAAAAAAAAAAAATTTAAAGATGAGATGATTAAAAATTTTTAATGGAAAATTTTAAATGTTATACAGTACTATAAATAATTTGAAACGTAGAAAGAAATCTAGTAAAAGTTGTACAAGACCTCTTCATTGAAAACCACAAACTATTTTTGAAAAAAACTTACAGAAAAGCTAAATGAATGGAGGAATATACCATGACCATAGATTGAAAGACTCAGGATTATAAAGAGTCTACTTCTCATTTCTCCAAATTGATCTATAGATTTAAGGCAATTCCAGTAGAAAAAAATCCTTTTTTTTGCATATATATAGAATGTCTTTATTCTTGAAAGAAGATACATGTTTGAAATATTTAAGAATGTAGTGTCATCACTGAGTATAACTTCCTCTCACTGAAAGAATACTCTACCTAAAATTTCTTTCATATAGCGTGTAACAAACATCTATGTATCTAATGCAGGAAGAAACCTTTACATGCAGATGGAAAGGAAGATACATCCTGTCCCTGTTTGAAAGCTAGGCTTTTCCCACCTTCAAAGCAGCTTTAAAAACAATAGTGCTACAGGTCTGTTATACAATTCACTGCATGCATGAATGCAGTATAGCTTTCTTTCACTGAAAGAACGCTGTGCCTAAAATTTCTTTCACGTAGCTTGTGAGAAACATCTATATAAATCTAATGTGGGAAGAGTCTTCACAAGGACTCAGAAAGGAAGATACCTCCTTTTCCTGTTTGAAAGCTAGGCTATTTGCAGCTTCAAGGTAGCCTTGGAAACAATAGTGCTACGGGTTTGTTATACAATCATTGCATGCATGACTTACTGAGTATTTAAAAAAAAAAGAATAGAGTGTCATGATGTCTACAATTTTCTTGCAAATTACTTTTTTGTTTTTTCTTTTTTAATGTTATTGTAATAATGTTTTTCCATAATCATTTGAGACATTTTCTTCTCTAAACATTTAATAATAAACTAATTTTTTAAATTAAAAAAATTTATTGAGGTATAATTGACATACAGCATTATATTTCAGGTGTAGAACATAATGATTCAATATTTGTATATATTGTGAAATGATCATCACAATAAATCTAGTTAACATCTTCTGTCACCATGAATAGTTACAACTTTTTGGTGTGTGTGACGAGAACTTTTAAGATTGATTGACTCTCTTAGCAGCTTTCAAATATGCAATACAGTGTTATTAACTATAGTCATGCTGTACATTGGATCCCCATGACTTTTGATTTTATAACTGGAAGTTTCTACCTTTTGACCCCCTTTACCCATTTTGCCCACCCCTACCTGCCTCCTCTGGCAACCAGTTCCCTGTATTCATAAACTTGTTTTTTATTTTTAATTCCACATGTAAGTGACATTTAACAGTATTTGTCTTTCTCTGTCTGACTTATTTCACTTAGCATGAGGCCCTCAAGGCAAGACTTCATTCTTCCTAATGTGTTTATTTTGTTTTTGTTTTTGCTATTTTTTGGCCACGCAGCATGTGGGACCTTAGTTCCCTGACCAGGGATTGAACCGTGCCCCCTGCTGTGGAAGCGTGGAGTCTCAAGCAGTGGACCACCAGGGAAGTCCCTGTAATGTGGTTTGAAATCAAGGATCATAACGCTTTCAGCTTTGCTCTTCTTTCTCAAGATTGTTTTGGCTATTTGAGGTCTTTTGTAGTCCCATAAATATTTTAGGATTGTTTGTTTCCAGGATAGTTTTTTTTTTTTTTTTCCCCCGGTACGCGGGCCTCTCACTGCTGTGGCCTCTCCCATTGCGGAGCCAACAGGCTCCGGACGCGCAGGCTCAGCGGCCATGGCTCACAGGCCCAGCCGCTCCGCGGCATGTAGGATCTTCCCGGACCGGGGCACGAACCCACATCCCCTGCATCGGCAGGCAGACTCTCAACCACTGTGCCACCAGGGAAGTCCTATCCTTTTTTTTATTCTAGTCATTCTTGTGGTATGAAATGGTATCTTATTGTGGTTTACATTTCTCTAATGACTAAGTGTAGAACATCTTATCATATGCTTATTGGATATTCATATAGCTTCTTTCGTGAGATGTCTATTTAGTTCCTTTGCCTATTTTTAAATTGGATTACTTGTGTTCTTAGTCGTGTTCTGTAAAAGGTTCTTTGTATTTTGGGTACACATCTTTAAGCAGATAGGTAATTTACAAATATTTTCATGTAGTGATTAGATTTTCTTAATGGTGATTCATACAGTTTTACATTTTAATGAAATTCAATTTATTAATTTAAAATTTTATGGATCACGCTTTTGTTGTTGCATCTAAGAAACGGCTGCCGACCCTTTCGAGTCGAGCCTCAACAAGGGTCCTCCTGCCCCGTGTTGCTTGCACCAATAGAACGAGACCAAGTTTGGTTTTAAAGCAAAGGAAAGTTTTATTCTTTGGTCAAATCAAAGAATGGACAGGTGCAAGCTCTGGCTCTCGAGTTCGCGCTACCCCCCCTCCAGCAAGGCCGTGGGCGGGGCCGCTTTACAGGGTTCTTGTCAAGTGGAGAGGGGGCGGGGTTCTTGCAGGTCTGGCGCAGGCATGTTGCTCACGCTCCAGATCGCAGTGCCACGTGCAGCGTCCCTGCACACGGCCCTGTCAAGTTGGGGTGCTGGGCTTAGTGGTTCTGCGATGGAAACTCTAATCCGTGGTATTAGGTGCAAGACCTCTGTACCTGGTCCCCTACAGGCAAGGGAAAGTAGACTAAGCACAGAAGAAATTAGACCTTATCACCTAGATTCAATCTTATTTTTCCGGCTTTGCCGGTGACAAAAGCTTTGCCTAATCCAAGGTCACAAAGATTTCATCCTAAGAGTTTTATAGTTTTAACTCTACATTTAGGTCTCTGATCCATTTTGAGTTAAATTTTGTGAATGGTGTGATGTAGGGGGTCCAACTTCATTCTTTTGTGTGTAGGTATCTCGTTGTCTCTTGGCTCCTTGGTTGCAAATCAATTAACCGTAAATGTAAGGGTTTATTTCTGTGTCGTTGATCTATACGTCTATCCTTATTCAGCCCCACATTCTCTTTATTACTGTAGTTTATAGTAAGTTTTGAAATTGGGAAGTTATGTCCTCTAACTTTGTTATTCTTTTTCAAGATTGTTTTTGTTATTCAAGGCCCTTTGCCTTTTAATATAAACTTTAGAAACAGCTAGTCAATCTCTGTGGAAAAGAAAAAGACTTGCTTGGATTTTTATTTTTTAATTGGGGTATAGTTGTTTTACAATGTTATGTTAGTTTCTACTGTACAGCAAAGTGGAGTTCCCTGTGCTATACAGCAGGTTCTCATTAGTTATCTATTTTATACATATTAGTGTATATATGTCAATCCCAATCTCCCAGTTCATCCCTCCACCACTTGCTTGGACTTTGATAAGGATCGAGTTGGATCTGCTGATCAAATAGAAGAGAATTTCCTGTAGATAATGAGTCTTCCAATCCATAAACACAGAATGTCTCTCTGTTTATTTAGATTTCTATTACTCTTGGCAAAGACATAATTTTCAGTTTTCAAATCTTGCCCCACATTTGTTAAATTTATTCCAAAGTATTTTATTCTTTTGATACTGTTGTGAATGAAACTGTTCATTTTTGGATTGTTCATAAGTGTACAGAAATACAGGTGATTTTTGTATATTGATCTACTCTGCAATCAGCTGTACTACTGTTGTTTCTACTAGGGTTTTGTGGTTCTGTTTATTTGTTTTTGTAATCCCTGAGAATTTTCTGTACATAGGATCATGACATGTGCAAGTAGGGATAGTTTACTTCTTCCCTTTCGGTATGGATGCCTCTTATTTCTCTTTGTTGCTCCAATAAAATATTGACTTAAAGTGACTAGAGCAGAAATCCTTGTCTTGCTCCGGATCTCAGGGGGAAAGCATTTGGTTTTTCACCATTACGTATGTGTTGGCTGTGGGTTTTTCATAGATGCCCTTTATCAGATTGAGGAAGTTCCTTTCCACTTTTAGTTAGTTGAGTATTTTTTTTATCATTAAAGGGTATGGGGGCTTCCCTGGTGGCGCAGTGGTTGAGAGTCCGCCTGCCAATGCAGGGGACACGGGTTCGTGCCCCAGTCCGGGAAGATCCCACATGCCGCGGAGCGGCTGGGCCCGTGAGCCATGGCCGCTGAGCCTGCGCGTCCGGAGCCTGTGCTCCGCAACGGGAGAGGCCACAGCAGTGAGAGGCCCACGTACCGCAAAAAAAAAAAAAAAAAAGGGTATGGGATTTTGTCAAATTCTTTTTCTGGGTCTATTGAGATGATCATGTGGTTTTTGTCCTTTATTCTATTAATATGGCATATTGCATTGATTGTTTTTTGTATGTTAAACCAGCCATGTATTCCGGAGATAAATTCCACTCGATCATAGTTAATCCTTTTTATATTTTGCTGGATTTTGGTTTGCTCATTTTTTATTTAATATAATTTTTGCATTTAGATTCATAAGGGATGTTGGTTTTCCTAGTTTTGTTTGTTTTTGTTTTCCTTAGTTTTCTTTTTTGTGATCACTTTTTCCGGTTTTGGTATCAGAGTAATAATATTGGCCTCCCAGTGTTACTGACCCAGGTGCTCGGACTCTTCAATCAATAGAAATTGACAAGAGGCCAGATGAGAAATTCAGGCAAGGCTTTATTGGGCTCTGGCTGCAGCAGGAGGGAGTGAAAACAAGAAACAGGTGCCCTTGCTTTCTCTCTGAGGAGAGCAGGCTGATTCCTTAAATGGGGTGAGTGTAAGGGGTGGATTGGTGGGTTGGGCTGGAGGGATGGCTTAGGTGGGCTGCCCACCCCCTTGGTGGTGCTGTGTGCAGGGATCACACAGAGTACCCTGCTTTTGCTCTTGGCAGAAACGGCAGCTGGTTTTGGCCTTTTTGTATCCTATTCATAATTTGCCCTACCTGCACATGCATGCAGTTATTTTTAGTCCCTTATAGTTTTTTTGTATTCTCGAGTAGACATTTATCCAGGTACAAGGACTCCAGTGAAGGGTTCCAGGTGCCGGGTCCCAAGTCCCAGCCTATCTCAATAGAATAAGTTGGGAAGTATTCCCTCCTATTTTGGGAAGTTAGAGAAGGATTGGTGTTAATTCTTCCTTAAACTTTTGTCAGAATTCACTAGTGAAGCTATCTGAGCTTGGCCTCTACTTTGTGGGAAAATTTTGATCACTAATCCAGTCTTTCGGCTTGTTATATATCTGTTCAGACTTTCTATTTCTTTCTTAGTCAGTTTTGGTAGTTTTTGTCTTTCTAGGAATTTGTCCATTTCATCTAGTTTATCTAATTTGTTGTCATACAGTTGCCCATAATATTTTCTAGGTAGTAATATCTCCTGTTTCATTCCTGATTTTGTTAATTTGTGTCTTTTCTCCTTGAGTCTAACTAAAGTTTTGTCAGTTTTGTTGATATTTTCAAAGAACCAACATTTGGTTTCATTGATTTTCTCTGTTGTTTTTCTGTTTATTTCCACTTTAATCTGTACTATTTCACCCCTGCAGCTTGCTTTGGATTTAGTTTGATCTTTTTTTAAATTAGTTTCTCATGATGGAAGTTTAGGTTATTTGAGATCGTTCTCCTTTTTAAATATAGGCATTTAGAGCTGTAAATTTCCCTCTATGCACTGTCTTAGCTGTATCCCCTAAGTTTTGATGTTTTGTGTTTTGTTTTTATTCAACTCAAAGTACTTTCTAATTTCATCTGTGACTTCTTTTTTACTCACTGGTTATTTAGGAGTTTGTTGTTTAATTTTCATGTATTTCTGAATTTCCAAAAATTCCTTCTGTTATTTTATTCAATTGTGGTTGGAAAACATACTTTGGATCATTTCAGTCTTTTAAAATTTATTGAGACTTGTTTTATGGCTTAACATATGGTATATCCTGAAGAATGTTCTATGTACACTTGAGAAGAATGTTTATTCTGCTATTGTTGGGTTAGAATGTTCTATAGATGCCGGTAAGGTCCAGTTTTTTTTATAGTGTTGTTCAAGTCTTCTATATTCTTATTGATCTTCTACATACTTATATTAATTATTGAAAATGGGACAATTGAAGTCTCTATTGTTGAATTATCCCTTGGATTCTGTCAATTTTTGATTCATGTATTTTGGAGTACTGTTAGGTGAATATATGTTTATAATGGTTGTACAATTAATCTTAATTTAGAAGCATCTAAGTTGCATTACTCTCAATTTAATTTCAGTAATACACAAAACCTTTGCTTCAATCCCTCCCCTCTCCTTCATTTTATTATTTTCATATAAATTACATCTTTATACATTTTAAATCTATCAACCCAGTTTGACAATTATCGCTTCATGCAGTTTTCTAAATCAGATGAGAGAAGAAAAGAGTTATAAACAAAAAAAATTTATACTGTCTTTTATATTTACCTGTGTAGTTACCTTTACTGGTGCTCTTTATTTCTTTTGTGGATTTGACTTACTGTCTTAGGTCCTTTTATTTCAGTTTGCAGAATTTACTTTAGTATTTCTTGTAGGGCATGTCTGCTCGTGACAAATTCACTGTTTCTGTTTATATAGGAATGCTTTTATTTCTAATTTGTTTTTGCAGGACAGCTTTGCTGGATAGGGAATTCTTGGTTGACAGTCTTTTTCCTTCAGCACTTTGAATGTGTTATCCTTCGGCCTTCTGGCATCCACGGTTTCTGATGAGAAGTCAGCTGTTCATCTTAGAGGATCATATGTATGAGATGAACTGTTTTTCTCTTGCTACTCTCAAGATTCCTTCTTTGTCTTTCTACAGTTTTACTGTGATGTGTCTAGTTGTGAATCTCCCCCCTCCTTTGTGCTATACTTGTCATATATATGTCTATATATGTGTGTTACAAACCTAACAGTATAGTGTTATAATTATTTCTTTACATAGTCTTATGCCTTTCAAAGAAGTTAAGAGAAGAAAAGAGAAAATATATATTTATAATGGTTTTAAATTAACTTACATATTTATGATTTCTGGTAGTCTTCATTTCTTCCTGTGAATTCAGGGTAATTCCTAGTGTACTTTCCTTACACCAGTATAACTCACCTCCCTCCTTCACGCTATTACTGTTACATATATTACATCTTTGTATGTCGTAAGCCCAACAGTACACTTTTATCATGATTTTTTAAAATTTATTTTTAAATTTTATTTATTTTTAGCTGCACTGGGTCTTTGTTGCTGTGTGCAGGCTTTCTCTAGTTGCAGCGAGCGGGGGCTACTCTTCTTTGCGGTGCACAGGCTTCTCATTGCGGTGGTTTCTCTTGTTGTGGAGCACAGGCTCTAGGCACATGGGCTTCAGTAGTTGCAGCATGCAGGCTCAGTAGTTGTGGCTCACAGGCTGTAGACTGCAGGCTCAGTAGTTGTGGTGCACAGGCTTAGTTGCTCCACAGAATGTGGGATCTTCCCGGACCAGGACTTGAACCTGTGTCCCCTGCATTGACAGGCAGATTCTTAACCACTGCGCCACCTGGGAAGCCCTCTCTCCTCTCCTTCTGAAATGCCCACTGAACATATGTTGTTACTATTGATGGTGTCCCACAGATTTCTGAAATTCTGTTCAGTTTTCTTCATTTTTTCTTGCATTATTCAGATTGGATAACATATTGATCTGTCCTTAAGTTCACTGACTCTTTATTCTGCCAGCTTAATTTTGATTTTGAGCCCCTCTAGTGAAATTTTCATTTTAGTTATTACACTTTACAGATCCTACTGGTTCTTCTTCTTTTTTTAAAAAAAATAATTTCTTTGTCTTCATTATTATTTTCTATTTGATAAGTCTTTGTCCCAATATTTTCCTTTAATTCTTTAAACTTGGTCTCTTTTAGGTCTTTGAATATGTTTACAATAGCAGCTTTGACAACTCTGTCTTCTAATTCTAACATCTGGATCCCCCCAAAGAAAATTTCTATTGACTGTTTCGTTTCTTAGGTATGGGTCACTTTTTTTGTTTGTTTATTTGCGTGTCTTGTAATTTTTTGTTAATAGCTAGCTGTTGTAGATCATATATTGCACCAACTCTGGATCCTGTTACCCTTTCCCCACCACTGGGGCTGTTGATGTTTGTTTCTTTTTTTGGTGACTTGTCTGGACTAATTCTATAGATTTTGTTTCCCCCAGAGCGTGTGACTGCTGATGTCTCTGCTCAGTTATTTTTTTATTTTTAAACCTGGTACTAGGGTCAGCATTCCTTGATTGTTAGCCAATGGCTGGTCAGAAGTTGTGCTTAAACATCTTGAGCCAGTAAGGTTTCTACCCTTTGCTGAATGATCTGTTTGTGTTTTCAGGGTGCAGCTAGTTTACAAGTCTACTCAGATTTTAACTCCTGTGTTTGCAAGGCCAAATATTAAGCTCATGCTGAGTAGCTCACTAGAACCTTCTCCAATATCTTCTGAGATGTGTGCAGACTTTCACATGCACATAGCCTGCAGACTATCAGAGATGAGTAGAATCTTACTGAGAAGAACTTTGGCTTGTCTCATTCCCCAGACCTCCCTGTTAAACTTCTGGCTGGTCTGTTGGTCTATTGCTTTTCCCAGCCAGTATTAAGACCTCAGGCTAGCTTTGCTATTTGCCTCTCTGATTGTGTGGCGCTGAGACCACTATTATTTTCGATAATGCCTCTGGGCATGGAATTTTCTGAACTCTGAGCCAGTAAAGCCACCCCTTTCTATACTATGAAGCTGAGGGGAGGAGAAAGATAGGCACAGCCTCAGGCTGAACACCACAGACTCATACGCTTCTTACTAGGATTCAGTAGATTTTCTTGAGTAAACATTTCTCAATTTCTTGTATGATGTATTAGTTTTTTATTGCTTCTATATCAAATTATCACAAACTTAGTGGCTTAAAATTATAAAAATGTATTATCTTACAGTTCTCTGGGTCAGAAATATAAAATGGGTCTCATTAAAATCAAGGTATCAACAGGGCTGCCTTCCTTCTGGAGGCCCTAGAGGAGAATCCATTTCTTTGCCTTTTCCATCTTCTAGAGGCTGCCCGCATTCCATAGCTTGTGGTCCTCTTCCATCTTCAAAGCCAGTAATGGACCAGTCAAGTCTTTCTTACACTGCTTCCCTCTTCCACATTTAAGGAACCATTGCAATTCCACTGGGCCTACCCAGATAACTCAGGATTGTCTCTTTATTTTATGGTCAGCTGATTAACAAGCTTAATTCCATCCTCAGTCTTAATTCCCGCTTGCCATAGAACAACATATTCAGAGGTTCCGGGGATTAGGACATGAACATCTTTGGGAGGCCATTATTCTGCCTACCACATATGATATTGATAAATTTCCAGTTTTCAAATGGTTGCTTTGGGCCATTTTGCATAGTTTTATCATTGTACTTTTCGGGTGAGCGTTTTCAGAGGTTCTCAGTCATTCTGGAAGTCCCACCCCTATATGATAAATTCTTACAATGGAATGCTATAAAGGAACGAGAATGAGTGAGCTGAAAAAAGGCAACAACATGGCTAAATCTCATAAACACAGTTTTGAATGAAAGAAGTCAGACACAAAAGAATGATTTCTACGTGACTCAGAAAAACTGGTCTAGATATTAGGAGTCAGAATTGTGGCTTCCCTTGAGGAGGTAGTGATTGGAAGAGGTCATGAGGGGGCTTCTAGGTGCTTATAATCTTCTGATTTATTTTTTACTTTTTGTTTTGAAGTAATTTCAAACTTACAGCAATCTTGCAAAAATAGTATGAAGCATTCCTGTATTCCCATCACCCTGATTCATGGTTAACATTTCGTCGCTTATTTTTTTCAATCATTCTCCCTCTCCAGATAAGGGGTACAGACCCATGCAGTAAATACAGCATACCCGGGCATATCCAGTAACTACCTGGAACTCAGAATAAAAGAATGCAAAAGGAGAGTCTCTTTCCTTCATGGTTCCTCCTGGAGGATCCTCTCCTCAAACAGGCAGCTATTGGCCAGGGAATCAATACTAATTTAGGTCATCCTCCTACCTGAAGGCTTCTGGGGATTCCAGATGCCCTTAGTTCCCCCTCTCCTTCTCTGTAGTCCCCCCTTTTTGAAGAGATCACCAGGCAACAGGGAAAACAAATCACAAGCCACCACCTCTTGTCTAGGGACTGTGAATTGGGGTTTTCCTGGGCCAGTCATGTCACCTCTCCAGCTCAGACTTTCCCCATCTGTGAAATGAGCAATGGCCATTCATGCCCTTTTAACTCCAAAGGGCTGTTGTGAGGATCATTTGGAGCAGAGAACGAGCAGGTCTTTGATTCCCCAACAACATGGCAGTGGCAAGCGTTACTAATCCCCGTTTCACAGAATTGGATCCTGAGCCCCAGGAGCATGAGGCTTGGTAGTCAAGCTTTTGCTGCCAGTTGGAAGTGGAGCCATGCCAGCGTCCAAGTCTTAGGGTATAGCCACTCTAGTCACACCCTACAGGCTTTAAGGTACCTCTTGTTTTCATGGAACACTGAAAAAACAAATTGGAAACCCACAAAACATATCAAATGGCAGAAGAGATAAATGGAATGTTAGAATTGTTTGTTTTGCTAAGAGATTTCTTCCTAGAAAAAAGCAAATGTGGTTTCACAATGGGACTTCCTCTCTGAATCCAGGCCAGAGCAAGCTGTTCATTCAGGATAAGGTGCTGGAGAGTGAATCATCTTTTTCTTGCCTGTTCACTGGAAGCCCTCGGAGACTTCCATCATTTGCAAAGACTAGCTGACTCTTCATCAAGCTTGTTTCCTTTTCTTCTTGGGCAGCCAGCTAGATAGTTTCTCAGCCTTTCCTGAGGTTAAATGAGGCCATGTGTCTGAATTCTGGTCAATGGAATGTTAGCAGAGCTGATGCCCCCCAACATCCAGGTCTGGACCATAAAATCCTCCCATGCTTCATGCCCTGCTCTATTTTCCCTTCCTTGGCTTCCTGCAGATGAGCACAGTAACCTGTTAACAATAGTAGAGACACAGAGGGAAGGAGCCTGGGTCCCTGAATCATCACTAAGGGAAAAGCTGCCCCATTAATCAGGAATACCCATTCTGGACTCTGTGTGGTGGGAAGTCAACTTTTATCATGTCTGAGCCATTATGTAATTTGGGGTTTGTCTGTTACAGCATCTAGTGTTCCATCATCTAATACATGTTAGTTTACCTAATTCCAACAGTTTTTTTAACCACAAAAGACATTTTATATCCTTCACATGTTTAACAATTTCTCCATCCCCCATAAACCAAAGATATTTTCTTATGTCTCTGTCAATACCTTCAAAATACAGTGTGCTCCAGAGCTCCATCTCCCCCTCCCCTCTCTGAAGTGGATCTTCCTCTCATGAATCTGCCATCACAGGGGATTCCAAAGGAATTTTTGGAATCAGAATAGGAATGGAGAGGGGACAAGGGGAATTGGAGACAGCAAGTATAGACTATTCTTTTGAGTTTTACTATAAAAGTGCAGTATCTGGAGATGGATGTGTGGTCAAGGCATTGTTTTCTTAAGATGGAGGAAATAAGGGTATGTTGCACGCAGATGAGAATGATACAGTAGAGAGGGGGAAATTGATGATGCAGGAAAGAATGGGAGAACTGAGGAGTGATGTCCTTGAGTAGGAGAGGAGATTAGTCAGGAGCAAGGAAGATGCATGTCCATGGGTAGGTGCAGTAGTTGCAGGCGGGTGTGCTCTTCTGGTAACTTCTCTTTTCTCAGGGAAATAGGAATCAGGGTCATCAGTTGAGAGTGACGATCAAGGAAAAGGGGTCAAAGGTTTGAGTGGAGAGAAGAAAGAATGAAATAGTGTAGGAGAATGGGAAAGCAAACAAGCCAGGAAGACGTAGCAGGACTTTGGGGCAGTATGGAAGGACCTCAAGAGATTAGTGATCTTGAATTTTCAGTTAGCATGACTGGTTACTTCTCTCCAGCCATGTTCAGCTGCACTGGTGCAGGCGCAGTGGGTGAAGAGTTGGGTTTCCACCTGGTCTTGGATTTGTCAGGAGGTAGCAAGAATGGGAGTTGAAGTTATTTGGGCAAGAGAGTTGAGGGTATAGGTAAATGATGCTTGTAATGAAAGACCAGGGAAGTTGAGTTGAATTAGGAGAGAAGCAAGGACCTGAGTGGGGAAAAGAGATAGGATCAGTTTGGGTACGGTGGAAGGATAGTTGAAATTGGATACTCAAAATGATGAGCTGGGCTGAGAGATGATGGTAGTTAGAGAGTGGGGTGTGTGAAACTGAGATTATGCAACTGCAGTTACTGGTCAAGATGTGACCTTGGAAGTGAGGGGCTGAGGTAGGTGGAGGATAAGCTTATTGGAGGAGAGATGGTCATAGAACTGAGAGGCTGGTTATGTCTATGACAGAATCATGCTAGAGGGAATGACCATGAGCTGGGAGCTAAAATTATCAGTGAAGGAGAGGGAGTGACTAGGGGTGTACATGGCTGCCACAAGGGGTAGGTAATGGATGGAGACTCTGGTGACATGCATGTCAAAGAATCTGGGGGTTTGAGGGAGAAGAGAGGGAGAAGAGAGGAAGAATGGCTGGCTTGGAAGTAGCTATGAAGAGCAAAGAGGATGCCTATCCTATCCCAGTCTTGTGGTATGACGGTCCTCAGGGAGAGAACAGCGACTGCTAAGAAAGCTGCAAGGGAAGCAGAATCCACAGGGGAAGCAGAGTCCTCAGGAGAGAACCCAGCTTAGAACAAAAACGTGAGCAAAAAGATGAAGAGAACAGGAAGACACAGGCAAGGGTGTCCATTCATTACAGAACTCTCAGTAATAGTCAACGTCTGGAAACAACCTAAATGTCCGCTGCCAGGGGAATGGATAAATAAACAATCGATTGGTTCAAAATAGAGCTAGTTCATTTTCACAACAGTGAAAATGAATGTACTAGATCCATATGGATCAATATGGAAAAAAACTTACGAACATAAACTTGAATGAAATAAGCAAGTTGTAAAAGGTTACATTCAGTACGATGCTACTTACATAAAATATTAAGACCCACAAAACAATGCTATAATATATTATAAGGCTATAATAGGATAATGGTATCCAAGGAGGGACCCCCAGCAGCTTCAGAGTGATGGTTTTGTGGTTACCCATGGAGACAGAGGGAGGGGAGATGGGTGGGGGTGGGAGTAAAATAGCTTTGGTTGTATCTAAAATATTTTACTTCTTAATGAAAAAGAAATGCTGAAACAAAACACAGCAAAATATCAACTGCTGTTAAATCTAGGTTGTGGGTTCTCAGATTTATTTTAATTTTTTGTATGTTTGAAAGATTTCACTTGAAAAGAAAAAAGAACCTGAGTGTATTATTATAAAGTATGGTGATCAAAACAGTGTAGTACTGGCACCAGGATGGACAAACAGATCAGTGGATTAGAACTGAGAGTCCAGAAATGACATCATACATTTAGGGGCAATTGATTTTCAACAAGGGTGCAAGACAATTCAATGGAGAAAGAAGGGTCTATTCAGCAAATGATACTGGGACTGGGTAGCTACATGCAAAGAATGAAGTTGGACCCCTACCTCACATAAGATACAAAAATTACCCCCAATTGAATCAAAAATGGAAATGTAAGAGCTAAAACTATAAAACTCTTAGAAGAAAACATAAGGATGAATCTTCATGCCCTTGCCTTAGGAAATGGTTTCTTATATATGACACCTAGGGCACAAGTAACCAAAGAAAAAATAAATTGATGTCATCAAAATTTAAAACTTTTGTGCTCCAAAGAACACTATCAATAAAGTAAAAAGGCAAGCCAGGGACTTCCCTGGTGATACAGTGGTTAAGAATCCGCCTGCCAATGCAGGGGACACGGGTTCAAGCCCTGGTCTGGGAAGACCCCACAGGCCACGGAGCAACTAAGACCATGAACCACAACTACTGAGCCTGAGCTCTAGAGCCCGCGGGCCACAACTACTGAGCCCGCGTGCCACAACTACTGAAGCCCGCGCACCTAGAACCCGTGCTCCGCAACAAGAGAAGCCATTGCAGTGAGAAGCCCACGCACATAAACAAAGAGTAGCCCCCGCGCGCCACAGCTAGAGAAAGCCTACACGCGGCAACAAAGGCCTGACACCGCCAAAAAAAAAATTAATTAATTAAAAAAAAAAAAAGACAGGCCGGAGAAAATAAGGATCCATCAGGATACATAAAAAACTGCTACAACACAACAACAAAAATATAAGCAACCCAACTTAAAAATGGGCAAAGGATATGAATAGACATTTTTCTGAAGAAGATATACAAATGGCCAATATGCATATAAGATGCTCAACATCATTAGTCATTAGGAAAATGTGAATCAAAACCACAATGACTGGGCTTCCCTGGTGGCGCAGTGGTTGAGAGTCCACCTGCCGATACAGGGGACACGGGTTCATGCCCTGGTCCGGGAAGATCCCACATGCCGCGGAGCGGCTAGGCCCGTGAGCCATGGCCACTGAGCCTGCACGTCCAGAGCCTGTGCTCCGCAACAGGAGAGGCCACAACAGTGAGAGGTCCACAAACACACACACACACACACAAATAACCACAATGACATGCCACTTTATACCCACCAGGATGGCTATAACCAAAAAGGCAGACAATAACAAGAGTTGGCAAGAAAATTGAAAAATAGGAACCCTCATACATTGTTGATGGGAGCATAAAATGGTAGATCCTCCTTGGAAATAGTCTGGCAGGTCCTCAAAAATTTAAACATAGAATTACCGTATGACCTAGAAATTCTATTCCTACTTATATACTCAAAATAGTTGAAAACATATGTTCACAGAAAAATCTGTACACAGATGTTTATAGCAGCATTACTCGTAACAGCCAAAAGGTAGAAACAACTCAAATGGCCATCAGTGGATAAATGGATAAACAGAATATGATGTATCCATAAGGAAATATTATTCAGTCATAAAAACGAATGAAGTACTGACACATGCCACAATATGGATGAACCTTGAAAACAGATTAAGTGAAAGAAAGACACAAAATACCGCCTACTGCATGATTCTGTCTATATGAAATGTCCACAAAAGGCAAACTCACAGAGACAGAAAGTAGACTAGTGGTTGTCAGGGTCTGGGGAGAGGGGGAAATGGAAAGTGACTGCTAATGGGTACTGTGTTTCTTTTTGAGGTGATGAAAATGTTTTGGATTTAGATAGCGGAAATGGACATACACCTTGTGAATATATTAAAAACCACTGAATTATATACATCCTTTACAAGGGTGAATTTCATAGTATGTGAATTATATCTCAATTAAAGAACAAAACCGGGGACTTCCCTGGTGGTCCAATGGTTAAGACTGTGCGCTTCCACTGCAGGGGGCGTGTGTTCGATCCTTGGTCAGAGAACTAAGATCCTGCGTGCAGCGCGGCCAAAAAGCAAAACAAACCCAAAAAACCTAGGATCCAATCCAGTGTGGTCCCAGCAGATGACTTCTATTCTCTGAGCCTTGGTTCCTCATCTGAGGGGACTTACAGTAACCCCGGCTGCACCCACCTGAGATGGACTCTCAGTCGATCTAACGAGCCCGTCTGACGGGGCTTGTTAACTCTCGCGGGTGCCTCTATTCCTAGTCTGATCGTGGCTGCAACGATGAGTGGCCACTGTGCACCTGGACTCTGGCATCAGACCTGAGCACAGATTCAGGCTCCACCACTCACTGGGTGTGGAATCTAAGTCTCAGCTTCCTTCTCTGAAAAATGACGATGATGATGGTGGCCGCTTCTAAGTGTTGCTGTGGGAAGATGATGAGATAGTTGGTGTAAAACACAAGACACAGTACATCTGGCGCTCAGTAAGTACCAATGGGCTGCTGTCGTCTTTTCTTCTTCTTCTTCTTCTCCTTCTTCTTCACCTCCCCTTCCTCCTCCTTCTTCTTCCTCCTATTACTGTAGTGGTTGCCATTGTGGCCAATTAACCCCAAAGTCTTTTACTTCTTCCTCCCCACCCCTCTCTCTCCATCCCGGGATTTCCCCATTGCCTCAGAGTCCACCTGTCTGGCCCAGGCCCTCAGATAAAAGTGCTCATCCTTCCTTCCATTTGTGGGACAACTTGGGGTGCTGATCTCCTCCCTGCCAAGTAGATGGGTGGCAGGATGTCCCCTAGAAAACTTTGGCTCCTAGCTGCTCAGAAATCAGGAGCCTGGGGTGGTCCTCCCAGCCCCACGTGGAGCTCTCTCCTGGGGCCCCTCGCCTTTGCTGAAAAGAGGAAGCTCTGAGGCAGCTATTCAGGGCAGGGGCTTTCTCTTTGCCTCTCAGTGGAAGCAAAAGCCCAGACACTACTTCTAGGAATTTATCCACCAGTTGCATTCTCCCTCATGAGTAGGTTCAGGGAAGGTTATTTCGGCATTTTTATGTAAATGCAAAAGACTGGAAAATCCCCAAACATCCATCCATCAGGGGACCAGCTATATGAATTTTGGTAGATCCATACAGTGAAAAACCAGATGGTCACTGGAAAGAACCCTTCCTTTCCCCCATTTCTTTCAAAGGAATGCCTTTATATATGTGCTTGCATAGACTGTTTAGGAAGGAAAAATAAGAAATCATTAAGCTTGTTTGCCTCTGAGAAGGGGAAATGAAATGTGGTTGGGAGGTCAGAGGTGAGAAAATTACTTTGCAGTCTACCCTTTTTTCTGGCTGTATGAATTTAAATTTTTATCTTTTTGAATTGGTCAGTCATGCATATGGAAAATAATTTCAAATCATTCAAAAAGGTATTTGGTGGAAAATAAGTCTTTCCTCCTCTGAGCAGCTGCCCCCAACCACTACCCCGTTTCCCTCCTTAAGGGCAACTAATGTAATGAATTGTTTGTGTATCTTTCCAGATATAAGCTATGCATTTCTGTAAATCCACATTTACATGTAATTAAGTGTATGTTTATAGAGGTAATATATACATAACATAAGCTTTACCATTTAAATTGTTTTAAAGTGTCCAGTTCAGTGACATTAAGTATATTCACATTGTCGTGCTACCATCACCACATTCCATCTCCAGAACTTTTTCATCTTCCCAAAGTGAAACTCTATCCCATCAAACAATAACTCCCCATTCCCTCCTCCCCCACCCCTGGCAACCAGCATTCTACTGTTGATCCCTATGAATGTGACTACCTCTAGGTACCTCACAGAAGCCTCTAGGAATCATACAGTATTTTTCTTTCTGTGACGGGCTTATTTCACTTAGCATAATGTCCTCAAGGTTCATCCATGTTGTAACATATGTCACAATTTTCTTCCTTTTTAAGGTGAATAATATTCCAACGTGTGTGTGTCTATCACATTTTGTTTTTCCATTCATCCATCGATGGACACTTGGGTTGTTTCCACCTTCACGTATTTTTTAATAAACAAAAATTAATTTAAATAAAAGAAGAAGGACGTTTAGGGGAAAGAGGATTTGATCTGGGAGCTTCCCATGCATTGCCAGTGCTGTAGAAGGACAGAAGGATAGGGCATCATCAACCTCTTGACGAGGAGGGAAAACATCCCCTTCATTGGCAACTGCCCGTGATTCCCCGCCTTCAGCCCCGGGAGAGAAACTCCCCTTTCCTTTCTTTGAAAGCTGGTCCTTTGAGCCCTGCCTGGGAACTCAGGGCTCCTTGAACGCAGTACCTGCCTCTTCTGCACCAGGGAGGCCAAGGGCCCTGGGGGAGCAAAGGCCTGATGGCTGCACGTGTGGCTTACCATCTTTCCAAGCCCCAGGGAAATGGGGTGCTGGGTAGCAAAGGCTGAGCCAGCAGGAAAGCCTTGGGGCCCTGCCGAGTCCCTGGGGTTGCAGGTGCTCTCCAGGGGGGAGACCCTGGGCCCACCCCCTGGAGGGGCCTCCACGAGGGCCCCGTGTAAGGAAACCCCGAGTGCAGATGAAGAACCGTCAGGCCGGTTCTCTGTCTCTCACTCGCAGTCCTCCAGTGACAACCCATTTTTACAAGATGATTTCCACATTTAAAAAAATTTTTTTTTCTTTTCTCCCCATGCTTTTGTTATGAAACATTTAAAATGTTCAGGAAAGTTGTTAGAGCAGTTCCATGATTCACTACTTCACTGCAACATTGTTAACATCTTGCCATGTTTGCTTTGTCTTGCCCTTTCTCTTTCTGGGCTATGATATACCTATACACATACATACATGTACATGCGTACAACACATTTGCACATACATATACACATGTACACACAACCCACACGTGTGCACACACACTCACATGTATACAAGACACACATACATGTATGCATATACACACGTATACACGTGCACATATATAGGCGATACATACATGCATATACGTATGTATATGCACATACACACATATATACACACATATATATTTCCTCTAACCTGAACTCTTTGAAAGTAGGGTCATCATGAACTTCACCCCTAAATACTTCAAGTGCATCTCTTACGAACAAGGACATTCTCTCACACACCTTTAAAATCTTTATGATACCTAAGAAAATCAACAATAAAGCCCTAATAGCATCTAATATTTAAATTTCCTCATTTGTCCCCCAAAGGTCTTTTATAACTGTTTTCAAAATTAGGATTCAATCAAAATCTACCTATTGCACATATTTGGCTGTTATGTCTCTTCAATCTCTTTTAATCTTCAATGTCCCTAATCCACATTTTTAAAAAAAGAACATTGACTATTTGTTGATCTCCACATGGTCGTCTTGTAGGAGACCCGGAAGGCCCCACCTTCTGGAGCTGTCTGTTTTCTTGCGGGATGGCTCACCTTCCTCTAGCCCCTGTATTTCTTGTAAACTGGGAGTTAGGACTAGAGGCTTGATTAGATTCTGCGTTACACCTTTTCTTTTCTTTTTTCTTTCAAGACTTAATTTTTTAGAGCGGTTTCAGGTTCACAGCAAAATTGAGAGGAAGGTACAGAGATTTCCCACATGCTTCCTGCCCACAGACAGGCGTGGCCTCCCTCACTATTAACCTCCCCCACCTGAGTGTACCTTTGTGACAAATGATGAACCTACTTTGACACATCTAAATCACCCAAAGTCCATAGTTTATATTATGGTTTATTCTCTCTTGGTGTTGTGTAGTTTATGGGTTTGGACAAAAATATAATGATGTGTATCCATCATTGTGGTCTTATACAGAGTATGTTCACTGCCCTAAAAATCCTCTGTGCTCCACCTCCTCATCTTTTCTTCCCTCTAAGCCCTGGTAACCGCTGATCTTTTTACTGCCTCCATAGCTTTGCCTTTTCCAAAAGGTCATATAGTTGGAGTCATAGAGTTTGTGGCCTTTTCAGATTGGCCTCTCTCACTTAGTAACGTGCATTTAAGGTTCCTCTATGTCTTTCCCTGGCTTGATAGCTCTTTTCTTTTCAGCCGTGAATAATAATTCCATTGTCTGAATATACCACATTTTATCTGTTCACCTACTGAAGGACATCTTGGTTGCTCCTAAGTTTTGGCAGTTGTGAATAAAGCTGCTATAATATAGGCTTTTGTGAGGACATAAGTTTTCAACTCCTTTGGGTGAATACCAAGGATCGTGATCATTGGACCAGAGAGTAGTTTAACTGATAATATATACATAATGTAAAATTTACCATTTTAATAATTTTTAAGTGTCCAGTTCAGTGGCATTAAATACATTCATATTGTTGTGCAACATCATCACCATCCATCTCCAGAACCCTTCCGTCTTCCCAAACCAAAACTCTGTATCCATTAAAAACTAACTCCCTGGGGCTTCCCTGGTGGCGCAGTGGTTAAGAATCCACCTACCAGTGCAGGGGACACGGGTTCGAGCCCTGGTCTGGGAAGATCCCATATGCCGCAGAGCAACTAAGCCCGTGCGCCACAGCTACTAAGCCTGGGTGCCACAACTACTGAGCCTGTGCTCTAGAGCCCACGAACCACAACTACCGAGCCCGTGTGCCACAACTACCGAAGCCTGCACTCCTAGAGCCCGTGCTCTGTAACCAGAGAAGCCACTGCAATGAGAAGCCCATGCACCACAACGAAGAGTAGCCCCCGCTCACCTCAACTAGAGAAAGCCTGCACGCAACAACGAAGACCCAACGCAGCCAAACATAAATAAGTTTATAAAAAAAAAACCCCCACAAAACTAACTCCCCATTCCCTCCGCCCTCCAGCCCCTGGTAACCACCATTCTAGTTTCTGTCTCTATGAATCTGATTCCTCTAGGAACCCCACAGAGTTGTAAGCATGCAATATTTGTCCTTCTGTGACTGGCTTTGGGTAACGCCTTTTTTTTTTTTTTTCCGCGGTACGCGGGTCTCTCACTGTTGTGGCTTCTCTCGTTGCGGAGCACAGGCTCCGGACGCGCAGGCTCAGCGGCCGTGGCTCACGGGCCCAGCCGCTCCGCGACATGTGGGATCTTCCGGGACCGGGGCAGGAACCTGTGTCTCCTGCATCGGCAGGCGGACTCCCAAACACTGCGCCACCAGGGAAGCCCTGGGTAACGCCTTTTGACAAGAGGTCTTCCAAGGCGATGCTGTGCACCTTCAATGCACATCCATCAGGAGGCTCATAGGAACTGCAGCTGAACAGGCCCTGCCCGGCCCTGCATGCAGCCCCTCCCATCTGGCTGCCCCCTGCTCCCTGACCCACTCTGCCCCAGCTGCTCAGGCCTCTCACCCTTTGCCCTTGCCCCTTCCTCCCTGGCAGGTTTCTTAGTATCTTCTGAATTTCAGCTTGCCTGTCAGCCCTCATAGAGTCTTCTCCTGACTCCCCAAACCTGCTTCCCCACAGTCACTGTCTATTTTTCTCTGTTTCATTTTATTCGCGGCACTCACCACAGCCTGACATTACCTTATTTGGTTTTGTTTTTTTGTGTGTTTTTTTGCCTGTTTATTGTCTGTCTCCAAGGTAAACATGAGAGCAGGGACCTATTCACTCTGTGTCCCCAGATCCTGGCAGTGTACCTGGCACGTGGCAGGTGCTTGTATTACTCTCCTCTTGCTTCTGTAACAAATGACTTGGTGGTTTAATACACCAATTTATTAGCTTACAGTTCAGCAGGTCAGAAGTTCTAAATCAGCCTCAGTGGAGTAAAACTGAGGTGTCGGCAGGGCTGTGTTCCTTCTGGAAGCTCTAGGGGAGAATCTGTTTCCTTGCGTTTCCCACCTTCTCGGGCACATAGCGTCACATCATTTGGACTTCCGCTTCTGTCATCCCATCTCCTGTCTGAATCTGACCCACTCGCTGGCCCCTCTTATAATGACCCTGTGATTGCTTTGGGTCCATCCAGAGAATCCAGGAAGTCCCTCTGTTTTTGTTTTTGTTTTAATATTTGTTTATTTTGGCTGCTCCGGGTCTTAGCTGCGGCACATGGGATCTTCGTAGCGGCATGTGGGATCTTTAGTTGCGGCATGCGGTCTTCTTAGTTGCAGCATGCAGACTCTTAGTTGTGGCATGCATGTGGGATCTAATTCCCCGACCAGGGATCGAACCCGGGCCTCTTGCATTGGGAGCACAGAGTCTTACCCACTGGGCCACCAAGAAAGTCCCAAGGAAGACTCTGTTTTAAGGGCCTTAACTTCAACACACCTGCAAAGTCCTTTTTACCAGGTAAGGTCACATGTTCACAAGTTTGGGGAATTAGATATGGACATTTTGGGGCGGTTCATTATTCTGTCGACCAAGGGCTCAATAAATATTTGTTGAATGAATGAAAGAATGAATGAGTGGATGGATCCCTCTACAAATGGAGTGCTGAGTCCTGAACTCCAGGATGGCTTATCTACTTACAGGCAAGGCCCCTCTTCCTCTGAGCCCGGGTTTCTTCTTCCATTAGATGTGTTCTGAGCACCCACCATGTACCCCGCTCTTGGTAGACCCTGGAATGCCAAGACAAATAAAGGGAGACCCCACCTTCTAAGAGCTTGGAGTTTGGCTTCTGGGAGGAGATTGAGAAAGAGAAAACCTGATGTAGTCTGTTCAAGTCCACGTTCTAGGTCACCTCAGAGAATTTTGGAGTCCTGAGGGGGTGTGTTTACCTAGAAGGTGACATTTCAAATGGCTCCTGATGCACGAGTAGGAGTTTACGCGGTAGAGGAGTGGCAAGGGCATTCACGGCCAGGGACAAGCCACAGACCTCTTTGAAAAACTCTGAGGACTGTGGATGTGATTCCTCAGGGGAGTGAGACCAGCTGGGCAGAGGTGGTGGGGTCGTGTCTGGAATGGAGGCCTTGAAGGCCACAGTCAGGGGCATGGGTTCAGGGGGCCACAGCAGGGTTTTGAAGCAGGAGAGAGGCATGTGCAGCTTTGAATCCGGGCTACTCACTCTGGTCACTGCAGTGTGGATAGGGGAATGAGGGGCCAGCATCTGAGCCTGAGGTGGAGGTGGCCTGGACTGGGCAGGGACAATGGGGATGGAGATAAGTGGACAGATCCGAGACAGACTGAGGTAGTAGAATCAGTGGGACACGGCGGTAGATTGAGAAGGGGCTGGGTGAGGAAGAGCGTGGAGACAGCTGCGAAGGAAGGACAGGCAAGATGGAAATGTGTGGAAGCTCTTTATAGCTGTTGAGTGGACCATGAACTGGCCCAAGCTGAGACTTTGTGAGAAGCCCTAGAGGACACCGGTGATGGGGCAGAGAAACTAACCCAATGGCTTCATAGGCTTCTCCCTTTGAAGACCGATCAGTGATGAAGGTCACCCTTCATCAAGATGGGCCTCAGTTCCAGGTGAGGGTTTAGGGCTATTTGGCTCCTGTCCACATTCTCACTTGATTTACAAACAACCACTGGGGTAAATACGTAGGACTGCAAAACCATCTCTCCCATTTCTAGATGGGTAAACTCAGTCCCAGAGACATCCAGAGACATGGCCAAGGCCACACAGCCAGCAGACCCCAGGGAGAACAGGCCTCCAAGAGGCCCAGCTCAAGGGGGATTTTGCAAGTCTCTTGGGACCCAGAGGGGAGGTCAGGGTGGGGGTCCCCTTTGAGTGGTTCCTGGCCACAGAGAATTTCCTTCTCTCTGGAGGAAGTGGGAGTTCTTCTTTCATAACGTGAATGTCAGAGATTCTGGGCTCACCGGTGACTAAGAGTGTCTGAGGCTTGTGGGTGTAGCAAGCGTTTAAATACCAGAGCTTCCTGTCCTTTGGCGATTGTAGGCACCTGAGCTGGGACACACAGGACGAAAGTATGGCCAGCCTGCAGACCCCACTCCTGGCTGCCCTCATCCTCCTTGCTATGATACTTCAAGCAACAGAGGCAGGTGAGGCTGGGAAGAGGGAGGGCTCTCTGCAGAGGTCAAGGTCAGATACTGGGGTATCTTCCTCATGTGGTAGAAAGAGCACTGAACTGAGAGCAGAAGACTCCAATCTGCTGCTGGCTCTTGGGCTAGTCCCATTGCTTCTCTGGACCTCAGTTTATACATCTGTTAGATGGATAGTCTTGAAGGCTTGGAGTCTAGGATCTATCTCAGCTGGGCTCGGGGTTGTAGTGGGCATGGCCCAGCGTCTCCTACTCCAGAGAACTCAAGGGTAGGGCCTTGGGATGTGAAGAAGGAGCCACTGAAGGAGGCCAGCTGGGGTGGGTAAAGGCAGGAGCAACGGTAATAGATGTTCCCTTGGAAAACCAGTCCTGCCCTCTCACCGCCCCATTTTTCTCCAGAACCTGCCCTCAACACTGGGTTCCTGATTTCTCTTTCCATCCCAATGTACACTCTTCTGCCCTATGATGGGTAGGGGAATGAGAACTGGACTGGGAGTCTGGGAGCTAGGAACAATACTGCTCGGTTATTGGGGTTCCTGAGCCCCTTCCCTGCATGACAGGCCCCATAGGGTAGGTACTATTATTACCCCCTGGGTCTGAGGAGGAAATTAGGTCTCAGATGTTAAGTGACTCACGGCAGAGCGAGACTCGAACCCGGGCTTCCATGCCTGGACTCTGCCTGAGCCCTTGTCCTGACTCTCCAGGGTCATGCTGTGTGATCTGGGCAAGTCCTCCCCCATCTCTGGACCTCAGCCTCACCATTTGCACCATGAAGGGGATTAGGGTAGATGTGAGCTGAAGGGACGTTCTCAGGTTACCTGGGAAGTTCTTCAGAGTGTCCACCTGGTTCAGCAGGGCTGGGACTAGGCACCGAGCTTTTCTGACAAGCTCCTGGGTGATGCTGATGGTGTGCGTCCACAGACCTCAACTTGAGTAACAAGGTTCTAAGGCTCCTTCCTGTTCAGCGTGTCTGGTCCCATCTAGAGCTTAGGGCATTGTTGATGCTCGGTCATTCTGAATCCCTCTCGCTTGAGCTGACCAAAGCAGAGTGTAGACTTTGGGCACTCAGCGGCTTCTCAGAGGCCCCAAGAGTGGGGACTTTGAGGGCCCAGAATCCTCTGGACACCAACCTTCCACGTGATAACAGAAAAGCTGGGTCAGAGGTTTGGGCCAAGGGAGAGCAGCCTGTGACTCCTCTGAGCACCCTTCTCCCCCAGGCCCCTACGGTGCCAACGTGGAGGACAGCATCTGCTGCCGGGACTACATCCGTCACCCCCTGCCCCTGCGTCTGGTGAAATATTACTACTGGACTTCGGAGTCCTGCCGGAGGCCTGGCGTGGTGTGAGTAGGAAGCCGGGGAGACAAGACCTTGGAGAGCTTGACGGGTGGGGCCTGGGAGGCTGCAGGTGCACCCAGGGATGGAGGAATGCAGCCAGATGTCAGCTGGGAGCACTTGGCCGAACTAGACGGCTCAGCTGAGGCTTGGGTGGACCAAGAAAAATATCATGTTATCATTCAACAGATATTCTCAGGCACCTCTTATGTGCCAGGCAGCGTGCCAGGTTCTGAGGATGCAGAGGGTGCCGCTCCACCCCGGCAAGGCAGATAGGTAGTGCAGAGCTGCCGTAGAGCGTAGGGTTCAGGGTACGGGCAGTATGCCTGGTTCCGCTGAGTCAGCAAAGATGCTCCCATCAGAAGCATCTTGGATCCCAGTGCCCTGGGAGTCAGTTACTTGAGGCAGCCTATTCTTACCAGGAGCATATGAAGAGCTGACACTAAGTGCTTCCTCAGGGCCAGGCACTGTTCTGAGCATGACTGTTTAATTCTCACAATGATCCTAAAAGGAGGTGCTATTCTTTCCATTTTACAGATGGAGAAACAGGCTTGGGGCGGGGTGAGGGGAGAAGTGACTTGCTCAAGGTTGCCCAGGCTGGAACCAGGACTCCTGGGTCCTCGTTTAGGGCTTTCTCCTAAGGTTCTTATTCTCCTTTGCTTCTTTGCTTCCTTTTCCTCGGCCTGGAGCCTGCCCCCGCCCCTGCCCCTCCCCCTGCCCCTGCCCCTGGCTGGGTGACGGGACCTGTCCTTTCTGGGGCAGCCCCTCTGGCTGCTGCCTGCCAAACCACAGAGTGGGGGGTGTTTGAGCTTGGGGATTTATGACCCCCTTTGGGGCCCTGTCATCTTCTCATCTGAATCCTTCTCACTCATCTTCCGTCCCTCAGAGGGGTCTGTGGGTAAAGTACAAGAAGGCTGAAACAGGAAGGCCTGCCACAGTTCTGGTCACTTCAATACTGGGCCTCAGTTTCCCAATCAGTATAGCGGGAGTGATCACTTTATTTTTTTAATCAAACATGTAGAGAGTGCTTGTTAAGTGCTAGGCACTGTTATAGATGCTTTATAAACATTAACTCATTTAATCCTTCAAGCAACCCTATGTAGTAGGTACTGTTACAGTCCCCCTTTTTTTTTTTTTTTTTTGTGGTACGCGGGCCTCTCATTGTTGTGGCCTCTCCCGTTGCGGAGCACAGGCTCCGGACGCACAGGCTCAGCAGCCATGGCTCACGGGCCCAGCCGCTCCGCAGCATGTGGGATCTTCCCAGACCGGGGCACGAACCCGTGACCCCTGCATCGGCAGGCAGACTCTCAACTACTGCGCCACCAGGGAAGCCCCTACAGTTCCCTTTTTACAGGTGCATAAATGTGCACAGCGAGTTACAGGGCCTCTCAGGCATCACAGGGCAGAATAATAGTAAGTGGGAGGTGTACTGCTCAACGCCTGACATATAATAGATACTCAGTGAGAGACGGTACACATGTGATTATTGGATCTCGAGCCAGAAGGGATTCTAGAAAGAATGTGGCTCAATGAATGAGAAGATCAAAGCTCAGAGAGGGTCTGAGCCTTGTCCAGTGTCACAGAGCAGCCAGGGCAGGCTGTCCACGTGGCCAAGATCAACACTGCTTTGCTGCCTTCTTTGTTCTTTCTGTTTATTGGTCATCTGGGGGTGCATGTGTGTGTGTGTGTGTGTGTGCACGCAGATCAGGGGTGTGTGTGTGTGTGTGTGTGTGTGTGCACGCAGATCAGGGGTGTTTGTTGCAGCTCTGGCAAAAGTGGAAGCCTTAGCCCACTACTGCCATGTGGTCTTGGGCTATTGTTCACCTCTCCTCTCTGTGCTCAGGTCTCTCAGAGGGGCCTGGGTGGGGATGCTCGTTCACAGCGAGCATGATGAGTCAGGTCTTACCAGCTCTGGCACTTAGACAAGTTGCTTTACCCCATTGGGCCTCGCTTTCTTCAGCTATTAAGTAGATAGAATATTGGAGGCTTATAGGGTTGTTGTAAGGACTTATTAAGGAAATCAATGTTAAAAGTTCAGGCCAGGTCCTGGCACAACTATATATCACCTACTGTCTGCTGTGCACTGTTCTGAGCACTCCAGTTTATATTAACTCATCATATCTTCATCAAATTCCTATGAGGTTGGACCAGAATTATCATGCCCGTTTTACAGATGTGGAAACTGAGGTTCAGAGAAGTTAAGGGGCTTGCTAACATGTGGCAGAGCTAGAATTCTAATCCGGATAGGCTGTCTCCAAAGTTCATGCTTTTGGCTACTACCCAATACTCTCTCCCAAGGCAATGTCAGCAAAGATTATGGGACTCCTGGGCATTCTATTTCCTGGCCTGCCCTGGCACTCATGGCTGGGGCTGAAGGTATGGGAAGTCCTTGCTGCTTATCTCCCCCTCTCCCTCTTAAGAAATGTGTTTGCCTACAGCAGGCGACTCATAATTGCTAAGGTTCTGCAGCGGGGCTGTGGCATTCTTGCTGCATGCTAATGGCGCCTCCTTGTCTCCCTGGTGTTTCCGCCTTCCAGCTTGCTGACCGTGAGGGACCGAGAGATCTGTGCTGATCCCAGACTGCCCTGGGTGAAGAAAATTCTCCAGAGGCTGGACCAATGAGGCAGGCCCTGCCCTGATGACCGTGGCCTTGGCTCCTCCAGGAAGGCTCATGGAGCCCCACCTCCCTGCTGTTACAGCTGCTCCCCGACACAACCCTGTACCAACAACCCTCTCAGCGGTCCCTGATCTTGATGTCTGCAGCTGTCACTCCCAGTCAAGCCTCCCACTGTCACTCTCATCTCCCCACTTACCCTTCCAACCCATCCTCTGCCCCACCAAAGCCAGAGGGTCCACAGTCCTGGTCAGTCAGTCCCCTGCTCAAAATCCTTCCGTGGCTCCCCTTTGCCCTAGGCTGAGGTCAGAGCTCCTGAGCCTGGCATCCCTGCCCTCCAGATCTGGGTCTTATCCTTTGCCTCCAGCCCTGCCTCATTTCCCTCCATGCATGTTGGACTCCGGCTCCCTGTTCTCCCAAACCCATGTCATACATTTCCACTTCTGGCTCTTTTCCCAAGCTGCTCCTGACACCCAGAATGTCTCCCCATCCTCTGCACATGTCCAACCCCACCAGCCCTCCAGGGCATCACTCAACCTAAGCAGACAGTAACTGAGTCATTTTTTAGACTTCCCCTGGCCCTCTGTCCCCTTTTAACAGCCCTGATCACAGTCTACCCAGAATTCTCAGGAACTGGGAGCTTGTCCTCCAGCCCCACCAGCTGGACCGATATCCACACCTGAGTTACTTTGTCTCCCGGCCTCTGGCACAGAGCACAGGGCCTGGCTCAGAATCAGGGCTCAATAAGAGGCTGCAGGTTGAATCAATAAAAGTAATGTCCGTCTCCCACCTCTCAAGGGCTCTGACACATCAATACAGAGACTCAAGGTCATCTAGAGAAGGGCTGGCGGGGTTCATTAGGAAGCCTCAAATTTACCCAGATTCACCTTTCTTCCCCATGTTACCTCTTTAACCTTCTTGCCTCCCTTGGGTTTTTTACTGCTTCTCCAACCAACATCCAGGCCTGACCTCTTCAGAGTCCCGAATTTCCTCTTCCTCCTTCCCCAAATAGCTGACAACCAAATTCCTGCTATGGGGTGAATGAGTACCCTTGGCTTGGTATTATAAGCTCTAGTTATATATGTATAAGAAAAGAGGGCACATGCTTAAAAGGCCCAATGGATGACTGGAAGAATTTTAAGAAATGTGTGGGAGGGGGACAAGGTAGAGATTTCCTGGTCCTTGGAGTAAATGTGTGGGGTATAGTTAAGTGAAAGAGCCTTGGATGGAGGTTGTTCTCAGGTGGCTGGGGTCAGGCTAAGGACTGGGACTTAGGACTTATCTACACCTCTTTGAGGACCACAGCTTCCCCAGGTATCTGTGCTTGTTCCTTTCGGAGGGAGCCTGGTATAGTATGGCAGGGTGGTTGTTGCTGTGTGACCCTGAGGAGACCATCTAACCTCTCTGAGCCTCACCTGAGAATGAGAATACCTACCTTATGAGATTGCTGTGGGGCTCAGATCCAAGTCACAGAAAATGTGGCTTTGCCGGCCATGAAACTCAGTGTCTTCCGGGGCTTGTGTCCCACTGGGAGCCCAAGGTCATTTGCCCACTATAGGCACCAGAAGTGTTAACCTGCCCACTGCCCATGCACAGGGCCTTCAATTTTTCTGGGATCTCCCTCCGCTCCTGTCCTGCCCTTGCCCTTGCCCCTCAAGCCTTCTGGAAAATAAATCCTCTACAACAATGTCTGTTTTGTTCCTTGGCATGTGCTGTTCCTGTGAGGTGGGGCAGGGGACGCATGGCCCCTCTCTCCCAGTGGGGAGGCCCTTGACATTGATATGTGAGCTGGCTTGCCCAAGGTCACCCTGTGAGAAGGTGGGAAATCCCAGCTAGACATGAGGACCTGGGAAGTAGCTGAGCAGGTGCCAGCAGGGAACCCCACACATTTGTCCACCCTGGGACCACTTGTCAGGAGGAGCTGATGAAATCATTCATTCATTCCTCAAGTCTAAATCTTTGAGCACCATATTCATCCATTCATTCAATAACCCAATCTCAACCTTCCCACTTCAAGGGTGGACACAGAGGCAGAGGAGAGTATATCAGTCAGGAAATGCTACTTCTTGCAAAAAACAACCCCCCAAATCTCAGTGGCTTAACTCCATAGAAGTTTTTTTCTTCTCACACGAAGTCTTATCAGGCATTCCTGGTCTGTGGGCGACCTTCCATCCTTGTGGTCATTCAAGGACCCAGGCTGCTTCCTTCTCATGGCCCTGCCCACCTCCAGGACCAGGTCTCCTCTCCATCATCCAGCAGATGAGAAAAGAGAATAGAGGCTTGTGGGAAGGTTTTTTATGAGCTGGGCCAGGAAGAGGGGCTCATCACTTCTGCCCACATGCCATTGGCAGAACTTAGTCACATGACCACCCTGACAGCAAGGGATGCTGGGAAGTGCAACCAAGCTGTGTGTCCAGGAGGAAGAGGGAGTGGGTTTGGGGAACACTTCAAACCCAGTTCATCTGGCGCTAACTTCCCTGGACCCTCAAATGGGCCTGCTTCCCTGAAGTTCCTGGGCACAGCTCACTCTGCCAAAACAACAATAACAAAAAAAAGACTCCTCTGCCCTTGTTGCATCTTCATTATTTCCTCGGTGTGCATACCGTTCCGTGGACATCTTGGCACAAGTGGCCTTTGGGCCCTTTGGATCTGGCTGTCACAGTGGGATTTCCAGGGTTGAAGCTACAGACACCTAGAACATTGTCTGGGAGGCATGAAGAAGCATGATGAAGGGCACAGGTCACGGGTTCAGACAGATATAGGAACTCTCACTGGCTGCGTGTCTGGAACAAGTTACTTGGTCCCTCTGAGCCTCAATTTCTCCCTCTGTGAATAGGGGGCAATAAGAGCACATGGTGCATGTAGTTGTGAGAATCTCATAAGAAGGTACAGACAGCCCAATAACAAAATGGGCAAAGACCAGGATGGACAGCTCTCCAAAGAAGATATTCAACAGGTTAACAAGCACATTGTAGGGCAGCAATGTTTGCCACCCCAGAATGTGTCTCTTTGGCATGAGGACTAACTTAGGCTGATTATTTTTAAGAAACAGAAGACTCGGGAAGTTTTCCTTGTTACTTCCACCTTAACTGCCTGAAAGAATTTAGAGAAAGGACTGGTCACAGTTATAGAGCTATCGCCAGAGGTATCTGCAAAGAATATGGGTCTAACTGTGGTGGGGAGGACTCGGCAGCATCTAGAGATCAGGGTCCACTCTGTGTCCCGTTGTCTCTGCATGACCCAGCAAACATTTATTTACCAAACATTTGCTTTTCTATCTCCCTGCGGATCGTCTTCCTCCCCTTTGAAGTCCCAAACTACTACCCGCAGCGACCTCTTGTCTTTAGCTGAAGATAGTATTTAACGTGGAGGTTTCAGCCATTTTGGCAAGTTACTCCGTTTTCCTGGGCCTCTCCCATATATACAAGTTATTAAACTTTTGTTTGATTTTCTCCTGTTAATCAGTCTCATGTCACTTTAATTCTTAGACCAGCCAGGAGAACCTAGAAGTGTAGAGGAAAATTTCTTCCCACCCAACACATGAAAAGATGCTTAACAACACTAATCGTTAGGGAAATGCAAATCAAAACCACAATGAGATACCACTTCATACTCATTAAGATGGCTATTATAAAAAAAAAAAAAACAAGGTTGGTAAGAGTGTAGGGAAATTGGAACCCTCGTGCATTGGTGATGGGAATGTAAAATGGTACAGTTGCTGTAGAAAACACTGTGACTCTTTCTCAAAAAATTAAACATAGAACTACCATATCCAGAAATCCCACCTCTGGGCATACACACAAAAGAATTGAAAGCAGGGACAGGAGCAGATATTTGTACATCCGTATTCATTGCAACATTTTCTGAAATAGCCAGAAGGTGGAAACAACCCAAGTGTCCATCGATGGATGGATGCATAAGCAACATGTGGTCTATCCGTACAATGGAATATAATTCCGCCTTAAAAGGAAGGAAATTTTGACACCTGCTACAACAGGGATGAACTTTGAAGACATCGTGATAAGTGAAATAAGTCAGTCACAAAAAGACAAATACTGTATGGTTCTTAGAGGAGTCAAATGCATAGAAACAGAAAGCAGAATGGTGGTTTCCAGCAGCTGGGGCAGGAGGAAATGGGAGTTACTCTTTAGCAGCTCCAGAGTTTCAGTTTTGCAAGTTGAGAAAGTTCTGGAGATGGATTGTGGCGATGGTTGCACAGCAATGTGAACGTACTTAGTGCCACTCAACTGAACACTTAGAAGTGGTTAAAATGTTAATTTTTACGCTATGTGTATTTTACCACACTAAAAAAGAGGGTGTGGCCAGGCATGTGCACAGAGGGAGGAAATGCCCGGTGCATGCGGGTAGCCCTCTTTACTGGTCACAAAAGGTGAGCTGGGCAGGACTGGCTGGGGCAGGGAAGGCTGTTCCCAAGGGGCCCTGGAGATGACCACAGCACTGGCCACCACATTCCTCCTGCCATCCTGGGACCCCACAGGGGTGCCCAGGGCTCCCCACCCGGATCCCCATGTTGTTTCTGTTCTGCTTCCAATGCTGGGGGAATCTCTCATGTTCCACAAGAACGACACAGGCTCCCTGCTCTGTGGGACACCCATGCAGGGCCCCAGCCATCTGTGGGCCTGCACAGGTATGGGTGGGAAGACCCCCATCCCTACCATCCCACCGACTCTGAGAGAACCTACTTGCCTGCTGCCCAGTGCAGCTCTAGTTACTCCTCAGCTCAGAAGATCCCCAGCTCCCCTTTGCCCCTGAACAGCATTCTCTTTCCTCACTCCAGCTTCAAAGTGTCCAGCTGCAGCCTCCTGGCCCACTCCTTCCTCAGAACCAATGGCATTGGACCGTTCCCCAACCCCTGCATAAGTCCTGTGCTTTCCACCTTGGTTAAGTTTTCCCTCTGCCTGGAATGGTCGGTCAAAATCCTGCCTGTCTGCATATGGCAAGTTACCTATGAATCACAAAGGGAATAACACTTCTGCAGTGGAGAGATCTAGCGGTCGACCATCAATCTCTCAAGAATAGTGGAATAACCTGTCCATCGTGGTGGATGTGATGGTGTACAAAGTATTACTCATAATGGATTCTTACCAAGGATTTGTAGCCAAGCTCTACGGGCCTCTAGATCTAACTTCCAGTTTACAGGAAATACATAAGGTAAAGGAACAAATTAGATGACATCACAATGAAACAATTCAATAAATTAAGAATGAAGGCTTCCCTGGTAGCGCAGTGGTCGAGAGTCCGCCTGCCGATGCAGGGGACACGAGTTCGTGCCCCGGTCCGGGAGGATCCCACATGCTGCGGAGCAGCTGGGCCCAGTGAGCCATGGCCACTGGGCCTGTGCATCCGGAGCCTGTGCTCTGCAATGGGAGAGGCCACAACAGTGAGAGGCCCGTGTACCGTAAAAAAAAAAAAAAAAAAAAGAATGAGAACAGCATGTGAGACAATGGTCCTGACTCTTCAGAAAGTCAAAGTCATGAAAAATGTAAAGGAGGTCTATCGTACAATAAATAGAAATGACCACACGCAATGCATGAACCTAGATTGGACCCTGGTTCAATAGATAGATAGATAGATAGATAGATATGTATGGATAGATAAATAGGTAGATAGATAGATAGGAAAGAAGGAGGAGAGAGAAAAAGGGAGGGAAGGAGAAGAAACTTAAAATACATTTTGAGATAATTGGAGAAATTTGAATATTAACTAAATATTATAAGACATAGGAATCATTGTTAGCTTTGTTAGGTGGGATAATAGTATTCTATTTATGTAAGACAGTGTCTATACAATGGAGGTACATGCTGAAGAGTTCAAGGGGCAAAGTATCAGGCATCCATAATTTACTCTGAGATGGCTTAGCAAAAAAAAAAAAAAGAAGAAAGATGAAGCAAATATGAAAAAATGCTAATCATTGAATCTTGCTGGTAGAGATAGGAAAGCTCTTTGTTTCATTTCTTCTTTATTGTTTACAGATTTTTCAAAACGATAATGTAAAAAAAAAGCAAAATTCTGCCCATCTTTTTTTTAAAATAAATTTATTTTATTTATCTATTTTTGGCTGTGTTGGGTCTTTGTTGTTGCACACGGGCTTTCTCTAGTTGCAGCAAGCGGTGTACATGCTTCTCACTGTGGTGGCTTCTCTTGCTGCAGAGCACGGGCTCTAGGCGCACAGGCTTCTGTAGTTGCGGCACTCAGGCTCAGTAGCTGTGGCTCGCAGGCTCTAGACCGCAGGCTCAGTAGCTGTGGCGCACGGGGTTAGTTGCTCCACAGCATGTGGGATCCTCCCAGACTAGTGATCGAACCCGTGTCCCCTGCATTGGCTGGAGGACTCTCAACCACTGCGCCACCAGGGAAGTCCCTCTGTCCATCTTCTGATTGAAATATCATCTCTCATTCCTGCCTTCCTTGATTCCCAGACAAGAACAAAGGCTTCTCTCCCTCCCTAAAACCTGTAGCTTTTGAATCCCTGGTAAGATTTGCATCTTCTACCTCCCAGTGAGCTGGGGTTCCTTGGGGCAAAGACTTTGGCTTATTTGCCTATGCTCCCCCACCAACACTGTCCCACCACAGTGCCAGGCACACATCAGGGCTGAATAACAAACACCAATGGTTTCTGTGTGCCAGGCACTCTGAAAGTCCTTAGTTTTATGAACTCCCCCAGGGAGTGATTTGATGAGGTGGCTTTAGCATCCCATTTTACAGAAGGGGAAGCTGAGGCTCAGAGAGGTTAAGTCACTTGCCCAAAGTGATACCCCTCATAAGTGGTGGAGTCATGTTTGTCTCCAGGTACCACCAACCTAAAAGCCTGGCTCCTGTGTCTGAATTGAATCTAAACTCAGTTCTTAACACCCTGATGAGATAGGTGGGGTGACCATTCCAATTTTATGGGAGGGAAAGCTGGACCAGTAGAAGATAGAGGACGTTCCCAAGGGCTGAACAAAGAAAAACAGTGTTATATCTGTGTTTTGGCACCTGTTTCGTGCCAGGCTCTGAACCGGCACCTTAAGGGCACAAACTCAATTCTCACAGCATTCCACGAAGTGGGGATGGAGGGAGGTGGTGTAGTCTGGTGATCAGGAGCTCAGACTCCAGAGCCAGCTGGCTGGGGCAAATCCAGCTCCCCCACTTCCTGGCTGGTGATCCTCAGAAAATTCCTTAACTTCTGCATGCCTCAGTTTCCCCATCCATAAAATGGACCACGATAATGGTATTTTGCTTACACCTGGGTTTGTTGTCATGATTTCCTGAATGAGTCATACAAAGCACTTAAAACAGTACCTATCTCAGAGTAAGTGTGAACTCAGAGAGGCAGGGAAGCCGCCCAGGATCACACAGAGATAGTGGCAGAGCCAGGATCATCTGATCCCAAAGCCCTTGCTTTCTAAGTCCTTCTTTGGAGCATAGTCTGGGGCCAAGGGAACAAGGGTCTTTACCCCCAAATACCTGGCCCAACCCGGCTCTTGTCCTTTATGAAGTGTGGGGCTTCCCAGGACTTGCCTCTCGCCTCTCCCCTCTCCCCCTTCTCTCCTCCCTATTTCTCCCCCTTCCTCCTCCCACTTGTCCCCTATCCCTGGCCCTCCCCCTCCTCTTTCTCCTCCCCCTTTTCTTCATCTGCTCCTACTAGGGCAGAACAGAAAGCCTTGGACCTCAGTTTATTTCCCTTCTTGTCCGCCTCTGGGCCTCAACAGCTATACACCGAGGGATGTGAAGGTTACTAGCTTCGTATCTGCATGGGCTGCGACAGATTCTCCGAGCCTGAGTGGACATTGGTGAGTGCCAGGGGTGTTCCTCCCTGTCAAGGAGGGTCCAGGCTCTTAGCTCCACACTCTAGGCAGCTTTACTGTGCTTGGGTGAGAGAGAGGTACCCTGGCCTTGGGAGCTGTGACCCCTCCACCCAGCCCAGCCTAGACCAACTGGCTCCGTAGCCTGCAACAGTGCCTCACAAACTGGTTTTGCTCTGGCTGGCAGCCCAGACTTGCCTAGACGGGAGTGGGTTCACAGTTAACTCCTGTCCCAGACTGGGCTAGGCTCCTGTTAGACTCTTCCAGAGTCTTGGGCATTATTGCCACTGCCTGCAGGGAAAGCAGCCATGAAAGCAGCTGTGCTGCACCCATTTATACCAGCAAGCCCTTATACCAGTTTGGTGGGAGCTGATGGCCGATCATGCCTGGTCCTGTTGTCACCACCTCTAACAAAGAGAGAACCCAGAAAGTCAGAGCTGCGCAGCTCCCTCCTCAGTGGATAAGCCCAACTCCCTCCTTGTACAGATGGAGCCCCCGTGAGGGGCCGGACTTTTTCAAGCATGCTATTGAGTTAAGGACCAACCGAGAGGCCCTGAGTTACCAGGGGTGAGGCTGGCAGCTGTGTTTTTCCCGTGGGCTCACAGGGGGCCAGAGCCAGCTATGGGAGTGGGTGCAAATGAGGAAACGACAGGTAGCGGGGCTGGAAGCAGGGAGGCCGGGGCTCTTGCCTGTGTCCTGCCTGAACTGCCCACGCCCCGCTCACGTCTACTCTTCTCTGTGACAGCGGGAGGTGGGTTCTCTGCTCTGATGACCTCTATGACCTGGCATGATTCTGCCCCCTCTCTGGGCTTCAGTTTGCCCATTTGTCCCTATGAAGTTGGGCTGGATCATTCTTTCGGCAGGCATTTGCTGTACGGAGCCCCTACTGTGTGCCAGGCTGCATGCTGGGCTCGGAGGATACTTCGATGAACAAGGTCCCCCAGGTGTTGGGGCTTTAAAAGGTAAGGGCTGGAGGTCCTTCTTGGCGTGGGAGAGCTACCTCCCAGAACAAAGGATACTTCGTCAGACCCAGACTGACGGGCCCTGTGTCCTCCTGGCTTGCCCGCAGCCAGCATTCTCTAGTCTTCTGTCCTTTGGTTTACTGCCCACTTAGGAGCTAGGACCCCAGGTCAGACCCTAGGATGTGTGCCAGCTCCCAGTAGGAAGGTGGTCCTAGCAGATGGGAGGAGGGGAAGCCCTTTGAACCCTAGCAGGCTTCGTCCAGCCTCGCAGGCGGGTCCCCGTATGAGAAGCCAGCCCATTGCCCCCACCAGGAGCCCTCACCCAGAGCCTGGGAGCCGACTCAGCTCCTTGGCAACATGCTAAGGAATTCAGTCGCTGAACACGCTCCCTTCCTCTCCCCTCCCACCGCCTGCCTGCTGTCTGCGGGGGCGAGCGAGGCAGAGGCAGTGGAGCCTGGTTATAAACCGCGGCAGAGCTCAGGCAGCGAGGGGACAGCACGGAGCCCCGACGAGGGCCCCCACCACCTGCCCCGGCACCCCCAGACTCCCTCGACCATGGCTCTTCCACCTCTCTCGTGGCTGCTCCGTTTGACTGCCCTCTGCCATCTGATCGTGCTGCTGGCTGGTGAGTGTGGTGGACTCAGGCATAAGCGGGGTTGGGGAGCCCCCAGCCCCACTTCTGCCCCTCAGGCCTCCATGAGAGCCCCCGGACCCTGCCCGGGTAAGGCTGAGATCCGTGGCAGCCCCTTCCTGACTGACATGCCGGAGGGGGCTGGGCATCTCCCTGCTGGTGGTCCCGGACTCAGGGCTGCCCCTCCGGCTGGAAAGATTCACCATCTCCGGAGACTGTCCCTGCCTGGCCCAGTGAGCAAGGTGGCGACAGCATGGCAGTACAGAGAGGTGGTGGGGGCAGCACAAGATGCCAGGTGTGGAGGGGTGCCAGGAGGTGGGGCTGTGGGAAGCCCGAGGATGCTCTTGGTGGGCGCTGGGGTGGGAGCCCTGGCAGACTGTGGGCCGGTCTCCCTGCACAGGGTTAATTTGTAACCCTCAGCCCTGACTCCTGAGTCTCAGCTTGGCCCTGGGCTAAGCCACAGCTGGGACTTTCTCCTGCCCTGATTTCAAGTCCTTCCCAGGAGTAGGGGGCCCAGGACCAGTGGAGGTCAAGGTCATTGCAGCTCATGAATTCGGCTCATCACTGTTCCTCTGGCCTGTAGCCCCCAGTCCCTCTGCCTGTGTCTCCCCCATGATACTGCCTTTCTCCTACCAGCATAGCTTAGAAATGTTTGCACCTCCAGTCACTTGCTTTCTGGAGCCTGGGACCTGATAAGGCATGATGTATCCATCCCACCCGACATGAGTAAGATGGAGGCCCAAAGAGGTTTAGAAACTGGCCTGAGGATGCACAGCCAGCAAGTAGGGCAGGAGAGGGTAAGACCGGGTGCAGGAGAGAGTGTGGATGCATGCTCACCACATCTGTGCATCACACTGCCTTCAAGAACCGTTTGAGTCAGCCCCATCCTCAGGGAATACCCGGGCCATCCGGCAGGTTGGGGCTCAGAGAGGGTGGGAGGCTGCCTTAGGGCACACAGCCAGGCTGGGAAAATGAGAACCGGTCTCCAGCTTCCAGAGCACCTCCGTGGAGCAAACTGTCCCCCGAGTCCCTCTATTTGGGGAAAACCCACCAGTGGGGCAGAGAGCAGGTGGGTGGTGTGGTGCGGGCCTCGTGCCGCTGGCCCTCCTGCTTCCTGGGCTAGAACACTGAGCTCCGAGGGGTTTGGGGATAGTGGGTACTGGAAGACGTGGACTCCGATGGAGGTTGCTTTGCCATAGCCCTGACCCTGAGTGGGGTCTTACCTTCTTTGGTCCCAGCTGCTGCACGTTTAAATATAGCTATTGCCTCCACGTGGTGAGGCTCTAATGTCTATGAGGACGCTTTGAAAGTGGGAGGAGGAGGGATTACTTATACGAAGCTGGGGGTGGAGGCCTTCTATGTTAGGATGGAGAGGGGATCCTGGGGGCACTCTGGATGCTCTGTCCAGCAGCCCGAGGCTTCAGAATCATCAAGTTCCTACCCTAATCTTGGTCACTGGTTTTGCTGGGACGTACTCACATATTTCAACCTTTCTGAGCCTCAGTTTCTCCTCCTTTAAGACTGGGCACTTGGCCGGGCTCATCTTGGAAGTCCTTAGCCACACTGACATTTGTGCCTCTGAGAGAGCCCCTGGGAACCCCTGCAGGACTAGGGAGTGGTCCACAAGCCAGAGAGGCCCGGAAGGGGGCTGGGGACTTCGTGGCTACTGCCCTGGCTGGTGCAGGGTGGCGGCGTCAGTTCCCGAATGTGGGTTTGCAGGGCTGTGTCAGGCAAGAGGCTCCTCTGCTTTATATAACAAACCTGCAGATAGAAGTCAGAGCAGAGAATTTTTCTCCCCAAGCACTGACGCATTCACTCCCACTCAAGCTCCAGCAAGAAAGAGAGAAAAAAAAATCTGAATTAAGCTGCTGTCGTCTGCCCCCCTGGTTAGGGTGTGGGTGGGGGGAAGGCAGGGGAGGATAAATCCAGGTCAGGTCCAGGCCCAAGTCGAACTTAAATTAAAATTCCTCTGTGTCTCCGTTGGTTAGGATCTCATATGTCACAAAGCGCTTCCTTGTGCATTTTGTTGATTCATCACTGGCCGAGCACCTACTATGTGTCAGGCACAATGCTAGGTGCTGGGGCCACATCAGTGAATACAACTGCCAGAGATCCCAGCCCTCGGCATGCTGAGCATCAACTGGAGAAGACAGACGATCCTCAAAATAAACAGATTTGGTCCGTTAGAAGGAAAAAAGCGCTGTGATTTAAAAAAGCAGGGAGTCGGGGGTGGTGGGGAAGGTGTTGAGGTTTTAAGTAGTGGGTCAGGGAAGAAGGGGGCGTTGAGGGAGCTGGGCGGGGACGCATGGGTGTCTCCAGGGCAGCACTCCTCAGTGCGGGATTCGGCCTCCAAGGGGACATTTTGCAATTTCTGGACACAGTTTTGGTTGTTACATTTTGGTTGGGGGGTGCTCGGGCACCTAGGACATAGAGGCCAGGGACGATGCCAAATGTCCTCACAGAACAGCCTCCATAACAAAGGATTATGTGGTCCAAGATGTCAGTGGTGTCTGCTGTTGAGAAAACCCTGCTCTAAGGGTCCAGGTATTTTTAAAGCTTCATTCTCATAACTATCCTGCAAAGCAGGTGTTATCATGTCCATTTTACAGGTGAGGGAATGGAGGCTCAGAGAACCTCAATCACTCGTCCAGGACACACAGCTGAGCAATGGCTCAAGCCTTCTCTACCACCCAAATACCCAGAACATTCCCATCTTTTCCTGCCTGTAATCCTCCAAACAGTCCTTGAGGTCCAGCCTAATGTACACCTCCTCTAAGAAACGGCTCCTGATCACTTGCAGCTGGAAGTGGTCTCACCCTCCTGTAAACCCTGGCACATTTGGGGTCTGTTCTGGAACACGGTGTTTTTACCTGGTGTTTAAGGCAGCCCAGAACAGTGGATGTCTAGGGGCTGGGAGGAAAACCAGATCTGCCACTAAGCAGCTGTGTGGCTTTGGGCAAGTCATTAAACCTCTCTGATTCTCAGCTTCTGCATCTTTAGAATGGGGATAAAAATCATCCCTTTGCAAGAATTAATGAGAGCAGATGTGTGTGTGCTGAGCATAAGGTCCAAAACACAGTAGGTGTTCTACTAAGAAAAGCTCTGATACTTTGTGGTTATGTCTTAGCTGTCCATCAGGCTGGGAGACTTCTGAGGGCAGAGATGGGCCTTGTTCTTCCCTCTACTCCTCACAGGGCCTGGCAAGAGCCAGGTCGGCATTTGTTGATTGACTGCGTAAACATGGTGATCTGATAGCATTTATTGGGATTGAGGTGCTCTCTTCAAGCTCAGCACCAGCACCTTCGGGAGAAGGAGCTCAGGGTTAAGGACAAGAGGGTCTGGGTCTTTGCAGATACTCAAAAGTAATTCAGACAAGTGTTGCCTGAATCAGGAAGTGGATGGATGAATGGATGGATAATGAAAGATGTGTGAGTGGGCTGGTGAGAGATGGAGGGGTGGGGAGATGAAGGGGGCGGAGGATGCGTAGGGGATGGACAGCTGATACGTGGGTGAGTGGGGCACAGATAGACTGATGGACCAGGGTGAGTGGAGATGGATGGGAGGTAGACAGGTGGGTGGCAGGGAATGCGTAGGGGATTGACAAGGGGGTGGCAGATAAATGGATGGATGGATAGATGGATGGGGAGGTATGTGAAGGGATAAGTAGATTGAGACATTATTTCCTTCGATGAATATTTATATCTACTTTATGCTGGATGCTGGGAAACACTGTGACACCAGGACGTACAAGGTCCCTGTCCTCCTGACACTCATATGATAGGTAATAGATGACTGGCTGGTGGAGGCATTATCTCCAGTTACAGAAAAGAAAATTTCAGCTCTGAGAAGAAAAGACCCCCCAGTTAGTTACACAACCTTCTCAAGCGGAACCAAGAACAGAGCCTGGCCGGGGCCATTCAGGCACCACGGCAGAGGGCGGAGACTTTAGGACAGGCCGCCTCTGCGGCTCTTTAAGCCCTGGAGGTGGGCAGTGGAAGCAAGTCAGAAGAGCAAATTGACCTGCCCGAGCTTATCCCTCCTGTCCGCTGGACAGCCTCTCCCGGGTCCAGGCCATCCGGGGGCACCATTTTTCTGGGAATTCCTCTGGAAGTCACCTGCCACACCAGTCCAGGGGCCGGCTCCTGGCTCTACTCAACAGGACCTGGGGGGGCTGCAGCTGAGTCACTCTGAGGTCCCATTGTGGGAGAAGGAGGGTGATAAAACGCCTTTCACATCCTGTTTCCTCAGAGAGAAAGGGCTACCGGTGACTCAGGGACCAGCGGCAGGGAGCCCGCCGCCCACCTCGGGGCTACTACTGCTGCCCCCTGATGGCCCAGCCTCACCCTGCAAGCCCTGCACCCTCTTTCCCACAAAGCAGGGTGGGCCGAGGCAGGGGAAATGATGAGAGCAGGGGTGGCAGATTCTAGAAGGTGTGTGTGCACGCCTGTATTTGGGAAGGCGGAGCGTGTTTGGTTTGCGTGTCCACACACATAAGTATTTGTGTGTGAGCTGTGTGTGGTTTGGTGGAACCCCGGGGGGTCACCTGGGGCCTCCCTAGCTCTGCAGAGCTAAATTAGTTTGTTCCCTCAGCTCCACTGCCCTGGAAGTCCTGGCCTCTAGATTTTTGCAAAACCCTCTAAGGTCATGCTTCGGGCGGCATATGACCTTGACCCAGATCTGACACTCAGGTTCTTCCTCATTTTTTGCATACCCCTCTAGAGCTTACAGCAAACAGAGTAAATTTTGCTGGAGATTTTAGGGGAAGGTGGAAATGCAATGCAAACCACTTCAAATGTTTATATAAAATGTCTGGGTTCTCAGCTATCTGTTGGGTCACCGTCATTCTGTCCTGGGGTTTCTGTCTGGCTCCACGTGGGACGCAGCCATCTGCAGGCCCCCGCCCATCTCACTCTGTCCCCACTCCATGTACAACGCATCTCCATTCCTCCTCCTTACGCCTGCTCCCAGCTTGCCCTGGGAATCCAAATGGCCCATTGCGTTCCTCCCGAGAAAGTGCTTCCAAGATCATCCTGGCTCTTAATGGCAGAACAAAGGATCACCTACTCAGCACACTCCTTAGAAGGTGGTTGTACTTATATATTTAACAAATTTTATTATCCGCTATGTGTGCCTGGTTGCATGTATGCCTTTATGTGTTTTTTTGGGGGGTGGGGGGCATATATGTGTCATTGTGTTTGTTGCTATGAGTGTACGCGTGTGTCATAGGGTATACACGTGGGCTGTGGATGGACCGAGGTCTGGGTGTGTCCCAGAGGTTGCGGAAATCCATGAATACGGATCAGGCTGAGAGGGACAGATGGGATATGGTTGGGAGGGGGCGATAGTTGAGCAGGTGACTTTACTGGAGTAAAAGCATGGTGGGGGGAAGGGCAGCGCCCTGGGCCCAGAAGGGCCGGGAGCCAGGCCCGGCAGGAGAGCCTGTTCCATCACTTGCTGGCTGTGTGACCTCAGGCAGATCCTTGTCAGTCTCACACTCCTCTCTCCTGGGTGAACCAACTATAGCGATTTCATTTTTAAAATTAAACACAATGTGCCAGGCAATAAGAGCTTTATAAGTAAGAATTCATTTTCATCACCTTACAGCAACCCTCTGAGGTAGGTTCTATTGCTGTCTCTATTTTACAGGTGGGGAAACTGAGGCATAGAGAGGTGTGGCCCGGGACAGGGGGCTGAGGTCAAGGGTGTGGGGCATCGGTTCTGGTTTGGGGGGTGCGCGGCGGGGACAAGCTGGCGTGGGGCTGGGAAGCCAGATGCCCATGGACAGTCCTGCTGACTGGGGGCCTCTGTGGGCTCAGGACAGCACCACGGTGTGAAGAAGTGTAACATCACGTGCGGCAAAATGACCTCGGAGATCCCCGTGGCTCGTCTAGTTCACTACCAACGAAATCAAGAATCATGCGGCAAACGTGCCATCATGTAGGTACTGCTCTCTTGGCCTCTGAGTTCCTTTCAGGCCCCGGGGGTGGTTCCCTGGCCTCCGCTAATCCGTGTCCACATCCTGTCACCCAAAGCTGGGCTCTTCTCTTGCTCCTGACCTGCTAGCCTCCTCGCCAATCTTACTATCTGTGCCACAGGGCAAAGATGAGCTGTGGCTTCCTGAACGGCCGTGGCCTGGAGATGCCACCCAGGGTGATGATTCCTTCTGGGCCAAAGGGTGTTTATGCAGCCCTCGAACCTGCTGGATTTCATGGGGGATGAAAACACGGTGCTCTGAATGTGCAGGCTCCAGCCGCCAACAGATCTGGTGCAAATCCTGGCTTCACCACTTACAGACTGGGTGGCCCTGGTCATGTTGCCTACCCTCTGCACTTTAGTTTCCTTATCTGTAAAATGGGTAGTTTGGGGAAGCTGAAAAGAGATAATGAAACTAAAGTGCTTGGCAGGGTGCCCAGAAGCTGCTGGCAATAGGAGAGGCCAAGGTTATTATCACCATTGGACAGATGGGGAAATAGAATCCCTCTGAGACTTTGGGGAGGGGTCAAGCCAAGCCAGCTTCCCCTCTGGCTGTTGGGATCCCTGGCCATCGTGGCTGCTTGCTCCTCTGGGGTCCTTCTTGGGTACTGCCAATCGCCCAGCCCTGAGGCCTTTCCCCAGGACTGACCTTTGGGTCTTAAAGCGGCCTCAGCCAGACTCAACCAGACCCTGAGTCCTGGCAACAGGAAATGGCCAGCGGGCCTTTGAAGTAGGGTCTCAGCTAAAGGAAGTTGTACTTCCTCCCACTGATTGTTACTAAGAGGAGCATGTCTGCTACTGCCTGACCTCTCTGCTCACCTGTCAAGACTCGCTTCCCCCAGACTCCCCCACGTATATGTTTCTATTTTGTAGGCGAAGGGGAAGTGGGACGCTCCAGAGAGGGAATGATGGCACTAGGGCAGCACTGCACCTGTGAGGCCTACAGGGTCACGCTTGCTTTCTGGACCTCTCTGGCTTCCTAGCATACTGGAGCCAGGCACATTTACATTACCTCTCTGAGCCTTGGTTTTCTCATCTGTAAAATGGGGGTGCACGTGGTAGCCATCTTACAGGATGGGTGTGAAGTTTAACCAGGCAAAATGCCTAGCACAGGTCATGGCGTGGAGCAAGGGTCCCCGCCAGCTCTGAGCTGTGGTCTCGGTAGTAAACCGGCCACACGCAGCTTCAAAGGAAGTTCAAGATTTGGATGGCGCTCAGGGTCCCAGCAGGACCACCATATATAGGGTCGGAGCTCCCTAGGGGCCCTTTCAGTCTGAGGATACACACTAGGAGAAGAGGGTAGAGGTCCGGAGGGCAGCCTGCAACCGAGGGAGAGGAGGAAGAGGACGTTATGACATCGAGTCCTTTCCAGAGTGAGGAGGCCCCACCACCAAGCTTGCCAGAGAACACCGGTGACATCTTCTCCCAATCAGAAAACTTGCAGCCCACAGCCCCCACCTTCATGTTAATGACATTATTATTAACATGGTTATTATTTTGCTGATCTCCTACTCTGAACCAGGGGCTTTACATCATTTTCATCTTCTACAATAACACAGAAGTAGGGTGACCCACTTGTCCCAGTTTGCTGGAATTTTCACAAAAAGACCTGCATCTTGAGAACGCCCTCAGTCCCAGTTTTTCTGGGATGGTTGGTCACCCCGCGGAAGGTAGGACTCTCTTTCTGGTTCTCAGGTGAGAACACGGAAGTTCCATAAGCTGAGCTGCCCCAGCTAAGAACTCGTAGCTCCCAGCTAGTAAGTGGTGGGGGCAGGGTTTCTAGCCAGGTCTGCTCACCTGCAGTACATGTGCGTGATACCCCTACTCCGCATGGCATCTGGGCATCACTGGGTCCCTCGTCTTCCTTCCTTGCAGCCTGAAGACCATGAAGGAAAAGTTATTCTGTGCTGACCCGCAGGAGAAATGGGTGCAGAAAGCCATGGAGCATCTAGACCGCAAGGCTGCTGCTCGGGCTCCAAATGGCGGCACATTCGAGAAGCAAATCGGCGTGGGTGAGCCCAGGACCAGCCCAGCCACCAGGGGGATGGACTGGTCTGAGGCCTCAGAGACCAAATTCACAAGCGAAAGCAGTAGCCAGGAGGCACAGAGGGCCTTCGGGACTTCCCCAGAGCTGCCACCAGTAGTGGCTGATTCCAGGGGGACCAGGTCCCCCTCCACTTCAAAGACTCCGGATGGAGGGCCCGAGACAACTGAGCTTTTCAACAAGCCTGCCGTCACCACCACCACGTCTTGGCAGAGTTCTACCGCCTACCAACCTGGGGCAGACCTCGAGGCTGACGGGAAAGCCTCTGAGGCCCCCTCCACCCAGGCCCCCTCCACCCAGACCCCCTCCACCCAGGCCCCCTCCACCCAGACCCCCTCCACCCAGACCCCCTCCACCCAGACCCTCCCCACCCAGGCCCCCTCCACCCAGGCCCCCTCCACCCAGGCCCTCACTATTTCATACACAGTCCCAGAGAACAACACTGGGTCTGAAGGCCAACCTGGGTGGATCAAGGGACAGGACCCCACGCCAGACAACTCTCTAGGGTCCAAAGAATTGGGTCCCACTTCAGCTCACACGGATGCTGTCATGGGGCTCAGCAGCGTGTCCGATGTCTTCGTGGTCCCTGTATCCTCTGAAGGGGTCCCCAGCACGGATCCACTGGCCTCTGGCAGCTGGACCCCCAAGGCCAAGGAGCCCATTCACGCCACCATGGATCCCCAGAGGCTGGGTGTCCTCGTCACTCCCATCCCCGACTCCCAGGCAGCCACCCGAAGGCAGGCAGTGGGGCTGTTGGCCTTCCTCGGTCTCCTCTTCTGCCTGGGGGTGGCCATGTTTGCCTACCAGAGCCTTCAGGGCTGCCCCCGCAAGATGGCAGGAGACATGGTGGAGGGGCTTCGCTACGTGCCCCGGAGCTGTGGCAGTAACTCGTACGTCCTGGTGCCAGTATGAGTGCCCACCTGCCTGCATCCAGTTGTTCAACTCAGCTGCCTGGGGTCCCCCATCCTCACACTCACCCTCACCCAAGAGTCTGGCCCGAGCTGGAATGACTGGAGTGAGGAGGTGGGATCCTCTGGGCGGAACTGCCCCCAGCTCCTGGAGGCCACCCTTGACCATCCTTGACCTACTGCGGACCGAGGGGGTGGCCTCCACAACTCGCTCCAATGTCCCAAGTCAGAAAACTCCCCTCTGCTGTTGGCTGGTTAGAGGGTCCCTTAGATACCGTGCCAGCCCCAGTGAACAATTATTTATTGAACGCCCGGCCCCTCTGACCCATACCCCTGCGGGTACCACAGTCATCCCTTCTTACCAACGAGGCTTAGGCCAGGCCCCTTCTCCCCACTCCCTCAGACCTCATCGTGTCTCTCGGTCCCGCTGTGGTTGCCAGTCACCCCGGCCACCTGCGGTGCTAGCTCCCCTGCCCCCTGTATAGACCCCATGCCCCAGCCGGGGGCCTGTCTTTTCTTGCATGAGGCTAGTGTGGTGTTTCCTGGGACTGATCCCGGCGAAGGATCTGCCCTCAGGTAGGCATCATGGGAATGGGAAATGAAGTTATCCAGTGGTTTTGATTCCCACCCGCTGCCTTGCCCCGTCTGTGCTGTGAAGGAGCATTGACTACGAGCGTGAAGGTCGGGGGGGTCTAGTCCCAGGCCCACCAGCAACCCATCAAGGCATTCATACCTCTGGTTTCCCACCTGTGAAAGGGGAGAGGGACAGCAAATATGTGGCAATAGCCTGTAGCCCTGGCAGGCATCACTAGTTGATCCAGAGACCACTTTCTGCAGACCCCGGGGGCAGCCTCTCAACCTTCATCAGAAGAAATGGTCTCTGCCAATCGATGAGACCGGCACTTCCATGGACGCTGGGACCTGGAGGTCCTGCCCCGTTGTCAGCAGTGTGGGCCCCCTGGCGGGGGCTAGGCTGGGGTACTTGAGGCGCAGAGACCAACTTTGAAGGCCCCCCCTCCGGCCCCGCTGGCTTTGAGACGAGTGACAGGCTGAAGGAGGAGGGGAGGCCTGCAGGCTCCGAGAAAGGAGCCAGGGAGCGGCTGCGGCTCCTTCGCTTCTTCGTTAGGGACCCGAGTCAGGCATTTTCTCTTTCTTTCCTGCGGCCTGGGTCCTCTTCCACCTCTCGCGCCCTGAAAACACTGTCCTCTGCACTCTGATTTCTTCTCCCCTCACCTTCGTCTGCCCCGCAGGCAGGGCCAGGAATTTCCATGAAATCAGAATCCACCAGGGAAAGCTGAGGTTCCCGTGTTTACTTCTGAAAGGGACTCTGTCTTGTGGGGAGGGACCGGCAGGGGAGGGAAGCTGTGGGCATGAAGTCAGAGGTTCTCTTTTTGGCACTGAAGACTCGGGGCAGGCCTGGATGGGGCCGAAGGCTCACCGGGCCGGCCGGCACCCCGCAGTCAGAGCCGGACCTGCAGGTCTCTCAGGTCCCTGGCGGCAGCTCCCCACCTCCCTCCGATTGTCTCTGATGGCGTTCTTTGCCCTCCACCAGAGGGGTGTCCCATGGGCTAGGCTTCCCCCAGGTACAGGTGACATGCTCCTTTGTAGACAGGTGCTGAGAGGAAGCACCCAGGGCTCCGGTCCACAGAGAGGGAAGCCGTGTTTCCCTGCCGGCCTGGCTCTCCTGCACTCCCCTGCAGGTCATGGCACAGGATGTTTGGGCCTGGCTCCGGTTGGTGGCACTCTGACAGCTCAGAGAGGAAGACAGCGGATCTGAATGCACTTTGGGGGGCTTCTCTGGCCTGGGAGCCTTCAAGGGACGGGCACCCATGAAGGGGCTCCCCTCTGTGAGAAAGCAGCTGGGGACAGCGTGTCCCCCTTCCACGATTTTGTGAGCTCCGCCAAGCAGGACAGGTACAAAGACAATTTGGGGAGGACTTCAGAAGGAGTTGATTGATCCTTTTGCTTTTCCAACACTATCACCAATGTCTGTGCCATTTTGTATTTTACTAATAAAATTGAAAAGTCTTGTGAATCAAATAAAGTTGCTTTTCCTAGGGCAGGCTCAGGACCAGAGCCTCCGGAGGATGGAACAAAGGAGAGGCCAAGACTCTCTGGGAAAGCGGGACTTCCCTGGTGGTCCAGTGGTTAAGACTCCACGCTTCCACTGCAGGGGGCATGGGTCAGTCCCTGGTCCAGGAGCTGAGTTCCCGCATGCCAAGCTGTGTGGCCAAAACAAAGAAACAAACAAACAAAAGACTCTCTGGAGAAGTACTGGGGACCCGTGGGGCAGAGGGGCAGGATCTTTACAGTCAGCAGGAGAAGGGGGCACTGGGAATGGGGCTGGGGAGGGTTGAGTCTCTGGCCTGGCTCTGCTCTGCCCAGGTATGTGACATTGGGCCATGTATAAAATCAGGTGTGAGACTTCTGGTGGCTCCCATCCCTGGCAGAAATCAGAATCCCTTATGAACCACCACCCCACCCCTGGCCCATGTCTACTAAACCACCATCTTGGGGGCCTTGGTATCACCATTAGTGATCTAGTGACCCACAGGAACAATCTGGGCCACATTTTCCTCTTTACTGCCTTGACTCATTGCCGGTCCAGATAAAGATCAGAGAGGGATTACTCCTCAAGGGGTGTTCATTGATATGACCCAAGTATAAACCTCCAGTGCCCGAGGTGGCATCATAAGAGCTGCTCTGTACAGTTGTGTAGGTTGGAAACTGTACAAGGTGCCAAAGGCCAAGCCCAGCTTATTATTATACAGTATTTCAAGGATTCTTAGAGGCACATTTTTTTTTCACATTGTGACATCTTTGGAATTGGGATTTGTCCTACAGTCAATGACATCACAGTTTAATTGACAGGTCTTTTGTTCTTTATTAGTAGTTTATTAAATATCAGAATGTTTTGCAATCAAAGCCATCTTAGATTCGATGTCTACATGGTATTTTTAAAAATTAGAGGCAACATTTAAAAATCAGGAAATTGGGTTTCCCTGGTGGCGCAGTGGTTGAGAGTCTGCCTGCCGATGCAGGGGACACGGGTTCGTGCCCCGGTCCAGGAAGATCCCACATGCCACGGAGCGGCTGGGCCCGTGAGCCATGGCTGCTGAGCCTGCGCGTCCGGAGTCTGTGCTCCGCAACGGGAGAGGCCACAACAGTGAGAGGCCCGCGTACCGCAAAATAAATAAATAAATAAATAAAAATCAGGAAATTACACACACCAGCTCACTTTTCTATGTTGTCTCAGGTGATTCAGAAGGTCTGGTCCCACTGGGTGGTTTAACCCCCAGGATGACAGTGGGCAGGGCCTGAGCAGTGGCTGCCCCTTGAGAGGGGGCAGGCCAGGCTGAGAACCCCCAGTTTTCTACCATCCTTTCCACCTCTTGGTGGTCTGGACCCTGTGGCCATGTCAGTGGCCATTTATCATCACCGTTCTCTTGTTTTTCTTATACTAAGGATATTTTTCTCTGAGCCCAAGTCTTCATCAAAAGTAGGACAAGGAAAGACAGAATATGATGGGCACATAATTTTTCTTACACATTGCTTGCCTCATTTTCCTACCTGCCAAGCCCCATAGACATTTGCGTTTGAGGTTCCTGCAAGAATCTGAGATCGCTGCCTCTGCGCCAGCAGCACGTTCTATTTATTTATTTTTTTTCTTGGCTGCAGCCTGCGCGGCATGCAGGATTCCCCAGCCAGAGATCAAATCCACGCCCCCTGCAATGGAAGCGGAGTCTTAACCACTGGACCGCCAGGGAAGACCCTGCAAATTCTAGTACTGCCCTTAGCAGTGTGCAGTAGCTCTCCCGTTCCACCCCAAGTCCAGTCCCTCCTGCTTCTGCCCATTCCCACCCCTAGGAAGGAGCTTGGAGGCAAAGTCACAGCCCTACAGCCTCTCCCCGAATACCACCCTTTCAGCAACATGAGACACCAACGGAGGCTTTGAAATGAAAATGCTTGTCCCCGTCTTTTCATCACATTCTCAGATAAGGAACTCTTCATGTGCCAGAAGAGGATGGAGAGTGGGGAAATTTTATTCTCCCTCAGTCCAGAGCACCTCCCTAGGGACGCTGGGGTGTTTGTGTTTTATTTTCTCTTTCAGTTACAGAGCTAAACTTTAGCTGAAGCGATGCCTCACAGTTAGTGCAGAGTTTCATAGAGACTTGGAGGCCTCTGAAATCTTGGATAGAGCAATCAGGGCTCTGAGATATAATAATAAAAATATTATTATTATTAAAATAGCCATTGTTTATTTAATGTTTACCATGTGCCAGGCCATATACTAGGTTCTTTACGTACCAGGGCTCCCACCTTACAAATGACGAGGGTAAGGCTTTCAAAGCGTAGGTGACTTGCCCAAGGTCACACAGCTTGTAAGCAGCAAAGCTGGAATAGGACCTGAAGTCTTTCTCCAGGACTTCAATCTTAATCACTATGTCTGAAAGCGTGAGCCACAGATTGTCAAAAGTACAGACTCCCGAGCCCCACTTCAGCCCTGCTGAATTCAGACTGCAGGGGTGGGAGAGCGGGGAATCTTCAAGCAGTGGCCCCTTGCCCCTCCTCCCCTCCTCTCCCCCTCCCCCACTGCCCTGCCTTCCAAATTAGGGGATCTGGCTCCTAGCCAAAGTTTTAGAGCCCTCTGCACCAGGCCAGCCCACCCCCACCCCTCCCAGGTTTGCAGAGTCCTTTGGGTGGTAGCTACCTGCATTCTTCTCACCCTCTGCCCTTTGTTGTTATTCCCCTTTCGCTCTCCTTTGTTCTCTGTACATTCCCCAAAAGGGTGAGGCCAGACAGAAAAACACAGACACAAATGGCTGGGAATTTCCAGCACGAGGCTGAATAATAGGCATCTGAGTGTGTGTGTGTGTGTGTGTGTGTGTGTGTGTGTGTGTGTGCGCGCCCCTGTGTGACTAATAGCTCAGGAGACCACCCCGGGCCCCATTTACTTCTTCTCAGTCATGTGCTTTCCTGGATAAATAATGTTTCCGCTGCTGGGATTAAAGTAGAGATCTAGGGCTAGGCTGGCTTTCCCCAGGTGACTGCAAACTTCAGCGGCCAGACCCATGCAGGATCTCATTAATCTCACCAAGTCGGCTGGTGATGGTGATGCCTCTGAACCTAGGAGAATTCCAAAGCAGGGAAGGTTTTGGAAGAGATGCCCCCTCTTACCTTCAAGGGATCTGTTGCCCCCAGACGACAGAACAGAATTATTTATAATGAGCCTCTTGTTTTTCATCCATACAGGAGTGTAATGTAACATGGTGATCTTTGGCTGTATGACTTTAGGCAAGTTGCTTAACCTTTCCGGGCTTTGATTTTCTCCTCTGTAGAATAGGAATAATAACAACTCTCCTCGTAGGGGAAGATGTCATAAGATAATCCTTGCTGAACACTTAGAAAAATGACGTGCCTGTAGTGAGCTCTCGGTAAATTAGAATCTATGATCAGGCGATAGATATTTCCAAAGGGTTCGAAACATCCTATTTCTATTCACTTTTGCTATTGGTTACCCAAACAAGACTATAGCATTATAGGATGTGTATAAAGAAAAGCAGTCTTCCTGTTTTCGGTAAAGATGAAGACATGTTATAGTGTCAGCAAGCAGATAAAAATCATTTGTAATTTGCATAATTTTTTCCCTAAGCTGATAGATGCTGTTCAAATTGGTGTAACTTTTCCCCTCTAAATTGCTTTTGAACTTGGCAAGGTCAAAACTCATGAACCCCAAGTAATCAGAAGCAGACTAGCAAGACGCCTGAATCTTAGACTTGGACAGAATGGGAAGTTCGTTTCAGCATCAGTCTCTCTGAGTTGTTCTGGCTTACTGCCCCTAGGCATTCAAGAGCGCTGCTCTTCTTGCCGCCTTGGCGTTGGTGAGATGCCACATGACCAGTTCTGAACTGGCAGTGGGAGAAAGGTTTGTCAAACCAGATTCAAACATTTAATTATCAGTGAGAGAGCCTTCAGAACTTTTAGTTCCTTGGGTCCAGAACTTGGCAATATTCCAGAAGATGACAGGTGCGTTACCCTGGGTCCCAGAGTGAGGATGACTTAGAACCTCCAGCCAGAGAAAGAGCCCCAGCAGATCTATGTGGAAGAAACAAAGCTTTGTGGTTTTAAACCACTGAGAGTTTGAGGCTATTTGTCATTGCAACATAACCTAGCCTATCCTGATTGATGCAGCAATCAGGAAGAAGAAATATATTACTTGGTCTAAGTAGGAATGGCTTGTCAGTAATGTGCATGACGCTGTTAAAAGGCTCGAACCATTCCCTTAACTGGGGTAAACAAGCTTTCCGTTATCGAGCTCACCTGTCTTCACTTGCTCTCTTGGCAGACGGGATGAAGTTCATCCTTAGCCCACCAGCTGCTAATGGATTTATCTGGGATTCTCACTGAGTGGAGCTGGAAAGGAGAAGGGTTTTGTAGTTGCTTTGAGATACACTGATACTCGGGAGTTCTAATGACTCAGATACGCTGGTGATCACCGCAGCAGACAAGGAAGGAAACAGAGAGAAGAATATTAAAATGATTGAGCACCGGCTGTTTACCAGATGATCTTCATTAATCAGTCTTTCACGTACCTCCTAAGCCCAGAAGCCCAACCAGTGTAACCTAGGCCTGTTGGCACAGAAATCGAGCAGAGTTCTAGGGACTGACAAGTGCATGTTCCGTGTCTTTGTTTTCCTAGAGGATTTCAGCTGGCCCGCTGGCTCCAGGCTCATTTCCCCTGATGCGGGTTCCCCCGTTCTCACTCTACTCCCCCACATCACCTTTGGCACACATTTTGTTTTGTTTTTTTTTACATCCTCAAGTCAATCTTCTCTCTCATACCTCTGAGCCATTGCACTGGCTGTTCTCTCTTCCTGGAATAACTTCCCCCTTCACTGTTGCCCTTGCCAACTCCTACTCACCCTTTGGTCTCAGCTTAGATGTCACTTCCTCCAGGAGGCCTTCCCTGACTTAGCTTAATGAAGGCTCCCTGCCACGGGTACTCACCTCACCTGCGCCCATTGTATCCCTCATGTGACCCAGCTTGTTTCATGGTGCTTCCGTAAGACCCGTGAGAGCAGGCATGTGTGTCGTGTTCCCTTTGTGCCTCAGTGACCCCTACAGGTCCTGGAAGAAGAGAAAGAGGGGAAGGGCCAGGGCCCACGGCTGTCTGTGTCCATTGGCCCTCTCTGACCTGGTGCCTGTGCCACACCCCTTTCTGATTTATTCAAAGCCCGCCCATCCATGGCGGGGAGGGGCATTTCAAGGCATTTCCTGGTGAAAATATTTAACTGCCTCAAAGGGATGTCAGAGACTGAAAGTGGCCTTCTGTGAAAATGTGTTCAAGTCACCCTGGAAACTCTCTGACCCTCCGCCATCTCGTCCTGGTCAAGAAATTGCTCCTCAGGCCCAGCAAGGACCCCTGGGAAGCCTGGACTGGGTCAAGGCTCTGATTGTCACCCAAACGCACAGAGGGGCGAGCAGGTGGAGGGAGAACCTAGCATCCTGGGATCTCAAGGGTCTCAGTGTGGGCGCCTCTGCCTGGCCTGGCCACTTTCTTGGGTCTTCCCTTCTCCTCCCCAGCCCTGGTTCTCACTGTCCCTGTGCAGCCTGCTTCCTCGTTTTTATATATCATCATGACTGCCATCAACATGATGGAGTTGAAGTCCTGTCGGCGTGAACACTGAGAGGCCAGGTACGTAGGCCCGGGTCCTCTTTCCAGGGTGTCAGGAGCAGAAGCCGAGGGGCCCCTGGGTGGGAAGGGGAGCAGGGGAAGGAGGAGAAGTCGTTCATTTACGGCCAGAGACACCAATGAATAGGACACTAGACTCCTCCTCCTCGGGAGGCTCACTGTCCCTGTCACACACCACTGTGTGCCTTCGAATGAATTTTCTCATTTATTTATTTTATTTATTTATTTTTGGCTGCACTGGGTCTTCGTTGCTGCGCACAGTCTTTTTCTAGTTGCGGCGAACGGAGGCCTCTCTTCGTTGCGGAGCACAGGCTCTAGGCACGCGGGCTCAGTAGTCGTGGCGCACGGGATTAGATGCTCCGCAGCATGTGGGATCTTCCCGGACCAGGGCTCAAACCCGTGTCCCCTGCATTGGCAGGTGGATTCTTTTTTTTTTTTTTTTTTTTTTTTTTTTTTGCGATACGTGGGCCTCCGACCGCCGCGGCCTCTCCCGTTGTGGAGCACAGGCTCCGGACGCGCAGGCTCAGCGGCCATGGCTCACGGGCCCAGCCGCTCCGCGGCATGTGGGATCTTCCCGGACCGGGGCACGAACCCGCGTCCCCTGCATCGGCAGGCGGACTCTCAACCACTGCGCCACCAGGGAAGCCCCCAAATTTTCTCATTTAAATCCCTTCCTCAGGTTTCAGATGATGCCCTACTAATAGGAGCCCCACTTTCTAGATGGAAGTGCTGAGGCACAGACCGATTAAGGGAACTTAGCTTGACCAAGCCAGCAGGCAGTCCAGCTCCAGAGACCCCACTCTCCTTTTTGTCAATTGTAGTATAGTTATTGTATGGAAGAGCATACAATATAAAAAGAAAGAAATACATTGATACCTGTCAACACACATGACTCTCAAGTTCAACACTGCAAAATGTGAAAGTACAGATACAATATGACAGTGTTAATATGAAGCATAAAAACATGCGTGAACAGCGCTATATATTGTTTAGGGACATACACCTATTAGTAAACTATGAAGAAATGCGTGGGACTAATGGATGCCCAGTTCAGTTTTCTCTAATGCATAGAGGGGTGGATTAGGAGAGGCGCACAGGGCCGCCGTGAGCAGTAATATTGACTCTTACCTGGTGGTGGGTTCATGGCTATGGTTAATGGTGCTGGTGTCCCGCCCAGAGCCCCACTCCCTTCGGCTGCTTTTACTTCTAATTCTCACTTTAGAGCCCCTGCGGGGCCAGGCAGAAACTCCCTGGGGGACCGTGCCTGACATCACACCTTCTCTGGGCTTCCATCCCTTCCCTGCCCTCATTCCCACACTCCTCCCCATCTCCCCTGAGAGCACGTCCTTAATGAGCCCAACCTCAGACATCGGAGACAGCCTGTCACCCTGCTCCCCAGCCTGTACCCCACAGGAGGTGACTGGGGGAGGAGAGGTCGGACAGGCTAAGAAAAACTTCAAGGAGTAGATGGTACAGATACCCAGCTCCCTAAAGACATCTATACATTCAATGTGATCCCAATAAAAATACCAAATTATTTTTGGAGTTAGATTAGATAGTTTTAGTTTCATCTAAAAAAACAACAACAACAAAAAAAACATGAGTCTGGAGAGTTGATGGGACGGAGGCAAGGCAGGAAGGAGGGAGATGCTCAAGCAAGTGGGATTGAGGGGGAAGCCCCGTGTGTGGTAGGACAAGCCACAACCCACCTGGCTGGGCCCGGAGGGCTGCTGAGGCGCCGGCTTCTCTCTGGAAAGGGAACAGCGCCTTAGCCTCCTCTGCGGGCTCATACTTCCCAGGTCTGGACCCTGCTCAGAAGTGGCCACACCCCCTCTGCCCTCACTGGGGGAGCCATGATCCACGTAGGACTGTGCCACGTGTCAGATGGCCCAACGCCGCTGCTCTTGTCTCTGTTGGCTTGTCTGCAGTGGCTGAGATTGGACAGGAATGCGGGGAAAGCCCTAGACTTTCAAAGAGGCCAGATCCACCAGGCAGGCTCCTTAGCAAGGGTGCCGTGTTCTCCTTCCAGGACGCTGGGCTCTGAGCGCTGACCCTGGTGCTGAACAAACCTTTCTTGGGAGCACGAGGGTCAGATTAGATAAGAAGGACCCCCACCCCGCCAGGCTGGCTGCAGACTTCTGACATCCGAACCAAAGATCCGTCATTGCTCCCCGAGGGCTAAGTGCCTTGAACCGGTCACTCGGCAGCACAGCCTGGGATTGTCCCAGTTATGTCAAGAGACCAAAGACCTGCCTGTGAAATAACTTGGAAACTGGGACACATGCTCCCCGGAAAGAGAGAGTTGGACTCTAGCGTGAATAAAAGGAACTGTTTTACAGGGCTGGAGCGGGAGCCCAGATGGAGTGCTAAAGCCCAGGCACGAGAGAGATTGAGACAAGTCCATCACCGGTAAGAGTGAGACTCCATGAGAAGTGCTCCTGTACTCTGCCCCCGGAACAATGTCAGCCATTATTGGTCCACTCACTGAATTCTACCAGTATGTAGAATATGGCCCACTGTGTGCCAGGGGGTATGCTTCAGACAAAGACTGAAAGGCCTTTGTCCCGTGGAACTTACATTCCAGTGGGGATGGGGGTAAGGGGATACAGGTAGGAGACAGGCAACGAACAGCAGGCAGAATAGGTAAGTCAGTGGTATAGTATGCTTGAGGGTGGTAAGTATTACAGCAAAAAGAAAAAGAAAAAATAGAGCAGAGGAAGAGGTGGGGGTGGGTTGCAGTTTTAAATAGGGTAGACCTCACTGAAAAGTGACATTTAAGTAAAATTTGAAGGAGGTGAAGGAACAAAGCACGCAGGTATCCAGGGAAAGAACATGCCAACGTTAGCAGGGTAGGGATGGGTGCAGAGCACACGAGGCCTTGTAGCTGCTGTGGGGTCTGAGTGCGATGGAAAGCCATGGGGATGCTCTGATCAGAGGACACTCACGTTCCCTGTGGCAGCTGTGCTGACAGTAGATTGTAGGGAGCAAGGATGGAGGTGGGGAGACGGCAGGAGGCAGTGTAGGAATCCAGGGGAGAGATGACAGGCTCTGGATGGATTCTGGAGTCAGAGCCAGGCGATCACCGGACAGATGGGAAGTGGGGGGGGTGAGAGAAAGAGGCGTCAAGGATGGCAGCCAGGTTTCTGGCCAAGTAACCGGACGGAAGGGGCTGGCAAAGCACAGAGGAGGAGCAGGTGTGGGAGTGAACGGGAATGGGGAATTCAGTTTTGGACTTGGCGGTTTGCGACATCTGTTTGACACGTTGAGTAGGCAGCTGACACACAAGTCTGGAGCTGGCGGGAGGAATTTGGGAGTCATTGGCATAGAGATGATATTTAAAGTCAGGAACACGTACTATTTGCCAGAGATAGGCGCTAAGGCAGTTGACGCGAACTCAAAACTTCTAATGCAGTTACTATTATTATTTTCACTTTATAGATGTGGAACCTAGGCTCAGAGGGAAATGACTTGCTTGAAATCCCCCAACTTGCTGATGGCAGAGCTGAATTCAAACCCGGGTTACCTGACTGTGTTTGTTCCCAGCCCCTCGGCTCCACATTGACCCCCTTGCTCAATCCGTCATGGCATGCCAGATATGAGAAACGGATAGAAATTGGTTTGCGGAGAAGTGGGTGGGTAATCTAGAAGAGCAGAGGACAGGAGACGCAAACCCAGGCACAGAATATAAGGTGAACCCTGGGGATCCCTGAGATGAGACTGACTAGGGAGGGATGGACCAGATTGACAGTAGGGCTTAAAGACTGGCCTGAAGAGTTTCTAGTGGAGGCAGAAGGAAGCAGGGAGCCATCGATGGTTCTTGAGGGGGGGGGCAGTAGCCCTTGAGAAAGACCTATCAGACATAAGCATGCAGGTGGGTGGCATCTAGAGGACCAGAGAGGAGGAAATAGGATTGGAAATTGTTGATACAGTCTGGGTGTGAAGGATTCGTGTGGAGCCAGTGGGAATGAAGAGGAAGTGAGAAAGCTGAGCGTTGCCTGACGACATCGCTGAGCAGAGTCTGTGCCTGATGCAATGTGGGGGCTGGAGGCGAGGAATGAGTCGAGGGCAAAGTTTCAGACCAGTGAGGCAGATGGGGAGGTAGGGAATGATATTGGCTTGAACAGAAAAAAGGGAAGTTGGTAAAAAGGGAACTTGGTTCTGCCTTTCTGGTCCTTGAGGCTGAGTGAACCGTGAGGGGACAGCTTTCTTCCTCTCTGGAGCTCAGTCCAGTGTGGGTGACAGACCTGCACAGAGCCGTCTAGACTGCAAGGCAGAGAGAGCTAAGGCATCTGACAGTGCAGGCAAGAGGAAGCCAGAGGATGGGGTGGAGTCCAGGGGTGTGTGTTTGATCTGTCACTGGCAGAGGCTTGGGACAGAGATTTAGGAAGCATTCATCCCAAGATCAAAGGCCTGAGTGGAGACATCAGGGAGGGAGAAAGGGTTGCTTGAGGTGAAAACACACCCTAGGACAGAGCCCCGGGCAGGCTTCTGCCACAGGCTAGCTCTGTGCCCTTGGAACAGTTTCTTTTTCTTTTTTTTAAAAATTAATTAATTTTTTAACATCTTTATTGGGGTATAATTGCTTTACAATGGTGTGTTAGTTTCTGCTGTACAACAAAGTGAATCAGCTATACATACACATATATCCCCATATCTCCTCCCTCTTGCATCTCCCTCCCACCCTCCCTATCCCACCCCTCTAGGTGGTCAGAAAGCACCGAGCTGATCTCCCTGTGCTATGTGGCTGCTTCCCACTAGCTATCTATTTTACATTTGGTAGTGTACATACAAGTCTATTCTCTATGTCTGCGTCTTTATTCCTGTCCGGCCCCTAGGTTCTTCAGAACGATTTTTTTTTTTTTTAGATTCTATATATATATTTGTTAGCATATGGTATTTGTTTTTCTCTTTCTGAAATGGACCAGTTTCTTAACCACCGTGGTTGGCCTCCATTTTCCTCATCTGTAGAATGTAGATAATAATAGCTCTTACCTCCTAGGGCTGTTGTAAGGACAAAGCAAACCCGTCCATTAATCCATGCGTCCACTCCCCCATAAACATAACTTCTAAGAACCTCGCCCAACCTGTGGTGAGAGCTCAGGGGTGTTACTGAGAGGAGCCCACAGAGAGCCCAGGCAGGAACCATGTGTCAAATCCCATGGGGAGGAATGTCAAGAAGGGAAGTGGGTTCTCGGTGATGACAAGGAGACTCATCAGACCAGCTGGGGACGAAGAACTTTACATACATCATCTCAGTTCATTTTCCCAGTAATACCGTGAGGGAGAGTCTACCAACCGTCCCCTTTTTACAAATGGGGACAGTGAGGTTCATAGTCTTGTTCTTGGGTCACACAACCAGGGACAGATAGATGAAGGACTGGGGCTGTAGACAATGCTTCCAGAGCACCTGCTGGTAACCACTGCCCCACACTGCCCTCTGTGAGGGGATGGGAAGTTCAAGGAGTGGCCATGGAAGGGGGGGGGGATGTTGAGAGGCCCAGAGAGAGTCACTTCCGCAGAGTGTCAGTGCCAGAAGCCACAGTCTAAGAATTAAATCACACGTGGGTCGAGAGGAAATTGGTAGTGGGAGGTGTAGACCACACATAGGAGAAGTTTGGTGCTGAATAAAAGGGGGAAATAGGAGGACAGTGTGCTGGGGTTTAGGGGAGAGGGGAGTTGGGGGCAAGGAGAGGTTTTATGGAAGCAGAGAAATGGGATCACGTCGTGAGCAGAGGGGAAGGGGACCATGGGGCAGGAGACTGTGAGAAGCCAGGACGTGGCAGCGTAATGGAAGGAAGAAGGCCCTTCTGGGATGAAGAAGGGATGAGATCAAAGCCACAGTTGAAGAACTTTAGGTTTGGCAAGAGGCAGGAAATGGCCACAACCCACAAGGAAGCTGTGAACTAGATGGAAACAGAATCAAAGAGTGCCTTGGTTGGGTCCCTCCACCTCATCCATGACAGAAGGATTCAGGTGTATCTCATGAACTGGTGGGACACACTAGATCAAAAATCACTTGTCCTTGGGACTTCCCTGGCGGTGCAGTGGTTAAGAATCCGCCTGCCAATGCAGGGGACACAGGTTCGAGCCCTGGTCCGGGAAGATCCCACATGCCGCGGAGCAACTAAGCCCGTGCGCCACAACTGCTGAGCCTGCACTCTAGAGCCCGCGAGCCACAACTACTGAAGCCCATGTGCCTAGAGCCCGTGCTCCGCAACAAGAGAAGCCACTGCAATGAGAAGCCCGCACACTGCAATGAGAAGCCCGCGCACCGCAACGAAGAGTAGCCCCAGCTCGCTGCAACTAGAGAAAAAAGCCCACATGCAGCGACAGAGACCCAATACAGCCAAAAAAAAAAAAAAAGTCGCTTGTTCTGAGGTGAAGGATGGAAGCTGGGCCCAAGCTGTACTTCAGAAATGTGTAAGTGTCCATCCATCCATCCACACATCCATGCGTCAATTCACCCATCCATGCATCCACTCACCCAGCCACACATCCATCCATCCATCCCTCATTCGTCCATCCATTCACCCATCCATCCAACCATCCACCTCTTCATCCATTCAATAAACATATCTTATAGAGTACTTACTGGGTGCTAGTCCTGGAGGTACAAGCTGAAAGAAGTCCCGTAACACAGGGAGATCAGCTCGGTGCTCTGTGACCACCTAGAGGGGTGGGATAGGGAGGGTGGGAGGGAGATGCAAGAGGGAGGGGATATGGGGATATATGTATACGTATAGCTGATTCACTTTATTATACAGCAGAAACTAACACAACAATGTAAAGCAATTATACTCCAATAAAGATGTTAAAAAAAAAAGAGAGAGATCCTGTTTTCAAGGAGTTCACAACAATAAACCAGCCATCACAATGCAATGGAAAGAGAGCGTAGTGGGAAAGTCAGTGACTTATGAGGACACAAAGGGAAATTGGAGCTGAAGGAAGGAAGTGAGAGTTTAAGCTGTGATCTGAAGGAGGGTAGGAATGAAAGGTGGTGGGGTGTGGGGAGCAGAGAGAGTGTTCTAGATGGGAAGCAGGGGACAGGCTGTGCAAAGGCTTGAGTAGTGTCAGTGAGAGCCTGGCATTTTCAAGGAACTGAAAAAACATCGATGTGGCTGGAAAAAAGTGACATGGTAGGTGGCAGGGCTGAGCACAAAAGTTGAGGCTGAGAGGGCTTCCCTGGTGGCACAGTGGTTGACAGCCCGCCTGCCGATGCAGGGGATGCGGGTTCGTGCCCTGGTCCGGGAAGATCCCACATGCCGTGGAGCGGCTGGGCCCGTGAGCCATGGCCGCTGAGCCTGCGCATCCGGAGCCTGTGCTCCGCAACGGGGGAGGCCACAACAGTGAGAGGCCCGCGTACCGCGAGAAAAAAAAAAAAGTTGAGGCTGAGAAGTCGGTGGGGATCTGGACCTCATCCTGAGGGTAATGAAGGATTTTGCAAGGGGAGAGCCTTGCTGAGATTTGTGTTTAGGGAAGCTCACTGGGTTTTAGAGAGGATGGACTGGAGGGCAAGGCTGGGAGTGGGGAGATGAGTGTGGGACCGTGGCCCAGCAGAGAGATGCTAGGGGTGGCCATGTGGATGGTGAGAAGGAGGTGGATTCAAGACATGTCTAGGTGGCCGACTCAGTAGGAGGGGAGTGGGGGAAGACCCCAGGGCAGGGATGACCCTTGCGTTTCTGACCTGAGGAACCAAGCAGACCCGCAACCTGTCAGGAACAACCTGTCAGGACATCAGTGCATCAGTGAGTACATCAGGCCCTCAGGGCAGGGGAGTGGGACATATCTTGGGATTGGAGGATGGAGATAACTTCGGGGACCTGCGCACCTCAGCCCCCATGGGCAGGGCAGGGCAGGACGAATCTGGCTTCAGCTGCCAGAGGATGGAGCTGAGTAGACAAAACACTCCATCTCCTGCAGGAGACCCTGGGCCTCAGCTGACATGGGTGTGACCCACGGTGACGACTTTGCTGCCCCAGTGACAACTGTGCAATTTGAAGATGATAAAGAGCTTCCACACCCCAGCAACCCGGTCCCTGCTCGGTGACTTGGGGCTAAGTTTTGGGGTGTGTGACAGCAGCATCCCCGGTTCCCACCCAGCCCGTGGTAGAGCCAGGGGTAGGCCAGGAACCCTCCCTCCCTCCCTGCTTCACCTGAAAGGAACCCAGAATCAGGCTGGTCCGGCTCCTTCAAGCTAAATCTGGGGCAGGGCATGTTGACCCCTCTAGCTGGTTTTACCCTCGAGGGACTCCCCGTGGCAGCAGTGTCAGGGCTGGGGCAGGAGGGGTGGCAGGGTGTCTGGGCGGCTTGGGGCAGAGGTGTTGAGACCTCTGGAAGCTTCGCCACTTCCTCCCGCTCCGATGCAATTCCCCTTTGTTGCTGTTCTCTTAACAGGCCTGTATCTGGCCTGCTTCTCTGCCTGTGCCCGCCCCTCCCTCCATCTGGAGCGCCCCCTCCCCTGCGGCCCCTCTCGGCTTCCCTCCCTCTCCCTCTTCCAGGGCACATTCCTGATCCCCCTGATAGACCTTCGAGTCCACATAGCACCATAAAGGCCTTTTGAGGCCCTTATCACAGGCCCACCCTCCAGGACACTCATCCGGAAGGTCCCTTGGAGTTTGTTTCGCAGCTGGGAGAACCAAAGAGGAATAAGTGGGTTAATCCCTGGTGAGGAAAGCACCTCAAAAATGTCCCTGGTCTCCTCCGTCTCTTGCAAGTTAGGCTGAGAGATGCACTCATCCCTCCCGGCCCCGGTTCCTACGCCGTGTCACCAACCTGCCTTTCCGTCCTGTCCTCACTCAGTCAAGGCTCGTTGCGAGCCGCTGTATGGCAGGCACTGTGCTTGGCGCTGGGGACACACACGATGGTAAAGAAGGCAGACATGCTCCTGTCGCCACGGAGTTTACTGTCCCGGTGTCACATCCAGGCCATCTTCCCCACTAGGGTTCCCTGCTGTTTCCCCCATTTATCTCTGCACCTTTGCTCCGTGCTCCCCTCATGTGAAATGCCCACCCCTCCTCTTGGTATGAGTCCTCCCACCTGCCCGGCCCAGCTCACTGGCTGCAGCCTCCTTGTGGCCTCCAAGGTGGCCAACCTCTCCCCGCACCCAGGCCCTGCAGCCCTTTACCTCACCTGCACATTCCCCTGTGAGGCCAGGCCTTGTTTCTCCATGCTCACTTCCTGCGAACTCCCCCAAGGGCAAGGGTGACATCTGGCCTCTGCCCGCCCCATAGCCCCTGGCACAGTGCTGGGCACATGGCAGGGGCTCCCTGACACATTTGCTGCTCTGTTCCCCGTCCCCAGCTAGGCAGGCTGCGCCAGCCCAGAGCTAGTCCAGAACCCTCTGCTCCTGTTCTTGTAACCTGTTCCCTAGAAGAGACAGGGGAACTTGGGTTCTTCCAGAGAAAAGTTCTGAGTCTGTGGCAAAACAAGGGAAACTCAAAACCCACTCAGGGAGTTTCCCCAGCAGTGGGTGCTGGGGCGGCCTCACTGTTAATTGCTAATCATTGTCGTAACAGTTTACTGTTGTCCAACAGAGAAGAGCCCCTGTGGGAGGCGGAGTGTCCACAAGACAGGGGGCAGAAGCCACTAGGCAGAGGGCATGGGGAGCAGAGAGGATGCAGAGACTTCCATCCAGGAGGGGCTGCATCAGCAGACATGCCCCCTCTGCGTCCTCCAGGACACAGGCCCTCCCTGAGCACCTCTGGGCTTTTGTGTTTCCTTTCTGTCTCCAGGCCAGAGCTTCCCCTCCCAGCCAGGGTGGCTGAGGGCACCAGCACCCCTTCCCCAGCTGGGCCTGTTTTCTTCTGACTCAGCAGGAGGGGGGCTGCCGGGCACTCCTCTGTGGGAGGTACAGGTTGCCCCCTCATCTGTAGGAAGCTGGCGCCAAAGATGTGCACAGACAGGAAGATGCCACTCCCCTCCCCTCTGCTCCACTGAATGTGCAAATGGAAACCTGCCCCGGGGATAGAAGGAACGCCAGCAGGACAGGCTGGGGGCAGAAAACCCTCCTGGGCTGTGGCTTGAGGAGTGGGTGGGGTTAGGGGTCTCTGGCAGGCGATGTGACCTTAAGAGAAGCAGACAAATTGTCCTCCACTAAGGGAGGACCCCATCTTTCTCAGACCTACAGTCTTGGTGGGGCCTCCTGAGTCCCCCTACAGGAAATGAAACTGAGGTCCAGAGAGGGTCTGCAAGCTTCCTGAGGTCACACAGCAAGGACACGACAGAGCATTCCACCCACAGGGTGGTCCTGCCATGGACAGGAGGACTCCCCCAACCAGGAACTGAAGCAGCCCAGCCTGTGGGAGGTGGCCCTGGGGGAGGAGGAAGAGCACGTGGCCTCCTCCTATGATCTAGTCCAGTGTCATGGTTTCCTTTCACAGGTGAGCTGTGAGGGCTGATGAGGTTATAGTCTGAGCACTGTTCCAGGTTTTAACAAACAGTGCCTGATTTTAACCTACCCTACAAAGCTGAAGTAATCAAAACAGTATGGTACTGCACAAAAACACATAGATCAATAGAACAGAATAGAGAGCCCAGAAATAAGCCCACACTTATATGGGCAATTAATCTGCAACAAAGGAGGTAAGAATACACAATGGGGAAAAGACAGCCTCTTCAATAAATGGTGTTGGGAAAGCTGAACGACTACATGCAAAAAAAGTCAAACTGGACTACTTTCTCACATCCTATACAAAAATAAGCTCAAAATGGATTAAAGACTTAAATGTGAGACTTAAAACCATAAAACTCCTAGAAGAGAACATAGGCTCAGTTCATGTTCTCATGAACTGAGAAATAACCAGTATTGGCATATAACCTGTACTTTTTATCTGTGTGCGTAGATTACATTTTTAATGTACAGTTTTATAAAATATACCATATATACTGTTTAAAAAAAATTAAAAAGAGAACATAGGTAGTACACTCTTTGATGCTGGTCTCAGTAATATTGTTTTTGGATAGGTCTCCTCAGGCAAGGGTAACAAAATCAAAAATAAACAAATAGAACTACATCAAACTGAAAAGCTTTGGCACAGCAAAGGAAACTATCAACAAAACAAAAAGGCAGTCTACTGAATGGGAGATTATATTTGCAAATGACATATCTAATAAGGGGTTAACACCCAAAATATACAAAGAACTCATACAACTCAACATCAAAAAAACGAACAAACAAACAAAAACCAACCTGATTAAAAACTGGGTAGAGGAACTGAATGGACATTTTTCCAAAGGAGACACACAAATGGCCAACCGGCACATGAAAACGATGCTCAGCGTCACTAATCATCAGGGAAATGCAAATCAAAACCACATGAGCTATCACCTCACAGCTCAGAACGGTTATAATCAACAAGACAACAAGTAACAAGTATCGGTGAGGGTGTGAAGGAAAGGGAAGCCTTGTGCACTGTTGGTGGGAATGTAAGTGGGTGCAGCTACTGTGGAAAACATTATGGAGGTTCTTCAAATAATTAAAAATAAAACTACCATGGAATCCAACAAATCTACTCCTGGGTATTTATCTAAAGAAAACAAAAACACTAATTTGAAAAGATATATGCACCCCTATGCTTATTGCGGCATTATTCATAACAGCCAAGATATGGAAGCAACCTAAGTGCCCATCAATAGATGAATGGATAAAGAAGATGTGGTATATATACACATATAAAAAAGAATGAAATAAAGAAGAATGAAATCTTGCCATTTGTGACATCATGAATGGACCTAGAAGGTATTATACCAAGTGAAATAAGTCAGATAGCGAAAGACAAATACCATATGATTTCACTCACATGTGGAATCCAAAAAACAAATGAACAAACAGAGCAAAACAGAAACAGACTCATAGACACAGAGAACAAACAGGTGATTGCTAGAGGGGAGAGGGGCAGGGGGATGAGTGAAATAGGTGAGGGAGATGAAGAGGTACGAACTTCCAGTTTGCAAAATAAATGAGTCACTGGGATGAAATGTACAGCATAGGGAATATAGTCAATAATATTGTGATACCTTTGGTGATTTCGTAATGTATAGAAATATTGAAACGCTATGTTGTACTATTAGAACTAACATAGTGTTATAGGTCAATTATACTTCAATTAGAAACAAAAACAAAACAAAACAAAAACAACAGCACTTGCTGTTGTTTTCATCACTGGAAATGAAATGGTAATAATGGCTCAGTGATTAACACAGAGCTGACTGTGAGAGGGTCAGATGCACCAGACACCCTGTTGCAGGGGTGGGTGGGTGTCATTCTGAGCTGCCTCTGGTAGCTCAGGGACAGAGTGGAGTCAGGCCTAGACCCCATGTGTCAGAATCGAAGTCCAGGGTGGCCCTGGTGAGATGCAGCCTGTGGAGGTGGGCATGGGACTCTCCTTCTAGCTAAGGGACTCCCATAATCTGGTTCGGGGGGAGCCCTGAGCAGACTGTTGGCCATTTTCTCTGATGGCCAGGAGACTGACCTGATGCAGGGATGCTGTGGCCCATGGGGTTCGTGGAAATTCTGCTCAGGGCCTGGCTGGGACTGGACCCTGACCACATGCCCAATGCACACTTGGCTCTTCTAGGAGCCAGAAGGGAACTTGGCTTCCCAATCTCTATAGATTGGGACTACATGGTGATTCAAACCTGCTAGGCTCTGGCCTTCTGGGGTCCAGGGCCCAGCTTAGGGAAGGATCCACAACCAAGTCTGTCTGGGCCTCAGACCTTTCTCAGAATGAGCCGGAGCTCCCCCTGCAGAGAGACACCGTGTGCCCGTGCAGCCTGCCGACCGCCTGAGGATGCCTTCCTGGCACCCTGAAGCTCCTCCGGGCCCAGGTTAAGCAGCCCTTCTTGGCCCCTGCCTGGCTGTCCCCCAACCCAGGGCTCCGTGCATGAAGGAGGCTTGCCAGCCTCAGAGCAGGGGTGCACGCAGCTTAAGATGGAGGCTTTTTGGTTCTGCTAATTGAGGAACCAAGAAATGTCCCCTGTGAAAGGAGAAGTGTGTCATGGCCCCCGGACACATAACCCACCTCTGTCCCCAGCTGAGTGTCTATTCTCTGGAAAGCCGCAAATATTCCAAGACTGGACTTCTGCCGAATCACCTCAAATGCGTCGAACTCCATGGGTCTAGGGAAGGATGTGGGGGGAGGTGACAGGAGGCGGGGCAAGATCCCCAAAGAGGTTAAATAGGTCACCTCCGCACTTGTGCTCATCCTGGTCTCCCCTGAGCAAAGAGACCCACACACAGAGACCTTCTCCTGGGCTCCCGGTACCATGACCTCCCTGAAGATGCTGCTCCTGGCCGCGCTCCTCCTGGGGGCTTCCCTGCAGGACACCCATGCAGGTGAGAGCAGATCAGAGGCAGCAGGAGGAAGGGACACTGGGCAAGGAGGAGTGGGGGCCCTGAGACTACAGCAGTTGGCCACACACATTATTCCTACACCCCACTTATTCCTACAAAGATGCGAGAGGCCGGCAGCAATAGGATTTTTTTTTTTTTTTTTTGCGGTACGCGGGCCTCTCACTGCTGTGGCCTCTCCCGTCGCGGAGCACAGGCTCCGGACGCGCAGGCTCAGCAGCCATGGCTCAGGGGCGCAGCCGCTCCGCGGCATGTGGGATCTTCCCAGACCGCTGCACGAACCCGCGTCCCCTGCATCGGCAGCCGAACTCTCAACCACCGCGCCACTAGGGAAGCCCCAGCAATAGAATTTTGAGGGAGGCATTCAAAGGAAAATGATGGAGATGAGGATGCGGATGCCCCAGGACTTGGGGCTCAGCTTCTGAGGAACAAAGTACTTGCATATCTCACACTGCAAATGTTGTGAGGCAGTGACTGTGGTTGTGTTTTGACAGTGGAAAAGGAAGAATTCTCACAAGTATTTGTTAGAGTCTATTTTAGTAATGGGTCTTATATACAATGAGAGGATCAGCATAAAGGCAGGAGAATTGGTTCCCAGAGCAGGTGAAAAAAGAGATTTTTATACTCAGTTGGGAAAGGAAGACTGAGATAAGATTGCTACTTTAGAAATAAAGCTGGCTAGCGCCCTGTGTGGTGACATGGTGACACAGCTGCTGTCTTCGGGCTTATCTTAATGGGGTGATCTTCATAGCTGGCTGCACGTTCACTCTCACTTCATAAAACGCTGGGCCTGGTCAGCTCCGTGTTAGTCAAACCAAGTTCCACCCCCGAAGTGGTCAGAGGACAGTCAGAGCCTTCCTAGAAAACACTCTGTCGCGGCCTTAATTGTGGTCACAGATTACCAGCTTGCCAGTTAGCAAGTGTTGGATATTTTTTCTTGTGCAAAGATGAGGACACTGAGTCCCAGTAAACTGTGTTCACACCCCGGACCTCCACTTTCTCATCTGTAGAATGGGGTAGTGACAGCACCTGTCTCCAGGTGTGCTTGAGGGCTGAAGGGGCAGCGGTAGCAAAGGCTCAGCCCAGAGCCTGGCCCAGAGTCAACATTTGGTGATTCGGGGCTGGTCTGAGTGTGAGCACACACGGATGCACACACATGCAGACACACACATACATGCACAGACTCCCCAAACACATGCAGATACACACATGCACACACACAGAGATCTCACACACACAAATATGCACACATACAGACACACACTCACAGGCACACACACAGACATGCATACACAAACCCTCCCAAACATACACAGACACGTGAACAGACAGACACACAAACTCAAAGGGCCCCCCAAAGCACACACAGGACCTCATGCACACAATCGTGCATGCACTGACACACACAGACACATGTGCAGACCCCTCACATACGCCCTACACAGAAATACAATTACAGACCCTTCCCAACCACACAGACACACACATGCAGAAATACACACACACACACGGATCCACCCCGATACCACAGACACACACAGGCACACCAACACACATGCAGATATGCACACACAGACTCGGCTCCAGACACACACGCACACACACACACACACGTGCAGACCCTCACAGAGCCTCCGCCACAACCACAGCCATAGCCATGCACACGCCCTCCCCACGCAGACAGCCGCAGACACACCTGCTGCTGCTTTGTTTCCCCCGCAGCTCGAGCAACCAATGTGGGCTGGGAGTGCTGCTGGGAGTACTTCAAAGGAGCCATTCCTTTCAGGAAGCTGGTGAGGTGGTACCGGACCCCAGAGGACTGTCCCAGGGATGCCATCGTGTGAGTCTGCCTGTCCCCACCCTGCCCCTGTCCTGGGAGCTGAGTGTGGGAGAAGGCAGAGCCTGGAGCTCCCAGAAGGGCCACTGGGGAGCGGAGAGGAGAGAGCAGGGCCTTCGTCCCTTGACCCCCTGGTCCCGCTCCTCAGGGCAGCCCCCGTACCCGACACTGCGAGCCCCCAAAGGGCCCCAGGCTGTGAGGTCTAAGCTCTTCATTGATTTATGGGGAAACTGAGGCCCTGAGAGAGATGGGACAGCCCCATATCACACGGGCAGTCAGCGGCCCATGTGGTCACTTCGCAGGCCCTGGGCTTGAGCCCTGAGCACTGGGCCCCTCCCGGGCACCCCTCGTTCCCAGGCCTAGGTGGGTACAGGCGGTCTGAGGACGGGGGCGGGCAAAGTCGTGCGGCCCCGGCTCCCTGGGAGGGCCAGGCCTGGCAGGAACCCTGGGAGGGTCAGGAATCACCGAGGACAGAGCCGGCTGTCTCAGAGCTGCCGCTGATGCCCTGGGTAACTTCAGACAAGTTTCTGCCCCTCTTGCGGGCTCAGGGTCCTCGTCAGTGCAGGGCGAGGCTGGTCCCGGGGCTCTGGAAGGCCTTCCTGCCCTGAGCGCCCGCGTGGTTTTCTCCCTCTGTGTAGGCTGGTGACTCTCCACGGCAGATCCATCTGTTCAGACCCCAAGGACAGGTGGGTGAAGAAGGCAGTCAAGTACTTGCAAAACACCACGAAGTCATGTGACCTGGCCGCCCAGCCGGCCTGACTTCTCCCTGGCCCATCTGGAGTCTTCCCGCCTCCACGTTCACTACCCCAACCCCGAGCTCCCTGGGTCCAGTGGAGGCCTTACAAGGACAAAGAGGCCGCTGTCCCCTTCTCTGATTAAAGTTTTTCTCCCCTAGTCTGGGTCAGTGTGTTCTGTCCACTCTGGCCTGTCGCCCTGGAAGGGCCCGCAGAGAACATCTAGTCTCACTCTGTCCAGGTCGGAGAGGGAAAATGAGGCTTCGAGTGTGCAGACCACCTTAAAGAGGGGAGGCCTGGGCAGGGGTAGGGCTGAGGGGGGTCTGTGGGGCGAGCAGGGCAGGGGTGACAAGAGGCCAGCAGGTTCTCCCCTCTGCTGCACGCAGGCAGGAGGGGGACCTGGGAAGGGCCGTCTGGATTCTCTCCCATCTTATCTGCCCATGGAGCCCTCCCAGGCCTGCCCCATTCTCCTCCGTGACACCCCAGCTGATGCGGAGCTGAGGACACGCTTCGCCTTACGCATTTGATCCAATTCCACAAATGGTTCTAGAATTCTTCCGCAGGCCAGGGTTCTGTCAAGTGCTGGGGAGCTCCCTGGCCCGGGGGCTCCCACAGCCCCTTCCCCATCTCACCCACCTCCCAGCCCCCACCCACCCTCGAGCCCAGCCAGCCCCGCCCGGACAGTCTTTGCAAGACCAGCTCCACCTGTGCCCAGCTCCCTCTTCCGGCTCCAACCCCAGGCCGGCTCCCAGGGCCGAGCTGCTCCACCTCATCCCGAGCCTCACCCCACAGCCCGCTCATCCCCGCTGCCCCCAGCCCTCGCCTCCCGCCCCAGCCTGGCCCCGTGGTTCCTGCCGACCTGAATTGTGAGCCCTGCCCTACCAGGTGACATCTCACCCAGCCTCAGCCCAAGCCAGCCTCCAGGAAGCTGTCCCTGAGAACAGCTACCCCCATTCTCTCTCTTGCTCTGATTCCTCCCGCTTTCAGGGACTCTGGGGCAGCCCGAGGGGGTTGTTCTCCTGTCGACTCCTGTGTGGGTCTGTAGTCCTGACTCGTCCGTTAGGCTGGGAGCTCAGTGAGTCTCACTGGGGACCCCATAGTGCTCAGAAGGATGTGGACCAGGACCCATCCGCAGACCCCTCTGTCGAGGCGCAGCTCAGGACTGGAGCCGTGGGGGGCTGGGGGAAGTTAGGGTCTTCGGATTCTAGTTCTGCCTCACCCTCCTGACCAGCTGTAGGCTGTGGCTTCTCTCTCTGGGACTAAGTCTGGGAGCAGGCGCAATGGGTCCTTCTCTCCTAGGATTCTGTGACCTGTGTTGTTTGGCGGGGCTGCAATTGAGTTATTTTCAGGTAAAGCTTATGCCTTCTGCTGCCCCCCTGTGGCCAGTTGTCTTATTGCAGGGCAGATGTCAGAGCCAAGCCCACTTTCGAAGAGGCACAAGAAGAAAACAGCAGCAGTACTGCTACTACTACTAATAAGGCTGATGATGGTGATGAACTGTGAACTTCTCTGTGACCCCAGGGTCTCCTCAGCCACAGGTGGGCTCTTTCCCTGCCCTGGTCCCAAGGAGTATCCCTTGAACAGCTGCCTTGGATCCAGAGTCCTTGGGGCAGCCTAGTCTGAATTCTTTGTGGAAAAATGTCATCTGGATACATGGGGTGAGGGGTGAGAAAAAGGTGATCTCAGAATAGGGGGAGGCAAGGGGGAGCCCCTGGGACAGCAAAGGAGAACAAGGGCTGGGGCCCAGATCCCTCACCCTGCCAGAAAGACACTCAGAGAACATGCATGTAATCCAGTGCATTGAAAACTTGCCTTAAAAGAATCAAAACCTTTTTTTCCTAGTGAAATATGAAAGTGAAATATTCCTCAGAGGCCCATATTGTGAACTCGGATAAGTGGAGGACGATGAGGAGGTAAGGGGTTACCCGGGGGGAGGCCCTGAGAGTGACCGAGCAGGGGGTTGGCTTAAAGGTCCCTCAGAGGGGGAGAGGTGGAGTCAGGACTGGCAGCAAAATGCAGGATTCAGAATCCAAGTGTCTACTAGCAGAGTCAGGGTGCAATGTGGGTGGGGCAAGATGCAGGAGATGGGACCAGCTACCATGTTCCCCTGGGAAGAAGCCATTTTAAGGACTCGTGACTGGGAGACTCCCCATGACAGGCTAGTAGGGAGATAGGAAGAAAGAGGACAGGGCAGGAACCAGAGAACACAGAACGGTAGGGAGGGGCGCTGGTCTCTCATTGTTCCTTCCGTCTGAAAAGAGCTTCGCCTCCTCCACATCTGAAATCCAGTCCCCCTTCAGAGCTCAGCTCAAATGCTGCCTCCCTCAAGAAGCCCTCCCTGGTCTCCTTGGTTGCAGTTGATGCCCCACTCTGTGTCCTCCATAAGCTCCCTGCTCTCACCTCAGCTTTACCACATTGTCCCCGGTAAATGTAGTTACTTGCATGTTTGACTCGATGATGAACTCCTTGGGGCAGGTATTTGAATCAGGCAACTCGGTACTTACTGACTCATTTATAAGGGGGGAAAAGTGCTTTGTGCATAGTGGAAATTTGATATATATATTTTCATCAACAAGCCCCTGGGTGAATCCCATGACGGGCACGTCAAGAAAGAAGCTCCCAGAGGAGCGGTGCCCTGATAACATAACTGGGCTTCAAGCCCGGCATTGAAGTGGAATTTTGAATTGCGCTGCTCTTCGGTTTCCCACCAGAGGGCGCTCCAGCTCCCAATAAAGATTGAGCCTGATTGATGTCCCTGACCACCAGGTCCCTGGCCTCAGTGCTGGCCCCAGGGGCTGGGGTCACCTACATCCGACTGTAGCTGCTCAGGGCCTAGGGTCAGAGTGTCTGCGGTTGGCCAGCCCTTCTCCTAAGGGAGCAGAGGCAAGGAAACCACCAACGACGCTGCCAGGGGTTAGCGAGATGAAGAGGAAGAAGGAAAACCACTGCTGGGAATTGCAGGGCCACTAATTCCAGATGCAACGTGGGCAGTGCTGAGAGCAGTGCGCCAGGGGTGTTCTCACCGTGTCTTCTTAGATTCTGTATTTGTCTACTTGGCATCCATTCATCACAAGTTACACCTCCCCTGTGATCCAGCTTTCAAAGGCATGCAAAAATCATATTGCAAACTCTCCAACCAATCCTGAATCCCCCAACCACTTCCTTTATATAACTCACTCCCCAAATGAATATTTCCCCAAATCACCCAGGGCCGGGTACCAGACAATGAGGGACAGCGCCCACGCCCCAAAGCCCGCTGGAATGACTCCCACAGGCCAGTCCTCAATTGCTGACCCTGCCCTGCCTTGCTTTTTCTACAGAAACCCAATAAGGGTTGTGGCCTCGGCTTTCCCCTCGCGTCTCCTTCTGCCCTGCGTGGTGTGGCATGGCCCTTTCTCTTGGGAAATGTAAGTAATAAATTCTTCTTTAGTGGCATTCAGTCACCTACATACATTTAAATCCCATGGGTTCATTTTATTTATTTATTTTTATTGACATACAGTTGATTTACAATGTTGAGTTAATTTCTGCTGTACAGCAAAGTGACTCAGTTATACATATACATACATTCTTTTTTATATTCTTTTCCATTATGGTTTATCCCAGGACATTGAATATAGTTCCCTGTGGTATACAGCAGGACCTTGTTGTCCATCTATTCTTTATGTAATAGTTTGCATCTACTAACCCCAAGCTCGCAATCCATCCCTCCCCCATGCCCCCTCTCCCTTGACAACCACAAGTCTGTTCTCTATGCCTGTTTCTGCTTCGTAGATAGGTTCATTTTTGTCATATTTTAGATTCCACATATAAGTGACATCATGTGGTATTTGTCTGGCTTACTTCACTTAGTATGATAATCTCTAGTTGCATCCATGTTGCTGCAAATGGCCTTATTTCATATTTTTTTAATTAATTTATTTAATTTTGGCTGTTTTGGGTCTTTGTTACGCGCACGGGCTTCCTCTAGTTGCGGCAAGCGGAGGCTACTCTTCGTTGTGGTGCGTGGGCTCCTCATTGTGGTGGCTTCTCTTGTTGTGGAGCACAGTCTCTAGGTGCACAGGCTTCAATAGATGTGGCATGCGGGCTCAGTAGTTGTGGCTCATGGGCTCTAGAGCGCAGGTTCAGTAGTTGTGACGCACAGGCTTAGTTGCTCCGTGGCATGTGGGATCTTCCCGGACCAGGGCTCGAACCCGTGTCCCCTGCAGTGGCAGGCGGATTCTTAACCACTGCACCACCAGGGAAACCCCTTATTTCATTCTTTTTTGTGGCTGAGTAGTATTCCATTGTATATATGTACCACATCTTCTTTACCCATTCATCTATCGATGGACATTTAGGTTGTTTCCATGTCTTAGCTATTGTAAATAGTGCTGCTATGAATATAGGGGTGCATGTACCTTTCTGAATTATAGTTTTTTCCAGATACATGCCCACGAGTAGGATTGCTGGATCATACGGTAATTCTATTTTCAGTTTTCTGAGGAGCCTCCATACTGTTTTCCATAGTGGCTGCATCATGGGTACATTTTAACAGAAGAGGGTCAGGGACCTGTTCTGTCTCGGCTTTGCCACTGACTGGTTGTGGGGTTTTTGGGGTTTTTTTTTGCGGTACACGGGCCTCTCACTGTTGGGGCGTCTCCCGTTGCAGAGCACAGGCTCCGGACGCGCAGGCTCAGCGGCCATGGCTCACGGGCCTAGCCGCGCCGCGGCATGTGGGATCTTCCCGGACCGCGGCTCGAACCCGTGTCCCCTGCATTGGCAGGCGGACTCTCAACCACAGCGCCACCAGGGAAGCCCTGGCTGTGGGTTTTTGACACGATCGCTTCACCTTCCTGGGCCTGTTTCTCCATGGAATGATGAAATCGAACCCTTCTCTAACCTGCTTTAGGGTGTAGCCAGTTAGAGAATGGGGCTTAGTCTGCTGCCGTCCTGCCTCTCACATTGCCCTTAGGGGAGCAGTCTTCGAAAACCTGCAGTTTCCCCATAATTGAATTGCCATGACCCCTTCTCCAAAACCACCACGCACACTGCAGGGATGAGACACTCAGACAAGCAAAGGGGCTGGGGCCTTGTTGAGAAGTAAGCCTTAAAAGGACGTGTTCAGCACATGGACACACCCGTTTATAGCAGTGCTATTCACCAAAGCCAAAGGTGGAAACAGCCCAAGTGTCCATCAGTGGATGGATGGATAAATAGTGTATGTCCACACAACAGAATATTATTCTGCCATAGAAAAGAGCGAAGTACTGGTACTTGCTACAATGTGGATGAGCTTTGAACACATGCTGAGAGAAGCCAGACACAAAAGGTCACATATTGTGTGATTCCATTTACATGGAATGCTCAGAAGAGGCAAATCCACAGAGACAGAATGCAGGTCGGTTGTCACCAGAGGCAGGGGCATAGGGCAGCCTGCTAAAAGGGTACACGGTTTCCTTTGGGGGTGATGAAAATGTTTGGAACTAGACAGAATCAGTTGTTGCACAACCTTGTGAATACACTGAATGCCACTGAATTTTTCACTTTAAAATGGTTAATGTTATTCAAATTTCACCTCAAAAAAAAGAAAAGGGACGCATTTCATACAACCTCTTTTCTGCAGAGTAATATAAACGTAGGCACAGGTGTGATATATGACCTCAGGATGGAGAACACCTCTGAGGAGGGTAGGGAGGGGAAAGGGATGACACAGCTGTGACATTTCACCTATTAAATAGAGTGATCTGAATCAAAATATGGCAAACCCGGTTGTCTGTTGTATTGTATCTGTAGTTCTCTGTATCTGAAATCTGTCATAATATAAAAGAAAGAAAAGTTTAATTAATTGTTAAAAAAAAGAGAGAGAAAGAGAAAAGAAGGAAGGGAGGGAGGGGCTTCTGAGCACTTCTGAGCCCAGCTGAATCTAAATACAGCTTTCAGATCATCACAGGGCTTTGCAGAGGTAAAGGCCTCTTACGCTGGATGGTGGTGAACAGACCACAAGTTGACCACCCAGAAGTGACAAAAGAAGGTGAGGTCTGAGGCCACTAAGGTTGGAGTGGAGCGTTCAGTCCCCACTGTGTAGCGAGAGGGGTGAAGGGCTGCCTGCAGAGCTGCACTGTCCCTACCCCGCAAGTCTGTCACTGCAACGGGACAGCAAGGAAGCAGAGAAAGACTGAAGGAGCAGAGAGGATAACACAAACAAGCACAAACTAGAAACATTTCTGGACTCAAAACAACCATGTTTGTTCTGCTTGTTTACAGAGAGTATCACACGGCTTTCACGGTAAGGGACCCTAAGCATTAACAAGGCTCCCTTGCGATGCTCAGCCCTCTGCATGCGCGGGTTCTGGGACTAGAAATGCTAGCAAACAAAAGTATTACGTTTAGTATTGAACGTTCTGTATCTTTTTTTGTTTTCATCAATCTATGGATCAACTCTTGCTTTATTTCTGGAAAAGGTCTTGAATTACATCTTTAAAAAATTCATTCTGATTCCTTATTGGTGTTTCTTCTACCTTCTGTGCCTAATCATTTTCCCACTGATCCTTTCTCCCTCTTTATTTCCATTTCATTTGGTTGGTCTTTTATTCCTGTCCCTGTTTTTAGCCCTGTCCATTCTCCTAGTGTTATTTCCAATATTGACTTCATATCTAGGATGTTATTTTTTTCACTTCTTGCCTCGGCTCTGCCAGTGCACGTTTCCATCACGGCTCTCTCTCTCTCTCTGCCTCATTCATCCTTTCCTTGAGCTCTTGTATCTCTTTGATATATTTTATACATTTGTGTAATTTGTAGTAAAAATTTTGGTCACAGGCAATATTTATCTGCTCAGTGGCAATGTTCTCTGTTGCTGTTACTGTTGTTATTATTATCATTTGTGTTGGTTCGTTTTATAATTTTGAATGAGACGTTAACTGGGCCAAATATTTCCTGGAGGTTCCTGTCAGGGAGGCATGGGACTTTGTTCCAGGCTAGTGGGCATTTTCCTTAAGACCCAGAGTTTTATGTGTGGGTTTCCCTGGTTTTTTAAAAATGAAATTTCTTATCAATACAAAATACATAATGTATGGGGCTTCCCTGGTGGCGCAGTGGTTGAGATTCCGCCTGCCAATGCAGGGGACACAGGTTCCTGCCCTGGTCCGGGAAGATCCCACATGCCGCGGAGCGGCTGGGCCCGTGAGTCATGGCCGCTGAGCCTGCGCGTCCGGAGCCTGTGCTCCGCAACGGGAGAGGCCACAACAGTGAGAGGCCCGCGTACCGCAAACAAAACAAAACAAAACAAAACAACATAATGTATATGTAAGGTAGACAAACCAATAAAAAATAAACACCAGTATACCTACCATCCAGCTTACTAAATAGAACCTTCCTGCTGCTCTGAAGTCCCCATCCCCCTCCCTGTTGTCCTCCTCCCATCAGCCTCCGGAGACATCCACGCTCCTGAATTGAGTGTTCATCATTCTCCTTGATTTTCTTTCATTTGTCACATGTGTGTATATACATACTACATATGCACGTACGCGCACATCCCTAACAATATGTTGATGCATCTTGTATGTTTTTAAACTCTTGAACTTTATGTAAATGTAACATATCTCATACACATGCTCTCCCGTGACTTGCTTTTGCGGCTCCCTGTTCTCTGAGATTCTTCCCCGCTGATGTGCACAGCCAGCTACAACTCATCATTTTCCCCCGTGTGACGACCAACCCTTTCACCCATCCTCTTGGTAATGGCCACTTGGATTATTTCCAGATTCTTGCTATTACAAACAGTGCTGCTTTAAACATTTTTTAGCTTGTCTTCTGGTGCATGTGTCGAAGAATTTCTCCAGGGCAGTGGCTCTCAACTTTGGAGGCACTTACCTGGGAAAGCTTTGCCAAAATGCTGGCACCTGCAGCCCTATTCCAAAAGATTGGCTTAATTGGTCTTTGGAAAGGAGGGATCCCAGGCAATGGTGTTTCTGTTGTTTTCTGGGGAGGGGGAAGCTATCCAGGTGATTCTAATGCATGGCTAGTGCATGTATCTTTTTGAATTAGTGTTTTTGGTTTTTTGGCTATATACCCAGGAGAATTGCTGGGTCATATGGTAATTATATATTTAGTTTTTTGAGAAACCTCCACACTGTTTTCCACAGTGGCTGCACCAATTTATATCCCTGCCAACAGTGTTTGAGGGTTCCATGAGGGACTTTTAACTACATCTGCAAATCCCTTCACGTCTGCCACACAAGGTAGTCTAATCACAGTAGTGATGTCCCATCATACTCACAGGTCCTGCTCAAACTCAAGGGCAGGGCATTACACAAAAGTGTGAGGCATTGGGGTGTCATCTTAGAACTCAGCCTACCACAGGGGCTTCAGAGTCAAGCCACACCCATAACTAAAATCCACCAGCAGGGACCAGGATAAGCAAAAGCAAACTTAGAGGATCAAGTCAAGTTTCAAGGACAAATACCAATGAACACTTTTCTTTACTGTCAAAATAGAAAAACCCAGGTCTCTTAAATCCACATGATCTCTCTATTTGGCAAGATCCATTCCAAGTCTGCGTTGGTGGAGAACAAGAAGAACAAAGTGTCTGCTGCTCAGAGGTTTGGGTCAGACTTGTGTCCTGCTTCTCTCTAAATGCTACCAACCTGGACTCTCCTAAAGTAGATGGAGAGAGGCCCTGATCTCTAAGTGCAGGACTGGCCCCATGTGGTGTGACTCAGCCTTTCCAGAAAAGAGTTTTGTGGTCCCAGGTGAGCTTGGATGGCTGTGTCAGACATCACATGTACACACACACACACACACACACACACACACACACAGAGAGACATATCCCCTCTTCACAGCGAATATACATTAGTACGTAAGTTTAATACCTGGAGATTAACAGAAATGACAGTAGGGCACAGATGCAACACAATAAAACAGGGATGGGGGGTAGGACTGGAGGGGGCAGAGGGACACTGGATATGATCACAGCAACCAAGGAGTGATTCTCTTGGTGCTCTGAGGTCATGAGACACTTGCCTCTTGTCACCAAGAAAACTGCATGGTGAATAAACCACCAACTCTGGAAGATAAGCCGTGGCACTACTGCGGAGCTTAGAATGGGGTGGGGCCCTCTCTGTCACAGTGTTAATACTCAAGGATGGCGGGCTTGGAGAGTGTTACGAAATGTCAGCATTTTGACCTGGCGAGAGGGGCCTATTTGGGATGTGCCCCGTTTACCTAACACTGGGTGAAGGAGGTCCCCACTCAGGGTAACAGGGCCCCGGGATACCGTGGTCTTGATCTGCAGCAGCACTCCACACCACTGCTCCCAGCCAGCTCCACTCTGTCCACTGAGCACCCTCTCCGCAATGGACCTAAGCCAGAGTGAGCCAATCGAGAGGAGGCGGGAGGAACCACGTGGTGGGATGGAAGGGGCAGGAGCTGGCGGAGGAGCAGGTGTGTCTCAGGCCGGGCCCTCCCCTAGGCATCATTGAGGCTGCTGTCGCTCAGGAGCACCTTCTCCCCAGGTCTGAAGGCCGGCATCCCAAGGTAGGGGCAGCTGGCGCAGCGGAAAGCATCACCCAGGTAACACTGTTGAAAGAAGAGACCATCATACAGGGAAGCCAAGTGTCAGCTCTCCCAGAGACACAGGCCAGGAGGAAGGGATCCCAAATTTCATAGTATGGCCACAGCGGCCTGAAGAGAACGACTGCGTACATTTGTAGGTCCAACTGGGATCCAAATACTAAGAGTCTTTAAGATCTCTGATTTCATGAAAGACAGAAGTCTAGAGAAGTTCCTTAGGTGGACATACTTCCATATTCTCAGCAGTTCAAATCACAGCCACACTCAGCAAATGGCTGGGTAGCATCAGGCCTAATGTGAAGCAGAAAGAAAGGGGCCAAAAATAAGAAATGACAAGTGCCTCCCCTACGGGCATGAGCGTGCTACCCACTCTCAGGAGATAACCCCTCTTCCCATTTCTACCTAGAGACACATTCTCACATGTTCACCTATTATTAAAATACTTGGGCAGTGAACTCTGTAGAGCTGGAGCTGGTCTGTGTTTAGTTTAGGCCTTTGTGAATACTGAGTAATCAACCAGATACTCACGTTTCCACAAGCCGACTTGGGCTGGGAGCTTATCTGGTCCCTCAGCTTCTCTTTTTCCAGTTCTTCTGCGAGGCCACAGGTGCTGGGGGAAAGTTAGCAGCTGATGAGCGGGACCTGCCACCACCCAGAAACTCCAAATCCTTGACAGACCTTTTCCCTGGGAGCCTTCACAGATATGGAGTATTGACCTTTCCTGGCCTAGTCAGGTTTGGGCTCCACAATTCAATGATGTATTGTTTGGAGATTCACACATAGACAGTAAACTATCGAAAAAGCCAGGAGAGGCTAGCACAAATTTGGGAGAATGGTAGCCTCTTGTAAGGAGAGGGAGGGAGGTGCAGCTGAGGGAGCACGCAGAGGCGACTTCTAAGGAACAAGTCATGTTCCTGGTTCTTCAGCTGGGTGAGCAGTACATGGGTGTTCATTTTATTGTTCTTTAAAATGTACTTATTTAGCATACTCTTCTAACCGTCTGATACATTTTACAATAAAACATGTTTTAGTAATTGTAAAGTACAGCGATTCCTTGATAATCAGAAGCCGCTGGCAGCCTCTTCTCACCCCAAGGCTTACCAGTTCTTGCAGGCCTTCCTCTTTTTCCCTTCCCCACAGGAAGCAGCCCGCAAGGAAGCTGGGTCTGGCTTCTTCATATCTTCTGGATCCAGCAGTTCATCTGAGTCAATGAGATCCTGGAGAATGTTCGAAGCCATTAATGACACAGTCATGGTCTCTGCTAAGGAACAGGTGAAGTGGCCACAGTCCACAGCAGCAGTTCGCCCATCTATGTAGAAGGCACCCAGCATCCTACCCGGGCTTGATCATCACGCCCAAGCTGACCACACAGTGAGTACACTACGTGCACAGAAGCTGTGTTAGGCTGTGAGGGGGCTGGGGACTCATTTACGATGTGCAGAGAACATGTGTGTGGAGGGCAGGGAGGGAGGGGGCAGGAAGAACAAAGAGAGAAGCATTATATTTATGCGAATATATAAAGGGCTGTCGTGTGAGAAAAGGGAATGGAATATTTTCTATATAATTCCAGAGGAAAAGGCAGATAATGATATATACACTTGTGTAATTCTTCGATAAACGTGTAGACAGTTAATCTGTAAGCTCTGTGAGGGCACAAACCGTCGCCTAGTTTGCTTACCACTCTAACTTCAATAGTTGTAGGAATGAAGAACTTTATTACAGAAAGCATTGATCTGAGTTGGAAGAGCATTACTGTTAAGACAGTGAGCATTTGGTGACTTGCCCAGACGAAGGAGCCAAAAAATATTTTAGCTGACAAACTCTTTTCAGGTTTACGCATGCCCACAAGAGTCTTTAATACATCACATGAAGTGAGAACAAGAAAATCTGCGGGGGGAAGGATGCTGAAAAAGAAATTTAAAATGCCACTAATGTGGAGTTTCCTTCTGAGTCAAAAAATGCCAGTGGCAGGCACAGCCACAAGGCTGGGCTGTAAATGCTTTCACACCTATAAACCCAGAAAGGCCGCTCCAAACAACAACATTCCCACCCAAAGTGGGGCCTAAAAGAAAGCAATCAGGTGACCACAGTGCTGACTCACCACGCTCTCATCCTCCATATCGTTGGCCGAGAGGGTCCAGAGCTTGGCAGCTGCAGGATCCATAGCAGGCTTCCCTGAATCCAACCAATGAAAGAAAACAAGCTCCAGAAAAGCAGCTGGGAACAAACTCCAAGCACATGTAAGTGCTTTCTACTGAGGCTGTGCAGGGAACACACTGGGCCGGCGGTCAAAAGACCTGGGTTCAAGGCCCAGCTCGACCACTTAGAAAGGCATGAGAGGAACCCATCACTTTATGGCAATAAAAGCCATCATTTGTTAAGCTTTGTGCCAGATACTACATTAAACATTTTACACACATGATCTAATTTAGTCCTGCTCACCACCTTACGAGGAAAGTTCTCGTCATCCTAATTTTATAAATGAGGAAAGAGGTTTAGATACTTAGGCCAGTTACACACAGCCACAAATAACACAAGTACAGACAGAGTCTACCTAACGCTTTTAACTTCCACTCCATATCGCTTTCTCCTCCTTCTCTTAGTTCCCATCCCTAGAACATGGGGCTAATAGGATTCCCTATACCCACTGCAGGAGATTTGAATATTAAACAAGAAACTGTACCAAAAAGCATAATAAATAGCAAAGCTCCAGTCACATGTAGACCTGTTACAGACAAGAAAATGGGTTCGAGAGCTGGTGGCGGCGGTGTAACAACAAATCAGTAGCAAATCACACCTCCTGATTCTCTCTCTGGGCCCCAAAGAGCTGAGGGCTCAGTGTGGGCCAGTCCACGAATGGGCCTTGGGGGGAAGTGCACCCCCCAGAGATCACTGTCACACTGGATGCTCAGATCTCCCACAGGGCAGGTCATCTAAGCTGCTCCTACCCATTCTGGAACTGTGACTCCAAAGGTTAGGACGTTAAAGGATTTCTTGAAGATTTAGGCTGGACAGTCAAAACAGAGCAGTGTGAATGTACCTGTAAATTTTTTGCATACCTCACAGCTAGGACAATTTTTCTCAACTCAGGCATTAAAAAATAGTGATAGGAAGGGTGAGAATGGTGACAAAGGGTGGAGTGCAATCTTCTGAGAGGAGATATTTTTATAAGTGTCTTAAGATCCTCAAAGAAAAGCTGAATTCAGTGGCACAGAGAAAAGGACACATGGGAAGGGGAATAGCACACTCTTATCCACCATGACCGTCACTGTGAGGTCTTCTGAGGGTAAATGTCATAATTCTGGGGTCTGGAAAGACTTCATCAACTAATGAAGCTACGGGAGTCTGACCTCTAGAATCTGGAGACCTCAGTGTCCTCTGGTGCAGAAGAAGGGGCTGAACTAGGTAGTATCTATGCATCATTTCAGTTTTGGATCCGAATATGCCCAGAACAACAGTACATTAAGCATTCTTCCATTTGGAAATGAGGGAAATTAAGGAAGGGAATGATCCTCTGAAGATACCACCACCTCATTCCGATCTCTGGCTCAGTTTTTAATAAGGCTTTTCAGGCCCACTCAGACAGAACAATGTCCCTAGGCCAGTCTCACCGGAAGACTTCTTGGTAGTAGAAAGCTTAAGTTGACTAGAAGAACCCACTTCAAAATTGGGCTTTTTTCCTGTGATCTGCACAGAGAGTAGGCTGTCACTGTGGTAACCCAGGTGTTCTCGGACAGACTGAATCTCCTCAGGGCTCAAGAACTTGCGCTGCAGCTGAAATTCAAGATATCAGAGGATTAGGCCACACTTCTTCTACAGTATGATGGTGTACTATGTCCCCCTCACAGGTGTCAAATGCTCACATCTGTAGTAAGCACACGACAGCAGGAGATCACAGACATTGCCTCGTGCCTCACGTTCAGTTTCTCACTGATCAGGACCCTGGAGTGTAACTTCTGTCTACATGTTTATGTTGAGCCTGCCCCTTGGAGAGTTTTATCAAATATCTGTCTATTAGGTACAAGGCACTGTGCGAGGCATTGTGGAGATTGTAATGATTATGATTATCGAGATGAATCGGACATGTTGAAGAGGCTGTTGAATGGAATCGAAGCCTGTGGCGGGGGAGCATGCCCACAGTAAAGATGCTAGAAATGAAATACACAGTAGAGAAAGAGAACCACAGGGGGAGGGAAATGCTTTCTATGTTCCTTGGGAAGAAGCTGGGGGTGCCGCCTCTATGTCCGACAATTATGGAACTGCTACATAAACCACCGTCCATCTAGAGCACTGAACGCCATTCCATCATTAGTAAGAAAGTGGGTCAGTACACTGAGGTGGATAATGTCGAAGACAGCTAAAGGTGGGGAAAAGAGCTAGTGACTGAACACTGTATACATACGACCTTGTTTACATTAAAAAATGTGTATACACACACACAAAACACACTTGTAAATACATAAAAAGAAGTCCGAACAGCCACACCAACAAATGTATTGGTGGCTCCCTCTGGGGAGGAAAGTGTAAGCAAGGCCTGAGATGTCACTTTATATTCTTCAGTCTTAACTGAATTCTTATGAACATCCCATATTTTGGAATAAAAAATGGAAGAACTTTAACTAAAAAGAAAAATAAGAAAGGGTAGGCGTGAAGAAACTGAGGCCCCAGGTCATGTACAGATCAATGGTATAACAGCTATCGTGGTATAACACCTCTCACACAAGGAAATTTCAGCATTGGAGAATAATGTAGAACCATAAATACCTCTATTTAATGTTAATATTTCTAATGAATTGTCAGAAAAGGATTTCCCGCTCCAACCTATTCTAGCCTCCCACCCAAAAGCTGAGGAAAATACAGGCAACTGCCCTTCACTTAGGCCTAAGATTCGTGTCCACTAAGAGATGTGTCGCTCTCTCCCTGCCTCAGTGGTCACCACTAGTACTGAGACCAAAATACGTCCCAACCCACATGGGCCCAAGCTGAGTCTCTTCAGAGGAGATTGATTTCAGAGGTTTCATCCTTCGAGGCATCTGGTTTCTCCCATGCAGAGCCCTTCTCAACTTGTTTCCTAGTTGAGTGACACTGATCACCTCACCTTCAGGGTTGTTATTTCTCCCAGATTCTCTCTGTATCGTCTGACAAAAGAGATACTGGGTTTAGTCACCCAAGGCTTAAATTCCCAGCAAAGAAGGTCGTCTACAAACATACCTCTTTTACTTCCACAAGACCAGAAAGAGTCAGGGCTGAACACAGCTTAGATGCCGTCTTCACTTTGCTATTGTTAACTGCTAAGAGGAAAACCCCAGTTAATAGCTTTATAGGTCAAAGCAGGAAAAATAATAAAGGCTTTCTGCTATTCAGGTCAGCAGGCACTAAAACAATAATAACCTATTCTGTTCAATGTATATATATTTTAGTGATAATATTTTAATTGGACAACTCCTTTTGGTTGTTCAAAGTGCTCTTACTGATGCTCTTAAGTGTCATATAATAATTCCATTATTATTGTTTCATATCACTCTCTGTTTCTTTGAAAAACCTAACCTTCCAGGGGCTGTTGGATAATGACCAAGAGGCTGAGAAACCGTAAAGTATACAAGTATCTCTGTATAGTTCCGACAGACACTGTGTTTAGTCACCCAAGGTTTACATCCCAAAGAAGGCTATAGCTGCTATTAACATCACAAGCTTATATTTCCACATAAATGCCTTTACACATTTCAAAATACTTTTTTTTTTTTTTTTTGTGGTACGCGGGCCTCTCACTGTTGTGGCCTCTCCCATTGCGGAGCACAGGCTCCAGACGCGCAGGCTCAGCGGCCATGGCTCCCGGGCCTAGCTGCTCTGTGGCATGTGGGATCTTCCCGGACTGGGGCACGAACCCGTGTCCCCTGCATCGGCAGGTGGACTCTCAACCACTGTGCCACCAGGGAAGCCCTCAAAATACTTTTATTTCTATTATTTGATGAAATAAGTCATCACATTTTGATAGAAAGTCTAGTTAAAAATGCTAAAAATCGGGCTTCCCTGGTGGCGCAGTGGTTGAGAATCTGCCTGCCAATGCAGGCGACACGGGTTCGAGCCCTGGTCTGGGAGGATCCCACATGCCACGGAGCGACTGGGCCCGTGAGCCGCAAGTACTGAGCCTGCGCGTCTGGAGCTTGTGCTCCGCAACGGGCCAGGCCACGATAGTGAGAGGCCCGCGCACCGTGATGAAGAGTGGCCCCTGCTTGCCACAACTAGAGAAAGCCCTCGCAAAGAAACGAAGACCCAACACAGCCATAAAGAAATAAATAAAAATTCTTTTTAAAAAAGGCTAAAAATCTAGAATGATTCTGACAGCTTTACCACTGAGCAAAAAAGAGGTTTTTATTTCTTGGATTCTATCTTCACTTTCACATGAATCGATACTTAGCTCATCACTCTCAGACTTCTAGTCACTATTTTTTTAACTTTTTAGTTTGAAATAACTATAGATGCATAGGAAGTTAAAAAAAAAATGTTCAGGGAGGTCTCAAGGCCCCTTCACCTCTTCTCGCCACGATAATATCTTACACAACTATCATATAATATGAAGACCAGGAAGTTGTCACTGATAGTCCACAGAGCTTATCCAGATTTCACCAGTTTTACATACACTTGTGTGTGTGTGTGCGTAGTCTTCATCACCACAAGGAACCCTCACATCACCCCCTTTACAGCCTCACGTACCCCCTTCCTCCCATTCCTAACCCCGACGATGGCCAACCTGTTCTCTGTCACTATAACTTTGTTATTTCAAGAACGTTATATGAACAGAATCATACAGCCTCTAAGCTTTTGAGATTGGATTTCTTTCACTCAGCATGATTCCTCTGAGATTCATCCAAGTTGTTGCACGTGGCAATAGTTTGTTCTTTTTTTAGTGCTGCATAGTTTTCCATGGTGTGGATGTACCAGTTTAAGCATTCACCTGTTGAAGGATCCAGCCATTTTCAGATGAGCAGTTTCCTTCTATTTTACTACCTAATGGGTCAAATATCACAATTTATTCAGATGTGCTGGTTCAGAGTTTTACAATAATTCATCCCTTATCCCTAAGGATAAGGTTCAGTACAGGACTGTTGATCTCCAAATTATACCTCCTTCTCAGAGAGATGCGGTAAACATACCTAAAGATTCAACCCTGTTAAACTCTAGTCTTTCAGGTGAAAATTTCCTTACCTACAGCTGTCTCTACCGGCTCTTTCAGAAAAAGACATCCACTAGGCCGAAGGATCCGGGCCATCTCAGCCAAAATCTCAGCACTGTGCAGAGTGGTGCTTCCAGGAATTATACCCGACAAAATAATGTCAAAGCTAGATTCTTTGTGGGCAGCTGAAAAGAAGGAAGACTCTAATCAACAATCACCTTGGCCCCAGAATCTCCCAATCCCTCCCAAGTCCCCACAAAGGTTACATGCGTGGCCTTGTAGAATAAACACCTACCTGTTCAGCAAATGCTATTATACCACCGTTACTAGCAAGAGGGGCAAGGACACTGCTGCCCTGCTCTCCCTCAGTCTTACTAACTTCATCTCCTTTTGTATGCTCAGGGGAAAAAGTAAAAAAGGAAGGTGGACGAAAACCAAGCTTTTTTAAAAAAATGTGGAACATCTAATAAGAAATAAGAACTTACTTATACAAATCATCAACAAATCATCAACTATATAAGTCCACTGTATCTCAACTGAAAAAACTACTATCATGTGCCACCCCCCCAAAAAAAAACCTCAGCTATTGGGCTTCCCTGGTGGCACAGTGGTTGAGACTCCGCCTGCCAATGCAGGGGACATGGGTTTGAGCCGTGGTCCAGGAAGATCCCACATGCTGCGGAGCAACTAAGTCTGTGCGCCATAATTACTGAGCCTGCGCTCTAGAGCCCGCAAGCCACAACTACTGAAGCCCGTGTGCCTAGAGCCCGTGCTCCACGATAAGAGAAGCCACCACAATGAGAAGCACGTGCACCGCAATGAAGAGTAGCCCCCGCTCACAACAACTAGAGAAAGCCCGCGCGCAGCAACAAAGACCTAGCACAGCCAAAAATAAATAAATAAATTTATTTAAAAAAAAAAAACAACAAAAAACCCCCCAGCTATCAAGGAACGACAAGAAATGCAGCACTGCCATCAAAACCGCCCTCCCTGTAAGACACCCTGGGTAGGTACTTACACTGCAACAGCTGGTTGATGTTTTCCACAGACACTCGGCCCTCATCGCCAGTTAAGGCTTGAAGCTTATCCACCAGATCTTTTAGAGCCTCCATTGGAGATGACTTATCCCAGACCACTGCCACAAACTGGCCAGCTGAGATCCCAAAATCTGCCATTCCTGCAGTGCTGTGGACCTAAAAGCTATGGGCCAAAGGAGAGTCAAGAGTGAGCAGAGACAAAACGCAATTCAATCCATGGAGTACCACCAAATGTGATTAGAATTGCAACCTAATTCTGACCTCCCACCAGGGAATGCTGACCACATTAGAAAAACTCACTGTAGATACCAGAGTGTGAATAAATAAACCCATTATCCCAAGGTTTCATAACCCCAACATTCCCAAATATGGCAGGTGGCTTCCTTGGTGAGAATCCTGACTGGACGGTCAAGTAAGGAGGTTGAAGGCACAAATATTCTTTTCTCTTTGGTATGAGACAACTCAGCTTGAACAGAATGTAAAACACACAGGACATTAATTAGGCAGAAGTATGACTCAGCAAGGGAGGCAAATAAATTGGCTGATATAACCCAACCACAAGCTTAGTGTATTTTTTAAAAAGAGACAATATATGTAAATTTAGCAAACTGAATAATGATATTTTCCCATTCATCAAGATATGAAAATTCAATTCTATTGACTCTGCACTGATCAATAGTATCTACTGCCTCTATCTCTAACAATTAACATTAGCCAGACTCTTCAAAGCATTTTACCTACATTATCTCAATTGAACCTCAGTACAACCTTAAACTAGATATTACTCCCATTTTACAGTCAGGAAACAGGCTGTTGACTTTGCCCAGGTCACACGACTAGTAAGTGTTGTGTGGAAAAAGTAAAAGCTGGGATCTGAATCCAAGTCTATATGACTGTAAAACCCATGCTTTTAACCTACGGAAATTTCCTCCTGCCGGGGTCAACTTTCTCTTTGACTTGATACTCAGATGAGTATAGAATGTCCTCACGATGCAATCAGGTCAGGAGATAGCAGTCTACTCAGTTCCCCATTTCTTTCTTAAACATTAATGACTCCAAGTCCCTGGCTTCAGACAGCTCTACCAAATGACATGAGACCAAAGCTGCGGGAGAGGGATCACACACAGATGGGTCTTAAGCCGAATACTTCTGTATTCTGCAGAGGTGGCTAACCCAGTGACAATTATGCCACCACAGACACTCCGGGACCAAGTTTAAGTCAGGCCTACACACTCTTCCTTCTTTAAAAATGTTCCCTTCAGGGACTTCCCTGGTGGTCCAGCAGTTAAGATTCCGTGCTCCCAACGCAGGGGGCCCGGTCTGATCCCTGGTCAGGGAACTAGATCCCGCGTGCCACAACTAAAGTCTCCGTATGCCACAACTAAAGATCCCGCATGCTGCAACGAAGATCCCACGTGCTGCAACTAAAGACCCAGCGCAGCCAAATAAATAAATAAATCTTAAAGAAAAAAAAAAAAGACATGTGAAGCAATCTGAGTGCAGAATCTTTCAAAAAAAAATGTTCCCTTCAAATGATTTGCTCCTCAGCCTACAAAACATGCCTAGGTCAGCCAGTCATCCTTAAATACTGTAGTACTTTGATTTTGCTGCTCGTTTCCTAAGGCTTTTATTTTCTAGAGCAAAGTCAAAACTCTTCAGTCTTCTGGATTCAGGTGCTCCGTAATCTGGCTCCACCTGTATCTCCCACCTCCCCAAAGTGAATCCTTCCTTGTTGTATGAAAAATCTTGGCATTTTCACTCTATCATGCTTTTTATCTGGTTCCTTCCCTGTGGAATGCCCTCTTTATTATCCTGACCTGACTGTACGCCGTGGTAAAAGGATGCCAAGTGTTATCAGATAAACAGGATTCCTTAGTCATTGAATTGTGGTTTTTAAATCCCTAAAAAGCACACAATCAAGAACTGAAACTTTAAGCTTTCAACTGTAACATGTTGAGGAAGAACCCTTACAAATCTTTCAAGTGAACAACTCTGGATCAATCTCACATTTAAGAACCAACTGGGGAAGATAGGAATATGGATTGCTGGGTATGACGTTATAAGAAATAAATGATCTCCTTCTAGAATGATGTTGGAACAGGCTCTCCCTTGGGACAATAGAAAGAGATGAGAAGTTCCCTTCCCACTACAACCTTGCACTGTACTCACAGAAAAATCCTCATGGAAGAACCGAGGGGCCAAAGGCTACTCATTAACTAGAGAAACACAAAAAGCCAGATGTTGAGACCTTTTCAGCAACCTTAATGGAGGCAGGGTTTTATTTTTTCATTTTTATTTTTTTGAATTTTATTTTTTTATACAGCAGGTTCTTATTAGTTATCCACTTTATACATATTAGTGTATATATGTCAATCCCAATCTCCCAATTTATCAGGCAGAGTTTCAGAGAGCACAGGTTTCGAATACGGATGAACTGGGGTTCTACCTATCACTAGATCTTCTATTTATTAGCTACATGACAATGGATCAGTGATTAGCCTCTTTTCTCATTAATAAAGTAGGGAGAATAATCTTATATTTTGCAAGGCTGCTGCAAGAAGTAAATGAGAAGATAAAAATATGCAATGTACTCAGCAGGACCTGGCACACAGAGCTCAATAAAATAATGTTCTAAGAGAACTCTGAGCCTCCACTTCTCTGTGGCCAGTTTATTTGCCTTTGCTTCAAACAGTCCTATAAAATCTTGTTCTTCCTCCTCAGCCATACCTGCTGGGAGGACACCCCAGGGAGAAATGTGAAGCTCCTTTTTTATTGTTAAAGTTATACAACATAAGAGCTGCACTTTATGACATCTTATACAGTACTCCAGTGGGATTGTGTCTGTAAATTAGAAGAATGGAAAGTGCTTTGTTTTCCATAGCCCCCCAAACTAATCTTCTATGGCAACAGGGAACTCATAAAATACATTTATTAAACATTAACTCTCAAAAAGACACAGCCACCACTTTCAGTCAGCGTTTTCCAAATAAAATGGGACACAATGTTCTTTTAAATATCTAAAAGCCGAAGTGTGATACTATTCACCATCAGAGTTTTATGTTGTTGTCAATGTCTTTTCTAAAAAAACAAGGAAAAAATGTCTGGCACCTAAGTCAACATACTTAGAAGTGTGACTCAGAGCCCAGTTTCATAAATAAAAAGAGGTGGAATAGAAGTCATTGTCACGTCACTGGACTTGTTAAGCATCTCTCCAACTCTGACTGCTGCACACACATGCCCACAGCCCTTCTAAAATGTTGTGGGCAGGTAGTGAAAGCAGATGTCTGAGAACAACTTCTGGAGATGCACTTCTTTATTTTTAAGGCACCCAGTAAACATCAAATCCTGAGGCATTAGGCTCCTTTTAAGGATGAAGAGGGCCAAAAGAAAATAAATAAGATTGAAGTTTGGGTATCAGTTCAAACCAAGGATCAAATCCTTTTAAGTCAAATGCATAAAAAATTCTAAGAATACTGACAGTTAACAGAAAGAAAAATTTAATTAAAATGAACTGACCGAAGTGCATGCACTTGCGCGCGCGCGCGCGCGCGCGCACACACACACACACACACACACACACACACACACAGAAAAAAAGGTGACAATCTGCAAGGAAACAGTAAACTCAAAGGAAAAGAAATAGAAGACTTTGTCTCCAGGCAATTAGGTGTGTGTCAAACTTAAGGGTTTCAGGAAGGATATCCAAGTGCTAGATTTTCCACAGGAAAGATTCATTCGAAGATAAGTGGACAGAACTCAGAAAACAAAACCTCATGGAGAGATCAGTAGTGCTTTACCGAAACCCAGAAATATGGATCTGAAATTTTAACATTTGGGGAGTAGTTTTGGCTTAGGGGGAGGCTTCCCCCACACTCACGCAGGGGAGAGTAAGAGGTTCTGAAAAGGTTGATAGGAGTGTGCAAAAAGACAAGGGTCTAACTGCACAAAACTTACAGAACGGCATGCTTAGCTCCAGCTGTTGGTTATCCCTCATCCCCAAACCATTTACTTCTTCCGACTATCATGAAGCCTTCCCTGGTGATAGGTTTCCCAGTGAGGCGCCTCGCATTTACATATCTGCTCAGTGACTAGTCCATGACCTCCCTGAGTCACGCAGAGCTTGGCACTCAATGTCAGAATAAAGGCCACCAGCCTTTCCCAAACTTGCAGATCGTCCAAATCACCCGGGGGCATTTGTTAAAATAAGATTCCAGGGCTAAATAAGATTCCAGATGTACTGAATCAACTCTCCAGGAGAAAGACCTCGGTATCCGATTTATTAACAAGTGTCCTGATGGTTTTTCCAATCCGGCAAGTTTGGGAATACTCAATTATATCAACTCAACACTTTGGAGGTTCAGGGAAGTCAAAGTTTCAAAATTACAACCTGGGGGGTCCAGGTACCCCCAAAGACGGAAACTTAAGCTTCCCTGATGTTTGCGAAGAGGGACTGAGACTCAAGGTCACAACAGCTGGCTACTAGCAGAACCGGGTCTCAGACTCCGGTCTCCCGGACCCCAGCTCAGCGCTGTCCCCCGGGGCCTCAGGCCGGGTCCGGCAGCGCGGGAGATAAGGCAGCTCGGGAAGGGCAGAAGCCACCATGCCAGGAGACCGGGACGAGGCACGGCGGGCCCGGCCCCTCACACCGGCTTCCCCCGGGCGAAAGCCCGCTGTGGTCCTCAGGGAGGTGGCCATAGCCACGTTTCCGCCGAAGGACGAGGCTGGCGATGGGAAATGAGAGGACATGGGGCAGAGGGTGGGCCGGAACGGGGACGTTGGGGAAGATCGGGCTCTCGGACCACCTGGTGATCGCTCACCTGCCGCCCGGGTCTCGCTCCCGGCTTCTCAGCATCGGCCGGCTCCGCACCTCGCGCCTCTCGCGAGAGGACGAAGCTCCCGCTGAGCGGGGAGGGCGGAAGTGGCCATGCAGCTGACTCGGTGCTATACGGCGCGTCGCTGTAGGCAGCGTGCCCGCTTCCAAGATGGCAGCGAGGGTGTCTGGCGCGCTCGGCCGGGCGGGGTGGAGGCTTCTGCAGCTGCGGTGCCTCCCCGGTGAGAGGGCGGCCGATCCCGGGAACGGGGAGGGAAGGGGAGGGGGCGCGAAGCCGATCTGGGCTGGGTGAGGGGCGGAAGAAGCCTCGTGGCGGCTCGAGAGCAAGGTGAGGTGAAGGGCATAGCGGCTCGCGCCGGCGCCTCGGGCTCGAAGTGGCCGCCTGGCTGGCTTCTGACCCCATTCTCGACCTGTGAGGAGCGAGAGCATCAGGGAAGGGTCTGTCACTCCCATTTCATGGAGTTGACGCAGCCCGAGAGAGGGCTGTGGGTGCCCAAGGTCACACAGCTCGGTCGGTTGCAGACTGGCACACTTGTACCCAGTCTCTTAACTCCATTGTCAAGTCCCTGGGCCCTGATCCCGGGAAACAGACACAGAGAGCGCCTAGTCTACTTTTTCCCAAGTCAGTCATTTCCCCACCTCTTCAGTAATTCTTCAGTATCCTCGTACCACCTTTGCCACCATATAGTCAGTATTTTTGTTTATACGTCTGATTTCGTAAAAATATAGACGTTTTCTTAAAAGAGGAAGCTTTGTATCACTACCATAAATGGAAAACCAATGTCATCTTCCACAAATAGAACGTATGAATTAACATATTAACATAAATATATAACTAATGAAATAATATTCTCCTGTATTTCACCTAAAATCTTCTCGTGGACTGCAGTGGTTCTGCAATATTGCTTTGGGACCTCCCAGGTCCTTTTCGAAGTTTTATGAATATTTGGTCCATTTTTTTCTGTACCTATGCTAAAATAATTGATATTTTCACACATAGGTGCTGTTTCTTTTAAAAATCATTTTTTCCTGATTTGGTCCACAGATTTTCTTTAAAATAAGTGCTGTTTTGTTGTTTCTGTACAAAGCTCCAAACTAAATATGTTCAGTAAAAGTAATGCCTATGACCCAGAAAATCTACTTCGAGGTATTTACTCAACAGAAATGAAAGCAAAACGTCTACAAAAAGGTTTGAACAAGTATATTCATAGCACCTTTATAATAGCCAACAGCCCAGGTGTTCAATAGAATAGTGTTTCTTAGTGGAATGCTACTCAGCAGTAAAAAGTAACAACCTCTTGATTTTCACAGAAATATGAATCAATCTAAAAAGTATTCTAAGCAAAAGAAGTCTTATACATACACAGGATACACAGTATGATTCTATTTAGATGAAATTCTAGGACAGGCAAGACTAGAATGAAAAATTCAGCATAGTGTGGGTGGGGAATAACTGGGAAGGAATAAGAGGGAACTTTCTGGGGTGATGTTAATCTCTAGATAGGGGTTCAAGTTAGGCAGGTGTATACATTTGTCAAAACTCAGAATTGGCCCATTTAAGATTTGTGCATTTCATTGAATGTAAATATCACCTCAATAAAAGAACAGTAAATATTCAATAAATATTGAACTCTAGTTAATGATGTGCATGTTGAAATGTTTAAAGATAAAGAATTCTGAAGTCTGCAACAAATGCATCAAAAAATAAGATGGATTGGGGAATTCCCTGGCTGGCCAGTGGTTAGGACTCGGTGCTTTCACTGCTGAGACCCAGGTTCAATCCATGGTTGGGGAACTAAGATCCCACAAGCCGTGTGGCGTGGCCAAAATAAATAAATAAGATGGCTTGATGTATGCAGAGTGTGATGGATACACAGGTGTTCATGCCACAATTCTTTCCACTTGCTTGTATGTTTGAATTTTTTTTTTATAGTAAAATACTGGGAAAGAAAATAGTATGAGCCTTTGCTTAGGAAATACAGTACTGTACTTTCCAAAAGCCCTTTCCTAAAGTAAATGGGTGTTGCAATATTGCAGATGAGAAAACAGAGACGCCACATAACCACTAGGGAGTCAGTACTCAGACCTTCTAATTTATAGTCCAGTGCTCTTGCCATGATATATAAATATATAATGTTTTCAAGTCACTTTCATTTTTTTGTTTGGGCCTCGCAACACTCCCATTGAGTAAGTAGAGATTATTTCTCTTAATTTGCATATTTTAAAGTCGTGCTCATTGGGGTGAAATGGTTTGCCCATTAACACACAGCTAACAAATGATGGAAACATGTCTAGAAGACAGGTCTTCCGTTTCCTGGTTCCTGCTTTTGCCACCACATCATGTCGAAAGGTTCCCAGTTTACCCAAGAATTTTGTGTGGTTCTGGTTTTCCTCTGCTTTTCTTCCTCCCCATCCCTCGTACCACTCTGGGTCTCAAAGGGTCTTCTCTGGTGAGTGTCCCTGGCTGACCAGCTCAGTTTGTTTCAGTGTCCCGCTGCCGACCAGCCCTGGTGCCACGTGCCTTCCACGCTTCAGCTACACAGCTGAGGTCTTCAGATCAGCAGGAGCAGCAACCTCCCCCCTCTTTTTCTCAGCAACATTCTGAGACACAGGGCACAGAAGAACCCAGTCAGGAGTCTTCTCGTTCACCCCCCAGGTAGGCAGTAGAACGCCAGTCCACCCATTTCTGACCACTTTGCGTGCTTGGGTGAATCTGTGCTTCTCCTTCCTCTAGCCTCTCTGTTCCCTTCACAGCTTTCATCATTTTCAACCTTATCTTTGAAAGGAACCTGTTGTTTGTTTGTTTTATGAAAACGGTGCCTGTACCTTCTAAACCATTCTAAATAATACAAAGGAGTTCACAAAAGTAAAAAGATTATCAGAAATCGCAAACCCAGAGATAATGCTTTGTGAATATCCTTTTCTCTAACGTATTTCGTATATAACCCTGTATATATTATAAATGATTAATTACACTGTGCACTATACATGCTGTTCCAGAACCTGTTTGTTCACTCAATAGTACGCTTATAATGTCATTTCACAATCTATATTATTTTAATGGTTGATAGTATTCCAGCAAACGGCAGTACCAAAATTTATTTGACCTGTCTTTTATTGATGGGTATTTAGATTTCCTTCACTGGTATGAAAAATAATGTGATAAAGTAGATGATTCTCTCAGCAGTGGGAGCGCTGAGTCAAAGGATACGCACATTTTACATTTCGTTACACATGTGAGGCCAAATTGCCCTCCAGAAAGGAAATAATAATTTACATCTCCGTTAGATGTTTCGTCTTTACTTAATCCTGCCGCTGAGAAGTTCCTCTGGCTCTGAAATTGGAGTGTTCCCAGTCATTTGTCTGGTCTCCCAATGAAAGTAGTTTTCATTTCAATTCAACAAATATTGTTTGAGGATCTACTTTGTGCCAGGCCCTGTGAATAACGTAACCGTTGTCCCTGTCCTCAATGGAGTTACAGTTTGGTACAAATCCAGATAAAGAAACAATGTGGTAAGGCTATAAACTGGGAAATCCAGGGTGCTGTGACAGCATGCACCTTCCTATCACCTGACCTCCTCGCTCATGGTTCCTTTCTCTCAGTGACTCTATGGGAGGCGAAGGATTATATGATTTTTGCTCTGTTGGTATTCAAATGCTGATACCGACACATAAGTAAATGTCCTCTCAACACGTGTTGAGAGGAGGCACAGAGCCTGTGGTTTCTGGCCAGGCACCTGTTGCATGCCAGGCAGCAGGCGGTGAGGTGAGGTGAGGTGTGCTGGGCTCCGTCCCCATGTCTCTCTTGTATTTGGGTCTCAGGTACACAGACCAGGGCGGTGAGGAGGAGGAGGACTACGAGAGTGAGGAGCAGCTGCAGCAGCGCATCCTGACGGCGGCCCTGGAGTGTGTGCCCGCCCACGGGTGGACAGCAGAGGCAATTGCAGAAGGAGCCAAGGTGTGTATGGGTGCGGGCGGGGCAGCCTGACCAAGATCAGCCAGGAGGGAATCACAGCAGCCAGAGCAGAGGGCTTTCTTCCAGCCCAGCTCAGAGCCCCAGAGCTCCTCACTGCTATACGATTTTCTGGTTCTGTGTTGTTTGTTTTTCCCCAATAGGGTAGAAATGGCTTTGTTTTTTAATTATTTTTTAATATAAAAAGAATATACCGTGGAGTTGGTTCTTGGCAGTTAGGTTCTAAAGGCAGCTCATTAGACAAGAATTGCCTATGATCAAAACTGCCAGGGGCTTCCCGGGTTTCCCTGGTGGCGCAGTGGTTGAGAGTCCGCCTGCCGATGCAGGGGACACGGGTTCTTGCCCTGGTCCGGGAGGATCCCACATGCCGCGGAGCGGCTGGGCCCGTGAGCCATGGCCGCTGAGCCTGCACGTCCGGAGCCTGTGCTCCGCAGCGGGAGAGGCTGCAACAGTGAGAGGCCCGTGTACCGCAAAAAAAAAAAAAAAAAAAAACCTGCCGTATTTCATTGACTCTAAGATGCCATTGGTTGTAAGAAGCGCCATTATTTTATGCATCACTAAAAAAGAAAAATGCTGTCTGTTAAACTGTGACGCATCATCAATTTATGATTCACACTGATTGTTTAAAATGAAAAAAAAACGGAGGTCCTAGAATTGACAAAATGTGGTGTTTGAAAACTCCCAAGAAGGCACCACCTTGGAGACCAGCACACCTCATTTTTCTATGTAAGTCTAATAATCGGTGTTTCCTCCTGCAGTGGAGCAGCCCGCTCCTTTAGATTAAGCCATAGGCTCGCGTTTAGGCCTCATTGTGCAGAATCATCAAGCATAGCCACATGCCATCCTATGAAAGGTCTGTGAGGATGGAGACTGATGGAACTGCAGATTCACATCTCCCACCCCAAGCACGTGAGATATCTGCTCCTGAGATGGGACAGTGGGCAACTTTGCTGCTTTTTTAAAATTTAACTGTTATTTCTCTTGTCTTCTCTCACTCTCCCGAGAGCACGTATGGTAACAGAAGTCACATAAGTGGAATGTGTATACTATATGATTCCACTGTGTGCTCACTGTGAAAGCTTTGAACAATACAGACAGATATAAAAAAGATAACAAAGATCAACATTTTGATCTTTCAAATTAGAAAAAAACCCCTTTCGTTTATTAATCATTCACTCTTTAAATATTTATTGAACAGAGAGTGTGCTAGGTCCTAGGGGCATCATAGTAGTCAGGGTGGGCAAAGTTCTGCCCTTGTTGAGCTTCCAGTCTAGCGACATTAATCACATATATACAAATACATCTTTATAAAATGTGGTAAGGGCTATCAGGAAAAGGTGCTATTGTGACATGCAGTGGAGGGACTGAATCTAACTCGGGGTGGGGTGAGAACGTGGTGAGGAAAGGCTTTGGAACTGAGAGCCGAGGAATGAGAAGGCTTTACCTGATTTGGTGGCGTGGGGGATGGACAAGTCCAGACAGAGACACAGCATGTGCAGAGTGGAAAGAAGCCTGCACATTAGAGGAACCGAAGAAGACCATCATGCCGAGAATCAGGAAGAGGTCTGAGCTGAGTGAGGCTGGGGAAGGGTCAGTTGAGGCCACATCAGGCAAGGTCCAAAGGTCATGTTGAAGAGTTAGGCCTTCTTTTATTCTAAGAATAATTGGAGGCATAGAATTCAATTTGACATTTCAAAACCATCACTTTGGCTGCTGGATGAAAAAGTATTGGAGTCAGAGAGTCACTGGGAGCGGCTGCCCGCCATCCAGGAGAGATGAGGGCTTTCTGACCTAGAGCAGGGGCAGTGAACGTGGAGACAAGTGGGTAGATTTGGTGAGAGAATGACATAGGAGGGAGTGACAAAATGCCACCAGAGCTGCCTGCCGGTTTGCATGCGTGGGTACATGGTGACGCCGTTTTCTTAGATGAAGGCCACTGAAGAGCCAGGTTTGAGGAAGGCCCATGGGTACAGTCTTTTTTTCTTTCTTTTTTTTTTTTTTTTTTGCGGTACGCGGGCCTCTCACCGCTGCGGCCCCGCCCGTTGTGGAGCACAGGCTCCGGACACACAGACTCAGCGGCCACGGCTCACAGGCCCAGCCGCTCCGCGGCATATGGGATCTTCCCGGACCGGGGCACGAACCCGTGTCCCCTGCATCGGCAGGCGGACTCTCAACCACTGCGCCACCAGGGAAGCCCCATGGGTACAGTCTTGAGCTTTGTTGAATTTGAGGGGTCTTTGGGTCGGCCAACGGGGGACCTCAAGCATACAGGCCTGAAACTGGAGGAGCTGCCTGCACTAGAGTATATGTTGGGGCATAATCCACATATGTATGTGGTCATTAAACCATGGAAGTGAGTGAGATTGCCTAGGGTGGCATGAATGTGCCTAGAGTGTCATGTGAAAAGAGGGAAGAGTCTAGGTCCTCAGGGACCACTGACATTTAAGGGTGGGGTGGAACAGGGTGGGGTGGCAAAGAAGACTGAGGTAGAGGAGCCTGCGCTGGAGGCAAAGCGGGAGAATGTGGATGAGGCAACTAGACATTAGTGACTGCAGCGGCAGCCGTTTGAAGGGAGTACAGGTCCAAAATAACTGGCGGGTTGAGGAGTGAGTAGAGGTCAGGAAGTGCAGAGGCGTTTGGCTGCGAGGGGGAGAAGAGAGCTAGTATACTAAGCAGGGGAGGTGGGATGGAAGTTTGATGAGCATGTTTGAATACTGGCAGGAGGGCGCAGAAACACCGGTGACGGTGAAGATACAAGAGAAAGTGGCAAAATAAAAAACGTGAGGTTCCTTGAAGGCAAGGATTATGAAATCCGGAAGACAGGTGGAAAGACTAGCCTTCGATGTATTAGGGGCAAAGTTGGAGAAGACAGCTGCAGGCTTAGTTTCTAGAAGAACCTTTAAGGAGTTCCCAGGGAATGGCTTCTGTTTTCTCTGTAACGTAGGTGTGGTTGTCTCCTGATCGTGAAGTTAGGAAACAGTGGGAGGAGACAGAGGTTCGGAGGTAGCAGAGAAGGTTTGAGAGAATCATTACAGAAAGGTGTGGAACCAGGGGAGGACAGAAATGTAACAGGATTGTTTGGAAAAATCTGATTCTATTGACTATTCTATGGTTAAATTTTTCACTCTTTTTCATATGCTTTTTTCACTCTGCGTATCTCCATTCATACGGCTGCATAATACCTATTGCATTTACTTGAACTCAATTGATAAACATTTGGGTTGTTTCCAATTTTTTTAATATTATAAGCCTATTTGTACGACAGATTTAAGTACATTTCTGGTTGGTTTCTTTAGGACAAATTCTGAGAAGTGGAGTTGGTCTTTCAGGGAGTGCATCAGTCAGAAGAAATCACACCAGTTACTCAAATAGAGAGAATTTAACACAAAGAATTGTTAACTAGATGTGAAATTGGTAACCAGGTAACTGAAAGGATAAAAGAACACTAAGGTATGGTAGAGGTAGCACCTGCAGGGAGGAGCTGTCATCCCAGGGGCTAAAGAAACAAAGGGAAGAGCTGGAATGATTACAGCTAGGAGCTTGAAGGAGAGTCCCTGTGGCGGTGAAACCCCCACGTCTCCGGAGGACGCGCTCCTCAGCGGGTGCTGGTGTCGCTGACCTTGGAGGAAGGGTCCCCTGGGGCTGGCACTTGGCCTCTGGGGTTGGGGAAATGGCAGAGCGGCTGGGAGGGCTGGGAGAGGATGGTGGCTCGATGAAACTGGGTCTGCGCCTGTCGAGAATACTGCAGACTGGGTTCAGCTGCTGCCACTGGACAGAACTGCTGCGGTGGTGAAGGAGGGCGCTGCTCACACAGACCGCTAGCAGGCGGGAAGTAAACCGCGAGGAGCCAGGCCCTTCCTCCTCCTCCAGCCTTGCAGTCTCCCTCTAGAGACCCTATCAGCGGACCTAACATGGAGCCAGAAGTGTGGCTTGCAGAGGAAGGGCAGGTTTGGAGCTGAGAGACAGTAGCTCAACAACTGGCCCAGGGAGTGTGTATGTTTTCGAGGTTCCTGTTACATACATGTTAGAGGCAGCATAGCCTGGTGGTTAAGAGCTTTAAGCCTCGGTTTCTGTAAAATGTGGATGATGGTAATACCCACCTGCTGGCGTTGCTGTGGGGCTGCAGCAAGGTCGTGTATATAGTGCGCTCAGCCAGGCACCAGGCACACAGGGAGCACGCAGTCACCCTTAGTACTGATGCTCCTGCAGCTCTGGTGTTGAGGTGAATATTGCCAAGCTGCCCTCCAAAACGGCCGTGTACTCCCACCAAAAGAGAGGCACTTTCCCAATGGTGGGAATTTAGAGTTAATGGTTTTTTTGGTTCCTTTTCTGCCCTCTGTCCCTGCTGCTGTCAGGGTTCTCCCTCCAGTAGCTGCTCAATGAGTCCTGTATGTGAGGAATAGTAAAGGATCTCTGTGGCTTTGTTAACTCTTTGACAACTCATTAGGAAAAGTTTGTGAGGGACTTTCCTGGCAGTCCAGTGGTTAAGACCCTGTGTCTCCAATGCAGGGGACGCGGGTTGGATCCCTGGTCGGGGCACTAAGATCCCACATGCTGCGGTGCGGCAAAAAAAAAAAAAAAAAAAAAAAGTTTGTGAGACTTTTTTTTTAAACAACTGAGAGACCTACTTTCCAAGAGGCTTAGGTTAAGTGAGTTGTTGAGGAAGAGAGTTATGAGCGCTCTTCCCAAGCCCCCTTTTTATAATAGTTACAACTCTAGGTTACAAGTGTCAGAACTCAAACTCAACTGGCTCAAGCAAGAAAGGGAGTGTTTGGCTCATTTAATAACAGAAAAGTCTGGAAGTAGCTCTGGCTCGGTGTTCTTAGATTGTTGCTGCTGGGAACTGTCTCTACAGCATATCTGCTTTGCTTTCTTCTCTGTGAGCTTCATTCTCAGCAGGGCCTTCCCATGCAGGACTAAAAATGGCTCAGCAGCCCCAGAGGAAAGAGGGTACTTCTTTCCCATCGGGCCTAGCAAAAGTGTGGAGGCGGCCTCGTAGGGCTGGATTTGGTCACATGCACGTTCCTGAACTAGTTGCTGTGAACTCCACTTATCTAGGTCTGGATCCCCTGCTTTGCATCACACCCAGGGGCTTGATGGAGTGTGGAGGGACTGGTGGTCAGCTTCTCCCAGATCACATGGACAAGAATGAAGAGTGGGGTGTCCCACTGAGAACCAAGCTGCTGTTACTAGAAGAGGAGGCACTAGTGATGAACAGGCGGCAAATGTCCACTCCACCTACCCGCCACTTTCCCGTTTTCCCTCTCCCCCTTTGTAGTCTCTGGGTCTCTCCAGTGCGGCTGCCAACATGTTTGGGAATGATGGCAGTGAGCTGATACTGCATTTTGTGACCCAGTGCAACTCTCGGCTCACCCGTGTGCTGGAAGAGGAGCAGAAGCTGGTACAGCTGGGCCAGGCAGAGTAAGTCCCATGGCGTCATTGCTCGGGGTGGCAGCTAAGGTTCAAGGAGCTTAGGCGCCACTAGCTGTCCCCAGGAGGCCAATCCAAGCAGAGCCAAGAGGGTAGCACTGAGCAGCCCTGCTGCTCTGCTGGGACTGAAACGCAGCTGCCTGTCTCATCAGGAGCTGGTGGGGCCCTCCCCACTAGGGCTGAGTAAACGGTGTAGCACCGAGCCCATGCCTTTGATCCAGAGACACAGTGTTTTCTTTTCCCTCTTCCAGGAAGAGGAAAACAGACGAGTTCCTGAGGGATGCTGTGGAAACCAGACTGAGAATGCTGATCCCGTACATTGAGCACTGGCCTCGGGTACAGAGTCCACATCCAGGCCCCAGGGCAGAAAGTATTCGTGTTTATGATCCTCGGCACCTTCACTTGGAGGGTCTGGCACACGGTTCAGAAGTCAGCTCATTAATCTCCACAAAACTAGGGATTCGCAGTGCAATTGGTGGAGCTAGGTTTCAGATTTGCGAGAGCCAAAGAGAGGACCTCTGAGCCATCTGTGTCTCAGTTCCTGGAAACGTGGGTGGCGTGGGTCCTAGATCACGTCCTGGGTGGGGTCTTAGTGGCCCGAGTGTGCCACCAGGTCTTCAATGAGGAGGAATCCATGAAGGGGATTAGAAAAGTCAGAAGATTTTACTGGCCATCATCATTAACAGGCCTGTCGCGTTCTAGATCTCAGGGAACTGGGACCTCTTTTCAGTATGTCAGTGTGATGCTTAGAGAATTGGAGTATTCATTCCAAGGGCTTCCCACTCCCCTTTTCTAAAGGTCCTTTTTTCCTGTTTCAAAGTGTGTCACAGTGCAGGCCATTCTCTCAGTTAAGAACTCAAAGCACATCAGCACTGAGAGGGCCTACGGATCATCTAGTGTCCTCTGCCCAGCTGGGAGACGGCTGAGCATGTAATTTCAGTTGTGGGCGGGAGTGAGGGAGTACAGTCCAGAGTCAAGTCCCATCCCCTGCCCATGCTCACCACGCTTGGTTTCAGATCTCCAGCTTGACCCTTTCCACCTCAAATTCCACCCCCAGACTCCCCAGCTATCCCTGCTTCTTCCTCCATGTTACAGAATGGGGTGCTCTCAGTACTCAAAGCCACCAGTCTAGAGCTGGCTGTCTGCATTCCCAAGTCCACATGCTAGGGATTGAGAATCTGACTGGGTCAGCTGAGGGTCGGATCTGCCCTGGCTCCCATTAGCTGTAGTCGGGAGCATTAGACGCCAGGAGCTCACACGAGTGGGTGGAGATGGTGAGTCTCAGAAGGAGGGCCGGGCAGGCCCCCTTCCGTACCTCCAGGGGGAGGTGAGGCACTAGCCACCTGAGCCCGCCGCTGCCGGTGTGCAGTCCCACTCCTCTGCCATCTCTCCTCAGGCGCTCAGCATCCTTCTGCTCCCTCACAACATCCCGGCCAGCCTGGGCCTGCTCACCAGCATGGTGGATGACATGTGGCATTACGCTGGGGACCAGTCCACTGACGTGAGTGCTCTCTGCAGGCCCGCAGGCTACTGGCAACGCTTGGATTAAGCATTTCCTCAGGAAGTTTGTGAAACTTCTTTGATAACAAATCCTTCACGGGACTACAGTGTCATTCCCATCTTGGAAAGGGGAGGCTAAGGTATGAGGAGGGTCCCTCCACAAGCCACGGTGGGATCTAGGTCATCTTCATTCAGGGACCAGTGCCATAGCCATGAGCCATTGGTATTCCTTCCCCCACTAGACTGGTGACAAGGCATCAGAGGGCCTTGTGATTGGATTGCCATTTTATAATCATTTCCCCCTCAGTCTTCTATGATTTAGATTCCGTAGCAGGCTTTCTCAGTGTGTGTCTCTTATGAGACTGATTAAAAAAAAAAAAAAAAAGAATGCCATGGAGACACTCGTTGCTTTAAAAAGAAACTCTCTCCCTGTAGTCCATGTTGGCTTGCTTCGCTAAGAGATCAATAAGCCTTTAAACAGGCACCAGGAAAGAATCTGACTTGTTAGTGCTACCATATTTCTGGTAGGAAATTAAAAAATAAAAAATATATATATATATATACACCTTCATAAAGGAAATTAATGTGTGATGGTACTTTGTGGAATCCAGGATGGGAGGCGAAAAAGATGCTCCCACCACAGTTATAACAAAGTGCTTTAATAAACTTCCATCGTGTGGGAATATACCACCAACAGAGATGGTAGGAAAATGAAATTAGAAAGCTAAGAAATCAGAGGGATAAAACACAAAGCAGCCGAGCTAGGGCTCTAAAGAGTGGTTCGCCAGGACAGTCAGAAGTTGCTGAAGGACTTGAACTCTCAGCTCTTCCTAGGTATTCCAGTCTGTCCGTGATGCTGTCTCAGCCCTCACTTCACTGATGAACACGCGAAGGTTTGGTCATTACTGCCTTACCACAGGGCCTCCCTGGAACTTAGATGTCCTGAGACTTAGGCTTTTCACTGGCGTTTCCAAAGCCGAGTGGATGTAGCAAAATCACGTGGGGCGCTTATGAAACATCCAGACCCCGGCACTTATTTCAGACCTCTGGACTCTAAGAGGTTGGGCCCAGTAGCTTGCATGTTTAATCTCCCAGGTGATTCTGACACCCAGCCTAGTTTGGGAACAGCAGTTTTGTCTAGAGGGCCATGTGTATCTGTGAGGAAAAGAAGAAATCAGGAGGAAGCCCAGGAGTGCCAGTGGCTTTGGGTAGGAACTACCCAGACTTCCCCCAACCTGCAGCAATAGTGGTGACCCACCTCTCTGATGGGTTTCTTTGCAGTTTAACTGGTACACCCGCCGAGCAGTGTTGGCTGGCATCTACAACACGACAGAGCTGGTGATGATGCAGGACTCCTCCCCAGACTTTGAGGACACTTGGCACTTCCTGGAAAACCGAATTAACGATGCAATGAACGTGGGCCACACTGCCAAGCAGGTAGCTGGGGGCTAGGCATTTGGGAAGCCTCCTCACTAGGCACACTGTCTTCCTTGGGCCGCACTGGTCACTTGTCTGTTCTCTTGCTCCCCTTTGACTTCAGCTGACAGTCCCCAGGGCCTACCCTGAAAGCCACACCTGGCCCATTTGTGATTGTGTTGTCCATGGGCTCTTCCTCCAGTACACAGAGCCCTCTTGACTCTACCTGTCGGGGCTAATAGGCCTACTGATTTGTCCTACCTGTCTCACCTTTGAGCTAGTGGTGGGGGCCTGAGAGAACCTGACTCTGACTCCTTCTAGGTAAAGTCCACCGGAGAGGCACTGGTGCAAGGACTCATGGGCGCAGCGGTGACAGTGAGTACTGCCCAGCTCATCCCTGCCCATCCATTCTCACGTGTGTCACTGACCCCAAGTAGTTTTGTAGCCTTAAACTGGAAAGCTAATAATAAGACTGACAGTGGTTCAGTCCCAATCTCTAGATCCCAAGTACCCCACTTCTATTTTTTACTGGCATCAGGAAACGGTGCTCACTCCCGGGACCCTGGTATGTCAGATCTCTGCATCATAGCCACGCATGCTGCCTTGGAAATCTCAATCTTTCCCATTGGAGTCCTAGGGTCAGGGCAAGGTCTCATCACTCTCTGTTTCCATCCCTTTGTCAGCTCAAGAATTTGACAGGTCTAAACCAGCGCCGGTGAGCAAGAAAGGGTGTAAGCTAGAGTGCCCAGAAGAATACCCGAGGATATATTTAAAGGGCTTTGAAACGTATGAGGTGCCGTCCATGAAACAGGGTGTTAACGAGAGAACACCGAAGGCCTCTACACACTACCACAGCCACCTGGAAACCACAGGGCACTGGAGGATAGATACAGTTGTAGCCCAGGGTTGGGCCACTTTTTCAGTTCCTAACAGCGGGCCCGGCCTCCTGATGCCTTTCTGCATTGCAGCTGTGTGATTAAAAACTGCAGCACTCAATCAAGCATTCAAGCCACAGAAACCCAGCACACCCCTGTCCTCGTCTCTCAGGCACCTTGATCATGTCTTAACCTGCCTAGAAATGCTCTCTCGGGCTCCCAGGTCAGAGTCAGGGTCTGAAACCACCCCAGGTGGCAGCTCATCTACAGCACAGCACAGGCCTGTGCACCCAGAGGGAACCATGCTGCCCTTTCCTTCTCTGGTGTCCTGAGATGCTGCACTGGAAACCCCTCGCAAGCTGCCTCACCTGAGACAGGTGCGTGCTGGATGGTACTGCCCAGCCTGGCCAGAGGTGTGATTCCAGGCCCTGTGTCGAGTTACACCAGCATGCGTTGCAGGACTATTCATGAACTTAGAGTCTGTAAAAATTATAATAAATATGTTTGAAGCAATTTCCTGTTGTGTAGGTAGTTTCCATATAGACCATGGCAGGTATCCAAGATGCCAGAGTGAGACAACAGTGTTGTGGAAAAGGCTTGAAGCTAGCAGCCAGGAGACCTGAGTTCTGGTCCTGGTGCTGCCTAATACTACTGAGCAGTTAGGACAGCTCTGCATCTGTGGGCCCAGGCTTCCCATCAGTAAAATGTGGATGGCAGCGGCCTTTTCCCCCTCACCATTAGCTCCTTTGACTCCTGTCTGTCACTAACTATTTCAGTGACACAGTCTTTAGCTTTACTAGTTCTCTCAGCCTCTACACTGTCTGGGCTTCCTTTTTCAGTCTGGTTAACTCTGTTTCATTAGTCTTCCCAGGCTGCTGTGATGAAATATGGCACAGTTCTAGAAGCTGGAAGCCCAAGATCAAGGTGCCAGCCAACTTGGTTCTTAGAACTTTCTTCCTGACTTGCAGACGACCGCCTTCTCCCTGTATTCTCACATGACAGAGAGAGAACAAGCTCTGATGTCTCTCCCTGTTCTTATAAGGGCACTAATCTCATCATGAGAGTCCTACCCTCATGACCTCACAAAGAGCCCCACTTCCAAACATCCTCACCTTAGGGGTTAGAGCTTCAACATTTTGGTACATACAGCATCGCACAGCATCTGTCTTCTGCTTTGCTGTCTCCTACCCAAGTAGACTGAATGATGGGGGGAGTAACAAGCTAGTAGGAATTTCCAGTCTCTTCTTGTGTTCCTTCCTCTGGGCCCTTTCTGCACCTCTCTAATTCTTTTACCTCGACATCCTGTCAAATTCCCTGCAGTAGCTATTCCAAATTTCATTCCATTCTCTCCTTTATAGGATCTGTCTTATACTCAGAAGACTACTTTAATTCTTAATTTACTGAGATGACACAGGCTGCGTAGCAAGGGCCCCCTCAATGCTCTTCCCCTCTGTCTCAGGAGGAGGTGTCACTCCTTGCTAAGGCAAACTCCTCCTCATCTCCTCTGATTACTCTTCTTCTGCCCCCTAAATGTCCCCTGCCAAGTTCTATTTTAGGGCCTCTCTGTATAAGCTGCTGCCACCTGGGAATTCCCTGGCGGTCCAGTGGTTAGGACTCTGTGCTTCCACTGCAGGGGGCATGGGTTGGATCCCTGGTTGGGGAACTAAGATCCCACAAGCCACATGGCTCGGCCAAAAAAAAAAAAAAGCTGCTGCCACCTTTTTGAAGCCCACTCTAACCTCTCTCTAGGCTGTTTAGGGGACTTTGGTAATTCTTTATTGAATGTTCAACCTATGAGATGCACACTGCCAGGCACTGGAGGTGCAGAGATGAAGAACTCATACCTACTCACTGCAGCTACACAGAACTGTAGATGATATCAATACATTAAAGAGCATTGTATCTTCTTGCAGTTTCAGAAGTGCATGATCCAGACTTGGGGTGTGGAAGGGAAAGGGTATAAACCTATTGTTCAAGTATACTTTGCTAAAGTGTACGTTCATCCCTCGGTATCCGTGGGATACCTGCTCCCCACCAAAACCTGTGAATGCCCAAGTCCCTTATGTGAAATGGTGTAGTATTTGCATATGACCTACACATGTCCTCCCATATAATTTAAATTATTTCTAGATTACTTATAATACCTAATACAATGTTTAATGCTATGTAAATAGTTGTAAATACAATGTAAATGCTATATAAATAGTTGCTGGGCATACAGCAAATTTGCTTTTTTGGAACTTTATGGAATTTTTTTTTTTTTTTTTGATCTTCAGTTGGTTGAATACACGGATTCAAAACCCTTGGATACGGAGGACCGACTGTACTTTTATTCTTCCATAAATGTACAGACTTCATTCTTTTAAAAAACGTTACTGTATTCCTATGTTTGTATATTTAATCAGGTCTCTGTCAATGGGCAAGTAGTTTTATCTTCTGCTACAGACTGCTGCAGTGAACGTCCTTGTAGATGTATCTTTGCTTACTACTGCAAGTACTTCTGCAGTATGAATTCCTAGAAGTGTTATGGTTGAGTCAAGCGCGTGTGCATGTTTTGCCAAATCGCCCTCCAAATGGTTGAACCTGGTGCCCTTTAGAGAAGGGGGCGGGGGTGGAAAAAACTTTGGGCCTCCGAGCAGCAGGTGGCGCTCTGAGCGCCTCTCCGCCGAAGTGGCAAGGCCGCGCCGACCGACTTCCGGTGGCGGCGTTGGCGGAGGCGCAGTACAGCCGACGCGGGAGGCCGAGAGAGTGGTGGGGCGCGATGCCGTATGCCAACCAGCCTACCGTGCGGATCACGGAGCTCACCGACGAGAATGTCAAGTTCATCATCGAGAATACGGACCTGGCGTAAGGCTTCTGAGGGAAGAGGCTGGCGGCTCTGGAGAGCCGCGGGCCCCAGCCTAGGTGGGGCGGGGGTCATCTTTCCAGACCAGGGCTTTCGCTTTGGGAACCGTGGGTTGCGGGGAAGGCCTGTCGAGGCTGCGGTGCCCACACGCCGCTTGGTTTTCATTCCTCAGGGTGGCAAATTCTATCCGGAGGGTCTTCATCGCTGAGGTGCCCATAATAGGTAAGCGACCCCCGCCTTGTTGCCAGGGCCACCAGGTCTCCCCCCCAACCCTCCCCATACCTTGGCGCTCCTGCCTCCAGCCTTGGTTTGGGCCGGGGATGGGGGCGCTGAGAGAACAGTAATGCTGCAGACTTGACTGGTCTCTGTGCCCTTGGCCCTGGGCCACTCTGGTCACCTCCCTGGGCTATTTAGTTCCACTCTTCCACGTGCGTTGGTGGAGAGCACGGGTTCAGGAGTCTGTGGACTTGGGTTTGAATACTGTTTTCACTTACTGTCTCTGTGAAATTTGGGCAAGTTATTAAACTGTGTGCTGCAGTTTCCTCTCTAACGTTCGGACACTAATGGTTGTTATCAGGATGATGTCAAGTATTAAGGAGGTAATCTCTGTGCATTGTGTTCAGTGAGTGTCTACTACCGGTAGATGTGAATCTGTTCCGTCAACTGTATTTAGGGAGCATATAAGCACCAGGCAGTGGTGCTAGGCACTGGGAACGCAGAGCTGTAAAGTACAGGGTTCCTGCCCTCCAAAGGCTCACAGTGAAGTTGCAGGAGAAAGATGAATTCACAGACAACCCAAATGCAAGACAGACTTTTGGATCAATTAAGGAGAAGCATAGCTACAGGGCCCTTGGTGCCTAGAAGAGGGAGAATCTGTTTCTGCTTTGGTTCCAGCCATTCTGCACTAGGCGTTCTACACGTTTACAGATACACTACAAATATCTTCTGAGTGTCAGCCCAGAGAGTTTGGGTTATAGTTGCTGCATCAAGCGTGCAGACGCCTAAGGAAATAAGCAGGCCAAATGCTTGGTAAAGAAGAGAACGTTATAATTTTTCCACCATTACCACCCCCAGAGACTTTTTCAACTCCGAGCTTGGAGGGCTGGTCCTCCTTCTCTGCCTGATCACTCCATGTCCCGGGGCCTTAGTTCCATCACGAGTAAAATGAGGGACTTGTGCTTTAGGATGCAGCCCTGACATTCTAAGTGCCACTTTTCCCACAAATAATATTGAGCACCTGCTGCATTCCAGGCCCCAGCTAGGAATACAGAAGTTAAGACATCTGAAGGCCCTGCCCCAAGGGATTTTTGAAGCATGAGGTAGAGACAAGACACACAAATATAACACAAGGCAAAATATGACAGGTGTCTTAAGAGAAGTCTGGACAGAGTTCTGGGAGGGAGGAGCTTACAGGGACAGTGTTCGTCTCTGTATCATGGAGGGCAGGCAAGGCTTGGTTTATAGGAGGCTCAGGATTTTCAGCTGCACAGGAGAGGTTAAGGGCATGCCGGTGGGAGGAAAGACGCAGAGGCAGAGAAGCATGGCTCATGGTCCTTATTTGGCTTGGGTTGAGGAAGCAATAGGAAGCATAGGACAAAGCAGGTTGGGGCTAGGTCATGTCTGGTCCTCTTCTGACCTCCGTACCTAGTGTCCATGCCCCTCATTGGGCAGTTGGGCTGCAGTGCCATTTGATTAATGAATTTAATTGTTTATGTGCAGATGTTTATTTGTGAATGAATGAGTGAATGTGTGTTTAAGTCAGGCGTGTGTGACAGGTACAGTTCTTACCATCCTACTAGCTCATTGCTGGTAGGGATTGGGTTGTATACTTAGTATGCCTCGCTCATTAAAGGATTCTGTAAGCATTAGTTGGTTGAGTGATAATAAAGTATTAACTTGAGTAATCTGAGTAATCTGGTCACTATATCATAAAATGAGATGTGGACCATAAGTCTGTGTTACTTCTGTGAGGTTTGTCTGACTTTCAAGTGCTCTTGGATTTGGTGTTGGCATGAATAGCAGATTTAAGTGCTTCCCACAGAAATAATTAGCTCAAAGAAACACGTTCCCACTCCCGTGGTATTCTCTAATAAGTCAGTGTTTTTTCGGTGGTACAGGGAACTCTCTGCATCAGATCCACCTGAGCAGGGAAGCAGGGTGTGGTGTGTGTGGTTCTTGTTAAAATGCAGCTTCCTGGTCCCCACTCCAGAGCTGTGAAATCAGAGTCTCTGGCAGCCTGGCCAGGCCTCTGCAATTTCATAAGCATTAGATGATTTTTAAATCTGGAGAACCATTGCTCTTAAGTCTTTAGATAAATGTGGTGGCTAAACTGCATGTCTCCTTTTCTGCTTCCTTCATTCTTTAGCAATTGACTGGGTTCAGATTGATGCCAATTCCTCAGTCCTTCACGATGAGTTCATTGCTCACAGGCTTGGTGAGTGCTGAGTTTGGAGAGTTAAAGGGAGGGGGCTGTGCCGGTGTCAGAGGAGAAAGCCTCCTCACTCCCAGGGTGACTTCTGGGTTCTCCTTTTGGCTTGGCCCCTTGGCCTTCTTTAATGTGCTTTTCTGTCTTCCAGGATTAATTCCCCTCACGAGTGACGACATTGTGGACAAGCTGCAGTACTCCCGGGTATGCTGTGTGCTTGGATGGAAGGTCGGGAGTGGGGGGAGGCAGGGAACTTTAGTTCTTACAGGGATTTTTCCCGACATCTTGCTTTCAGCTTTTAGAAAGACAATGTGGAGATGTTATCTAGAGCCCAAAGCAGGCATTGATTGGTCTTTGGTTCTGATGGACCTCAGATTGATTAGTCTCAAGGGGCATCGGGGAGTCTCATTAGCCAGCCACATAAGAGGGGGCATACTCCTGGATGCCCAATTATTCGGAACGGGTGGGGTTGTTCCTCTTCAGACTCTGCTTTCCAGAGCATCTCTTCCCAGGGACAGGGGCCTAGGAGGCTAAAGGAAGTCGACAGAGGTTAGAGGGTGAGGAGAAGGAGCAGAGGGAGTGAGAGCTGTCCCACCGAGCAGCACCTGAGTGACTGGGGTACTGGTGTCTGCAGGTCTGTGCCTCACCCGGTAAGTTCTGCTAGTTCAACACGGCTCCCTGCCTCTAGGGCCAGGTTTGCACTTCCATGACACGTTAACAGACTTAGAACTAGGGAGAGTGTAGGACAGGATTAGGTTACCTGCATCCTTTCAGCAGAGCTGCATTAGGTAACAGCTTGAGACTATTCCTTCTTGATGGCTGTAGGTGATCCTGAATCAGCCCATTTTCTAATATTCCCGAGGGCATGTCATTTCTATGGTGGCTAATTTGATATAGTTTGTAAATTTATATGTGTTTTTTAAAAGAACTGTTCAAGCACACAGCAAAGTGTGGAGCTCATATAACAAATAGGCATGCTCCCACCAAACCGCTTGTCACATTCTAACATTTCACCATTTTGCTCCATGTCTCCAGAGTCTGTTTTTAAGAAATAAAACGTCACATATATTGGTGAAGACAGTTGTACAACCAGTTGAAGACCAGTTAGTCAGTATCTTATATAAAGATATGCATCCCCCATGACCTAACAGTTCCTTCCGTTAAATTTGTTTCTAGTATTGCATTTACTGAGCAAAGATGGTATGGATTTTTTTGGGTTTTTTTTTCTGAAAATCTTCAGAAAAGTGAAAAGTAGAATAAATACTCATTGTCTTTTCACCTGTAATTTCCAGTTGTTGATATTTTGCTATATTTGCTTTGTGTTTCATATAGATGTGATTTTTGCTGAACGATCTGAAAGAACGTTGCAGAAATCATGACATTTCTTCCCCCGAGCTACATCAGCATGCATGTCCTAAAAATAAGGATATTTTCCTACATAGCCGCACTTATCATGCCTAGGAAAATTAACCATGATTTGTACTATCTATCTACAGTCTAAATTCAGATTTTCCTAGTTATCCTCAAAATGTCCTTAACAGTTTTTTTGTTTGGCTGCACCACGCAGCTTGCGGGATCTTAGTTCCCTGACCAGGGATTGAACCCGCGCCCTTGGCAGTGAAAGCGAGGAGTCCTAAGCACTGGACCGCCAGGGAATTCCCCTTAATTGTTTTTTGTTTGTGGGTCTGTCATTCATGCATTGCATTCAGTTGTTATACCTCTTTAGTCTCTTGATCTCTTGAACAGACTCCTCTCTTTTCATTATTTTTTTTTTTGAGGTTAAGTACCTTTTCATATTTTTGTCTTCCATTACATTTTGCTTCTTTAATTTCATATTTGTGAGTGATTCAGTCTCAAGGGTCTAGGTTGCCTTCCTGTCTCACCTGTGTATGATTGCAGACTATCCAGGTATGGCCCCTAGATCTTCCTCATTGTCTTGAAAACATCGAAAATAGGTTGGATTTTCCTCACTGGCGTGAGGGGGAGAACAGTTTGCTTGATTACATTCTAGTTAACTCTCGTCTTGCCTGAAGTTAAACGGTAGCAGCTAATCTCTAATACGGGAGTGTTTCAAGAATCAGTTTAAAGAATGGCAAATGTGAGAATTATTGAAGCCAAGTGATGCTTACATTGTGGCAGTCTCTCACACTCTTCTCTGCTTTTGTGAAAAAGTTTCCGTATGAAATTTTTAAAGAAAAGGTCAGTAGTCTGGAATTTAAAATGTACTTTTTTCTATTGTTCCCTGGATTGTTTTATTTTAAATGGCAATTGCATTCCCAGCCTAGTCCACTTAGCTCAGGGGACGCTGAACTATGCAGTGTGAAAGCCTCTTCCTTCTTACCGCCTTGGTTCTCTGAGGAAGAGCGCTCCGGAGCCAGGGTGAGATGTTAGTGTGTCTCCCAGTGGTGGCCTGGCAGCGAGGGGTGGGAAGGACACGTGGACGCCAGCGTATAGGCGGTCTCTGAGCTGGGATGCGCCTGCCCTTGAGCAGCCTGAGTGGTGGGCAGATGGACACAGCCCACGAGAGCCTGGAGGCTGTGATCCACCCTCTCCCAGATGAAGAACCTTAAGGAACAGGGTATTAGAAGCGGGGAGCCAAGCCAGGATTCGCCATCTCTCCGCAGACTCACTCCTGCCTCTCTTCCTGCCTCAGGACTGTACGTGTGAAGAGTTCTGCCCCGAGTGCTCGGTGGAGTTCACCCTCGACGTGCGGTGCAACGAAGACCAGACGCGTCACGTCACGTCTCGAGACCTCATCTCCAACAGCCCCCGGGTCATTCCGGTCAGGAACGCCCTCCCTACCCAGGACCTTTGCTCTCCTGGCTCCAAGTGGGCCAGATCGGGGTGGATTCTTATAAGACACCGACTTTCCCTGTGTTACCTTCTGCCTTAACCTAAGCTTGATGCCTAGAAGTGCTAATAATTCTGGACTCTTGCCAGTGTGGGCAGAAGCACTGGTCCTGTGGGCCCTGTCCACTAAGGACCCTTTTAAACGCCATGGTACTGTTTTGACTGGGGAGGTTGTCACAGAGCCATGAGGTAGGGGTTAGAGGCCAGTAACCAGCACAGACGGGGTCCTAGTGGACACTTCTGCCACCTCCTCCTCAGGTATCCTTTCCTCGGCTCGGCAGGTTGCGGTCTGGAGGTGCCGGAAGGTGGGTGCCAGAAGGGGTGCGTGGGGAGATGCGCAGCAGCTAATAAGTGCCTCTGTCTGGGCCCCTACAGGTGACATCCCGGAGCCGAGATAATGACCCCAACGACTACGTGGAGCAGGATGGTAAGGGCCCGAGGGGCGGACACCAGACCCAGGCTCTCGCGCTGCCCGGCCCTTCAGTGGCGCTGCAGGTCGGACTGCGGAGAGCTGTGCCTCTGCTGGCCCTCGACTGACTCACATCTCCCCACAGACATTCTCATCGTCAAGCTGAGAAAGGGCCAGGAGCTGAGGCTTCGAGCCTACGCCAAAAAGGGCTTTGGCAAGGAACACGCCAAGTGGAACCCGACTGCAGGTGTGGCTTTTGAATACGATCCCGACAATGCCCTGAGGCACACGGTGTACCCCAAGCCGGAGGAGTGGTATGTTCCTGCTGGGAGCGAAGGCAGGCAGGGCGGGCAGGTGTGGAAATGGCTCCTGGTGACCGAGATGGGGCAGCCTCACTGTGAGACACAGGTGCCCTCAAAGCGGCAGTAGCAACCTGTGCTGATCTGTGTTTGATCTCAGGCCAAAGAGTGAGTACTCAGAGCTGGACGAGGATGAGTCGCAGGCGCCCTACGACCCCAACGGCAAGCCGGAGAGGTAAGAGCCCTGTCTGGCACTTGAAGGTAACGTGTGTAAGGACGTACAGTTCTGATGCAGCCTCTGAGTTAGGGAGGCCCTTTCCCACCCATCCCAGTTCCCCTCAGCTGAGGAGGGGCTGGTAACTGCTGCACCCACCGTATGTGCACATCCAGGCAGATTATCATCCCCCTTTGGTCGCTGGGGGAAGGGGGGCCCTCCAGTTATCCAGACTGTTCCTAGTCTGATTTTTCAGCTCCCAAAGAAAGATCAACCTAGGATCAAACCTAGGGCCCCAAAGTGACCAGAGCCTTCTAGTGACGAACATGAAAGTGCTGGAGCAGGTGACATGCTTACTTATCGTTCTCTTACCCCCAGTGTAGAATACATCCATACACAGGTGTTTTGAGATATTGTTCTGAGGTAGCCGTGGCCTCCTCGAGGTCCTGCAAAGTGCCCTGGGACCACTGTTTGTAAGAGGTTGGATGGAGGTCAACCCTGGGGCAAGGTTGAGTTCATGGGGAGAAAGGAGTCAGGACCCAGGAGGGAGGCGGGCCTGTGTCCATAGCTCATGAGAGCCTCATGGAGGGCTCTCACCAGACTCTTGCCTCTCAGGTTTTACTACAACGTGGAGTCCTGTGGCTCTCTGCGCCCTGAAACCATTGTCCTGTCAGCCCTGTCTGGATTAAAGAAGAAGCTGAGTGATTTACAGACCCAGTTAAGCCACGAGATCCAGAGTGACGTCCTGACCATAAACTAGCTGCAGCTCACCTGTTTCAGCAGAACAGCAGTTGAATTTTAGGTCTCTCCTGAGACTCCAGATCTTGGCTCCTGGGGACTGGACAGCTGTTGCTCAAGCTTCCTGGCAAGTCTTCAGTACCAATTAGAAAGGTAGCAGCGGGGAAGGGTAGGTCCATCCCAGCCTTGCGCAGTCACAGATTACCAGGGCCAGCACTGCTGTTTGAGGCAGGACGGTCCCTTCCCAGACATTTAGCGTCCCCGGCCCTGCCTGCTGATGGGCAGTAGTGCTGCCCGGAACATCCCTTCTGCCCTGTATTCAGTGTGCCTCAGGGGGCCACGGCATTCCCCTGTTGAGAACCACTGAGCTGAACTCTCATCTTCTGGGTATTTCAGTTCTTTACTTCAAATCCTTTCTGTTCACAAGTTGGAATGTTCACTGTTGCACCTTAGGCTTCTGTGTTAGCGCTGAATCTAGGACCCTACTCAGGCTCCTGCCAGCCCTTCCAGTCCCTGCCCCGGCCAGTCTATTGGTTCTTCACTCAAATTCCCAAGTGTCCCTAATTTGAGAATCCTGTGAGAGTAGTGTTAGGCCCAGGCTATCCCCCTCTTCCCGCCAGTAAGCCTTGTATTTTGTTCTCTACCCATGAGTTTTGAACATCACCAACAATGGCCAGGCTATTTAATTTGTGGGGGAGGGCAAGGGCCTTCATGGAGGTCTGGCCTTGACCACTTAGCCCTATAGGTAGGAACATACCCAAAGCAGTTCATTAGGCAGCCAGGCAGGAGAAGCCTGGAGAAAACCAGAGATCTAGTACAAAAAGGAAGGGTTATTTATTAACAGTAGTTGTCTTTTGAAGTTTTTATTTTTGGCAATAAAGAGCAAAACGTACGTAATCGCCTTCATGCGTCATCGTGCCACTAACCAAGCCAGCCAGCTCTGCCTCCCCTCCGTGGCCTCTGGGCTCCCTTCTTCAGGCTAGCTTATTCCTCTAGGTGGTCATTCCCTGGGTCAGGGTCAGAGCTGAGCGGGCTGTGGCCACCTCCCGGGCTCCAGTGCTCTGTCGGAGGGGGCCTCTTGCTTTAGCATCCTCCTGCCACGACTTGAATAATGGTTATTTACAAGAAGGTCTGTTCCCTCAAATCAGAACCCTAAAATATTAAAAACAACCCAACACACACGCAACTAAAGGTTTGATGTGAGTAAAAAGATAGCCCTTCTGCACGGTCGTCAGTAAATACCAGCACTAGAAAATCAGTTGCTTTAATTGCATTTCAGCAGGGAGCCTCAGCACCATGTGGAGGAGGAAATGGGGAGGTCTCTGACCAGCTTCTGAGTACTTTGGCTGCCGGAGGGAGGCCAGACAGGGCAGAGGGGCTCCCTCTGTGGGAGCACTGCCCACGCCGGTCACTGAGAGCGGGCAGCAGGGCGCTTCCCCACTCCCCCTCACCGCAGTCCTCCTGTGCGGCCGGCCTGGCCCGAGGGCAGGAAAGAGCCCGGGACTGGCTGTCCTCCCTGGGCGAGGTAACCAGCACCCCCCACCCCCAGGGCGTCTCCTCAGCCTGCTAAGCATGAAGGAGTCTGGGCAGAAACCATTTTCAAGCCAGATTTTTCACCTGAGGTGTCAACCAGACGTCACCTCTGCTGAAAACTCCAAGTGCAAGGCTACCAAGTGGCACAGTGTAAGTTCGGATCCTTCCTGTGCCACTCTAGGCCCAGAGGAACTGAGAAGCCACCTGCTGTCTCCGCCCCTGGGCTGCTTGGGAAAAGCCAGCAGCCAGCGCGGCAGCCGGGAGTGTGGAGTGTCTCCCTCCTCTGGCCCTGGCAGCTCAGGTCCTGGCAGCAGGAGGGCTGGTACCATGGGGGACAGGGAAACCGCTGCCCTCACATTCAAAACAGCCTTGACTGTGGCCTGGTCATGGGATTAAAAACTGTGTATGTGGTGGCAGGGAGGGTCAGAGGGGGAATCTTATTAATACAGAATACATCATAAGCCATATATATTAAAATCATTAACAGTATATAGTCCCATGGTAGCTCCAGCCCCTCACACATGCTCAGGTGGCATGGCCAGCCCTTTGCCTTGGTCCAGTCTCACCCTCGGGGGCAAAGAAGGGACCGCTTGCTCCCTTTCCCCAGGCTCTTGGCCCACAGCCCCTCCATGCCATCCGTGACGTGCTGCAGGCAGCCCCAGTGGTCATCTGTGTGCCAGCTCTGCTGTCACTGGGAAGGGGCCTTGGCCTCGCTGCTGCCCCCCTGGCTGGGCTTTGGCTTTAGCAGGATGAATCTGTTGAGGAGGTCCGTTTCTGAGCTGGCCTGGGCCGTCCCATACCCCTCACCTGTGGACACACAGGCAGGCTGAGGCCTTGGGCCCGGGACAGAAGGCCCCTGCCCAACATGCCTTGTCCTCCACAGAGCCTCCTGGCCGGTGCGGGTGGGGCCCAGCAGTGACTCACCGGCATAGCTGGAGGCCTCAGCGATGTTCTGGGAACCGGTGATGTGGTGCCAGTAGGCACTGCGGGGCAGCATGGTCGTGGGCGTGCAGGGGTATGAGTAATGTTCCGTGCCCTTGTTCAGCAGCTGTGGGGCAGAGAAGGGTCAGTGGCTAAGCCCAGAGCAGCCAGCCCAAGACCCTGCCTGCCTCTCCCGGACACACCAGCTGGAGACAGCTGCCACTCTCCCGGCCCCCGGCCCGCCCGCCAGCCTCCCCCTACCCTGGACCGAGACACGCACTGCCTCACCCTCACATTCTTCTCCATTTCCAGCAGGACCCTCTTGTGCTGCTCGGCGATGGCCAGGGTGGCACTGTGGACCCGCTGGTAAATCTGTTCCCCATCCTGCGTCTGGAAGGTGTAGAGCCCTTCCCCAGCGTCACACATCCTGGGGACACAAGTAGCGCCGAGAGCCAGGTGGTGGGTATGACCCCGTGTGTGTGCACATGCAGTCAGGCGCTCGTCTGGGAACGGGCAGGGCTGTCATCTGAGGGTCTGACCACCCAGCTCAAACACGCTGAGCATTTTCTGTGTGCCAGGTGGGGGTCTATATGCTTTACCAGGATTAATCCATTCCATTTTCCCACCACCCCACTCTGGTCTGTGTGCTACTACAGTTTCCTCGTTATTATAATTTTTCTCAAGCCATTTTACAGATGAGGAAACTGAGGCATTCAGAAGGTAACGACGAAAGTTACACAGTGGATTATACAGAACTTGAGTCTAGGCAAGCTATACCCAGTCCTTACCGTAACCCAGTCTTTGAGGTTAGGTACTTTTATTATCCCCTATTTGACAGAGGAGGAAACTGAGACTCGGGTCCACGATCACAGAGCTAGTCAATGCCAGTGCCAGCATCTGATCAGAGCCTGAGCAGTCTGACTTGGTAAACAGCTTCACTTGACCTACCTGCTGTGAGTCTCAATTTCTTCATCTGTAAAATGGGTTCCCCGTCAGCATGCTGTGCTGATAAATAACTTAAGCTTCCAGCACAGTGCCCGACACAGTGAATGGCAGCTACCATCATGACCGCGGTGGGACGGCGGGGAGGCGAGTGGGTCCTACCGGCCAGCCTCGAAGGTAAAGCGTGTGGCATCCCGGCCGTAGCGGCGCAGGGAGCAGAGGGGCCACGAGACGAGCTTCACGCGGGGGTTGTGTATGTCCCAGAGGTAGATGTTCTCGTGGGTGATCTGCAGCTTGCACTCGCCATACACATCCAGGTTGGGGCAGGGCAGCAGGAAGACGTTGAAGCGATCTGGATGGGAGTGGACAAGTGGGCCTGGAGCTTTGTGGGGTCCTGGGGGGGTCTCCCTCTCACCCCCACCCTGTGCCAGCGCCAGGCCTCACCTGTCTGCTCGCACTGCACTCCTGGGGCCAGGAGGTCCGGCTCTCCCAGACTGATGTCGTTGAGCCTCGACCCCAGGCACTCCACAGACAGAGTCTTGTACCACTCCTCTGCCTCCAGCTCTGGAGAAGATAGTCCCTCTTCGTGCCGCCAGCTCAGGGGCCCACAGCAACCCACCCCATGTGCTTCAGCCGGAGTTACCCCACCCCGCCAGGCAGAGAGGGCAAGGCCAGTGGGTTCTGCGTGCCTGCCCCACCTCACCCTGGGGCTGCTCCCTCAAAGGTGCCCTCCACCCACACATCATACCCAGGCAGTGGACCTTGGCCAGCCCACAGCCTGCAGCCGCATCCCCTCACCTGAGTCACAGGTGAAGGTACGTGCCGAGTCGTCGGTGAATATGATGGCCACTGCTTGTCTCTTGGTCTCCTTGGGGAGCCGTGTGACACACTTGACGTTGCTGATCTCTGTCACCTGGAACAGCATCCACAAGGTACTCGGCCAGGTTGAAGCACCTCCCTCTGCATCCCCCACGGCTCTGCCACCCCCAGGAGGGTCCTCTTGGCCCTCAGGACTCTGAACAAATCCTCGCTGCTTACAGGTTGGGAGAGCTAGGGCCCGGGCCCCCTAACCTTGGGGCAGCCTCGGAGGCACACTGACTTCTCATCTGGATACTTCTCCAGCCGCTGGGGCCCCTTGCTGGAGGATTTCCGGAACACCAGCCAGCACCTCCGGTAGATCTGTGGGACAAGATGGCAGGGGGATCAGACCCCGGACCACCCCCAAGGCAGCCGGTGACCCTGGAGTTACCCCTGCCTACCACAGCGGGCAGTGCCGCACAGCCTTCCAGGGAGCTCAGGCCCAAGAGATCTGGGGACAGCTGACACCAGCATGACACCCTGCCCTGGGGAAGAGGACCCTCCCCGAATTGAAAAGTCAGTCGTTTCTTGGCTGGCTCTGAAAGGCTGTCCCATAAAGGGGGCTCCTGAGTTACTGTTTACTGAGCTCAGCTCTGGGTGTAACGCAAGTCGCCAACATTCATGGAGTGCTTCCTATTTGTACTTTTTGTTATTAGCGCTCTTCACATTTAATCTCAGGGTCACTCTTGAGGTCGCTTCTGTTATCATCTCCACTTTATTAGACAGGGAATGAGGCACCCCAAAATTGAGTAACAGCTAATGAATGGTAGAGCTGGTATTTAAAACAGGCTGCCTAGAACCAGGGCTGTCCTGGGAGCCCGCTGTGCTAAGGTTCTGCCCAGGGCCCCAGGAGCACCCGCCACGACAGAGGCAGTGCTGCGGGGACAGGGATTAGGCCCTTGCCCGGTCCCAGCCTGCAAAGCACCGTGGCCCTTGTTCTTAGAGCCGGGGGAGGGCTCTTGATGTGGGTAACACCCCCTCTTGTCTCTAGGACCTTTCACTAACCCTCTCTTCTCATTCTCTGACCAACCCTGGAGTGTAGGGAATCAGGGTTAGTTCCCTGTTCCAGCTGGGAAACCAGAGGCTCTCAGAGATCAAGGGGCAGAGCCAAGAAACTGGGGTTACCCCAGAGCACGGTGCCTTCCCGGGCAAGGTTCCCTCCTTGTCCCAACCACTGCCCGTACCTAAATCCACCCCAATTCTCTGTAGCTTCACGGACTCCATCCAAGAGGCAAGAGCCAGGGAGCAGGAAGCCAACCACTCTCCGGGGCTAAGGGGCAAGCTGGCTTGTCAGACAACCCCCCACAAAGGGGTGGCCCTATCCACCTGCCTGGGCTGCTGACTCTTCCTCCCATGGCCCCCTCCCTCCCACCTTAGGCTCTCTTCCAGCCCAAAGTCTGGCTGGGATGTACCTCCTCTTTCAGCAAGCACTCCAGAAGCCTGGCAGAGCCATTCCCCGGGAATCTCCAGTGCTCCTCTCACTGGCAAACAGTGGGGAGACTGAGGGGCCCAGAGCAGAGGAGGCGAAGGGGCCTCTGGGCCACAGGCTCAAGCCCCCTCCCCTTCTCTGCCCTGCTGTGTGGGTACCAGGTCCTCGGCAGGCAGGATCCTGGGGTGCGGTGGGCTCAGGCAGTCCCCATCCCAAGAAGCTACTCACAACCAGGCTATTTCTGGCCCCTGAGACTAGGAGACATGTCTGTCCCTGCCCCCATGACCCTGGCTCAGCCCCTGGTCTATCCACCTAAACCCCAGCAGGCCTCAGCTCTCAGCTGGGGAGCTCCTTTAGGGCAGAGACTATATTTTATTCTCAGAATCCTCACATCCCAGTCGCTTCGTTAACAGACCTCTGCTGAACAAGTGAATGATAATATGAAGGGACCGTGAATGAATGGATGGATTGATGGATGAATGCAGGAATGCTGCCGACCCAGATATGCCCTGCCAGGATGGGCTCCATGCCGTCTGCAGAGGCAGGGGCAGAAGTCCTGGGGGCCTGAGCACTCCGGTTGCCTGGTTACAGGACACACACACACACACACACACACGCAGCACGCACACGCAGCACGCACACACACAGCCCCAGGGAGCCACTGCGCTCAAGAGCCCTCCTTCCCCACTTCTCATAGGTCTTTGATCAGCGCTTCAGAAACACTCTGCCAGAGCTCTGCCTTGGGAGGAAAGCCCTGGCAGGTAGGACGATCTGCTCCTGATCTCTTCCACCCCTTACCGCCTCGCCTCTGTGGGCTGAGGCAAGAATGGCTGCCCCGGGACAAGAGCAGCTGGGTGGCCGCAGCCCCTCACAGCAGGTCTGCAGGGGGAAGCCGGGTTCCCTGAGTGCGAGCGATTCCAGACCAGGCCTGGCCACGCCCCAGCCCCTAAACCGTCCCCCTGACTGTGCCCACCATGGGTTCCCAGGCCTGCCCCTGGAACAGGCCTGGTTCTGAGCCCAAGCGGCCACCCCAAGTGGCTTGCCTTCCTGGGAAGCTCTGCTCTGGACAGGGTCGCAGCCCAGCTGGCCCCTGGGGACCTGACAGGTCTGGGCCCTCAGGAACGAGTCACCACACTAGAACCTGGGCCCCCACCCCCTTGCCTCCCCACCTCAGCCTTAGTTCTTCTCCTTGTTCTGTGCGCAAAGTGGGTTCCATCCTTCTCTCAGGGCACGAACAAGGTGGCCGATGGCCACCACGGCCCAGGTTGGGATACAGTCCAAATCCAGTTAAGACCCCAAACATGCCCACCAGCTAAGCGGCCGCCTCCTGCCGGGACAGAAGAGCCTCCCGCAGGGGCCCTGGGGGTTGAGGGCACAGGAGGGGAAGGAGGTGCAGGAACCGCCCTGCTCCAAGGCCAGTCCTGCTCTGTCTGGTTCGCAGGCAGGGAAGCTGAGTATCAGAGCCCTGCTCCTCCCCCACCCCACTCAGCTGAGCCAGGAAGCCTTGAGCGGTTGGATCCCCCCACCCCATCAAGGCCATGGGGGAGGGGGGAACGGAAGGGCAGGGGACCCAGGTAAAACACAAGACTTGGGCCACCTCAGTCGCCAGGGTTTTCTTTCTACTGGGGAGACCCCTCACTGGAGGAGGGAGGAGGGTCCGGGAATAAAGCCCGCTCTCGGGACAATCTCACCAAGATTATTAAATTGGTCCCCAGGGCCCCTGCTCATGCCTTTTGGGCGGTTTCCAGACGTACGGGGTGGGAGAGGGTGCACACCCAGCAGAGGTGTGTCTGAGGCCTCATCTCCACAGGCCCTCCAAGCCCCCAGCCACCTCCAACACCTGGGAGGAAAGCAGCCTGTCCCAGTGCCACGGGCCATCCAGCCCAGCCAGGTTCTCTCTCATAAACCACGTAAACACCGGCTTCTGCACCCCTCCCACCACTGCCCTCCCCCCAGCAACCAACCACTCTCCTTCTCAAATGCTTTTTTTAACTGGAAAAGCAACCACCAAAGATAAATAAATAAACGCCCGTACACAGAAAGCAATGGGAAGCAGGGGAGATGAGGTACTTAAAAGCAAAGAGGCCAGGAGAGGGGAGGAAGGAAACGAGGAGGTGATGGCAAGGGGAAGTGAGAAGCCGGTCTCAGCTCGGACACAGCCCGGCATTTCCAGCCGCTGCCCTGGCGACAACTTCAACAATAGCAGGGGAGCCGCCTGCCCATCAGCTGCCACCGCTGGCCCAGCCGCTGGGATGCCAGCCAGCCAGCCCGGCTGGGGCGGGAGCTGCAGCAGGCAGAGCCGGGCCCAGGCACATGCTGGGCAGCCCGCTGGCCAGAAGCCTCGAGACCAGCAATGCACGATGCCGGGCCACAGGCGGGCAGCCGCACACCCCGGACACGCCACCAGGCGCCAGCCCAAGTTCCTTGGCAGGGCCCCCTGGAGGTGGCTCACCCCGAGCTTCCTGCTCTTCATCTTCACGTAGCCCTGCTTGACGATGTCGTTGAAATTGGTCGCCATGGTTTCTCCACCGTCTTTGAGGCTCTGGCCGGCCCAGGAGAGGGGAGGGATGCCCAGTTTCCCGGCTCCTCCGATCACCTGTTCGAGATACTCCGTCGGGGCTGCCTCAGCATTGTTCTAGCAGCTCTTTCGCCCGGAGCCTGCTGGAAGTAAAACTGACAGGGAGATTACACAGTGACATCTTTCTCTTCCCCTGGCTGTCTCGCTCTTTCTTCCTTCCTCTTCCCACACTCCTCCCTCCCTTCCTCCCTCAGCCCGCCCTTCTTCCTTCCCTTCCCTCCCCACCCCAGGACGACAGAACCATTCAGGAAAACCGAGGTGGAGGCAGCTACGAGGAAAATGGTCCAGCCCAGTCCCCTCCCTCACGGCTGGGGCTGGCGGTTAACCCCTTCCTGGGAGGACTGGCTCCGGCTCCTGCTGTGGAGGTGCGGGCAGAGGAAAGGAGGTGGCCCCGAGCTGCTGTCGGGCCCTATCTCCTGCTACAACTTAGGGGTAGACTTAGAGCAGGCCCCCCTCCTGTGCACAGGAGGCTCCACACGGGAAAGCCTTCCCAGAGATGGGGCTCTTGGGAGATGGCACAGATTCTGGGACCCATGCTCCCCGAGGTTAGACAACTTCCCTTGTCAGTCTCAGCAGACCCCCCAATCCCTCTGCCCCACCCCGTTCTATACCTGGTTCTCCTCAGCTCCAGGCAAGAGGCTGAGAATCGTCACCTCAAGCCCACTCAGGCCCTGCTCTCTGCCCCTGGAACTCTTCAGCAGCTCATCTGGGTGCTGCTTCCTGGGTGGGAGGGCAGAGTCCAGTGGGGCGGGCTCTCAGATAAGCCTGAGGAATGTGCTGGGCAGGCTGGAGGTGGCCACTGTGGAAGCAGTCACCTCGCCCTGGCGCTGGGAAGGTCAGGCTGGTCTGTGAGGGCACTGGGTCTGGCCAGGACTTGCGGTGCCCCACATCCTGAGCACAGGCAGGAGTTAATTACATGGAGAACTAGCAATCACCTGGGCTTGGGGCAGAGGACAAAGCTGGACCACACTGAGGGGCACCAAGGGGCAGCCAATACGCATCGGGAAAAGGGGTGCCGTCAGGGGCTCTCAGAATCAGGCAGATTACCAGATAACGAAGACTCAGACTTAGGGGGGAGGTGTCTCAGGGATGACCCAGTCCAACATCCATTCTACATCATTTTACAGTTGGGGAAAAGAAAGCTGCCCAGAGGGGATAAGCAGCACGGCCAAGGTCACACAGCAAGCCCATGGTTCAGCCAGGGACAAATAAGTTCCAGAGTGGGTGATGGAGGCAGGCCTGCGGGTAGAATGCCCTGCCACATGGCTCTGGCGGCCTGCCACCACCTAAGCCTTCTCTGCCATCCAGGCTCAGAGGCAGGGCTGTGCCAGCAACATGGCCCCCCGTGTCTCCAGGATTGCTGGGTGGGAACGGAGCAGTATTTCTGGGGTCAGCTGGGCATCTGTGCTGCCAGGACAGGGCCCTGGGGCAAGCATCCTGCTGGAGCTGCCAGCAGCTTGGCATTAATTAATCTTCTGGAGGCCTGTCGAGTCCCTAACAAGGAATAGATGTGACTACCCCAGTGAGCGCACGAAAACAGGCAGAGGGACAGACGGCAGTGCTCCCTATGCCCCTTGTACCCCAAGAGCCTCTTCAGCACCCCTCAGTGGCCTCCCTGCCCATCCACTCGCTCTCTCCCAGCTCCCTGGGGGCCAAGACCCTTCCACACCCAAGTGGTCTGCTTTCCTCCTATAAGGTCTAGCGTGGGGTACCCTCCCTAGTACTGACCCCCAACATCTTTGCCATACCTGGGTGCTGGCACTCAAAGAAGAGTAAGCTTTCCCAGCTCTGCCTCTACCAGCTGGGGCTGCCTTGTCCCCACAGCGAGGACCAGCTCCGTAAAAGCCCCCTCCAAGATGCCAGCTGGCTGGCTGCTGGCTGAGGGGCCACAGCGTGGAAGGCCCCTTTCAGAACACACCTACAGCGAGGCCCCTGGGTTCATCCAAGGCAGCCACAGATGTGGCCCAGCCAGGAACATGAATCGACTGGCAGGTGGTCCTGCGTAAGCCATTTAACTCCTCAGCGCCTCAATTTCCCCATCAGTTAAAAAAAAAATGAGGATAAATCCACCTATTTTAAATGAGGAAATGAATCTATGAGGCACCTGCCTGCCCACGTTGGACCCAGAGCTTCTGCCTTGAAAACCCCAAGGGCTGTTTTTATTGCGAGAGCTGCTGCCCAGCCGAGGGCTGTGAAAGCACCCTAACTCAGCCTTCCACCTGCCCAGCGCAGGCCTGCTCCTTCCTGGCTCCACCAGTTACCTTCTCAGCAGCACCCCTTGAGTGACTGCCATCACCAAGCTCTCAGGAGCACCTGTGCCATGTCTGTCCACAGTCCCACACCCCATGCCCTAGAAATAAACCCACAGAGACAAACCACTGGGAAGAGCAACCTTCCAGGGGAAGCCTGGGTGTCAAAGGGCCTGGCAGCCCACACTGGCCTGGAGTCACAGGTGGTGCTGACCTTACTCAGTCCCTAATGAATATGCAAGAGCAAGACCCATGCTGGGGCCCAAAGTGGTAGAGCAAAGGGGAGCTGGGGAGGAGGGAGAGAGGGGGAAGAGCCAATAGGTAGACTCACAAATCTGATGGGCAATGGGGACAAGGTGAGAGGGGGCACCCAGAGCCATGCCCCAAAGGGACTGCACTGTGTTAAGCAACAGAAATGGCCCCCAGGCTGAGCCTGTGCGGACCCAATGAGGCATCAAGGGACGGAGAGCAGCTGAGCTCAGCAGGCCAGGAACTGGGAAGGCAGCCCCCGCCCTGCTGCACCTGGGGCCACTTTCCCCATCACTCCTGAACAACCACCAGCTCTGCCTCTCACGAGCCTAGAGCAGGGGAAAAGGCCCTGCTACCTGGAGAGGGCCTGTGGTCTCAGGTGTGCAAGGTTAGCTCTGAGCACCCAGAGGGGCTACGCAGGACGCCCAGCAGCCCCCTCAGCACTGCGGTAGGGAGCAGGGACCCCCGTTCCTCCTCCCAACCTGGCATCGAAGCAGCTGCTCAACCAGAGATCGTCCCCGCCCTGGACCAGGCCACCGCTGGCTCCTCCAGAAAGAGGAGGAGCCCCCCTCTCCCAGGAAGGGCAGGTGTCCTGTGCGGAGGGGGCATGAGACTCCCTGGTGCCCAGCAGAGGGGTGGGGAGCGGCCCCCTGTTCACCTGCCCCATGTGGCAGCCGTCTAAGCACCCCTCCCTGCACCTCGATTCTGCCTGGAGGCTTTGGCTCCAGAACAAACGCTACCCGCTGCTGTTGGCAACCAATGACTGAGCAGGAGCGGCTGCCTGCCTGGCTGGGCCTCCCCACCCCATGACAGATCGGATCTTATCAGGGCTTCAGGGACAGCCCTACCTGGACACTTGGACACCGTCTCACTGATGGCTCGCTGTCTCCACCCCCTGCAAAGATCCCATTGGCGGGATTCCCTCTGGCGTGAGGGTCATTTCCCATCACCTGCCTGGTCCTCTCTACCCCTGTGTGATTATTATCAGGGGCCAGGAGGAGGTCATCCCCTCCCCAGACGGCCCCACCCCTGACCTCCACCTATGCAAATCCCCACAAGCAACCACCACCTGAAACACTGCAGGTCCCAAGATGGGTGGCAAAGACAGATCAAAAACCAACGGGGTGAGGGTGGGGGTGGGGGTTCACTGGTGGCGCAGTGGTTAAGAATCCGCCTGCCAATGCTGGGGACACGGGTTCGAGCCCTGGTCCAGGAAGATCACACATGCTGTGGAGCAAATAAGCCCATGAGCCACAATTACTGAGCCTGCGCTCTAGAGCCCACGAGCCACAACTACTGAAGCCCATGCGCCTAGAGCCCGTGCTCCACAACAGGAGAAGCCACCGCAATGAGAAGCCCGCGCACCGCAACGAAGAGTAGCCCCCGCTCGCCGCAACTAGAGAAAGCCGCACACAGCAACGAAGACCCAATGCACCCAAAAATAAATAATGAATTAATTATTAAAAAAAAAAAGAACTGGGCAGAGAAGACTGGCGGGAGGAGAGGACATCTGAATAGCCCTCCAGTTAGGAAAGTGGTGCTGTGTCTCCACACCACTGCCACTCCGCTCTCTCCAGGTTGCCTGCCCACCCGTCCAGCCTCATCTCCCCCGGGGCTGGCCTTCTTTCTGTTCTTCAACATGCCTAACTCCTACGCACGCAGGATCACTGCACTTGCTGTTCCCTGCCTAAAACTCTAGTCCCTCAGATGGTCCAAGGTTCATTCTACTGCATCATTCAGGTCTCAGCTCAAAGACCGTCACTTCAGAGAGGTCTTCACAGACCATGCTGGCCAAAGGAGCTCCCCAATCAGCCTCAATTGCAACACCCAGTTTCACTGTCCCCCTATATCACTATAGGGTTTGCCTCTTCATCTGCTGATTTGCTACTCGGCCACTCTCTGTCTCCTACAGCGCCCTAGAACGTCAGCTTCCTGATGGCTAGGCCGTGTCTGTCTAGTTAATGGCTCCATCCCAGCACCTAGAACGGTGCCTAGTGTGGCGTAGGTGCTCGGTATTTGGGGACTGAAAACATAATTATTTCCAGGACTTGTTCTCCTCATCCTTTCTCCCACCACCATCAATATCCACCTGGTCAGACCCAGCTCAACTTCCAGAGACGTGTGAGCAGCAGTGGGTTCCCACCTCCCTGGGCCCCAGACCCACGGTTTGGTTCAAAGCTGATCCCGGGAGGAGACAGCACTGCTGACACTGTGTCCAGGCCTGGCCAGGTGGCCCCACCTTGGCCTCGGTTGTTGGATGAGGTCATGCCCAGCTCTGCTGCCCTGCCTGAGAGGGAAGAGCTAGAAGTAGCCAGTGCCCAGGCTCAGAGGGGCAGGCAACTGGGCGGGAGGGGGCACAGCTCCTGAGACCCATCCCAGGTGGGGGGCAGGAATGGCCTGCACTGGAGCCACATCCCCTAAAAGGGGCAAGAAAGGAATCTGCACTAAATAAATAAGCCCAGCCTCGAACTGCTGCTGTGAACCCTGCCAGGCTTGTCACTGCCCTCCACTCTCAGCCCCCTACACCTGAAACGCTCCATCCAAGTCTCCTGGCAACTGCCACGCGCCCACGGCTGGGAACAGGGAGACTGCACAGAGGCCCTGCTCTGCCCACATCACCCAGGTGCCCAGGCTCCGCTCGTACACCTCTGCAGTGACAGAAAGCATTTAACTGAAAGCAGGGCTTTGGGTGTCCTGGGAGAGAAAGTGGACAGGACCCCAGGACCAGGGAAGAAGAATCAAGGAAAGGAGGCAGCTGGCTCCTCCTTTAAGTTGTAGGGTAGGAACCATTTGCAGGTAGGGTGGGCAGTACGGGGGCAGATGGAGAAAGTGTTGGAATTTGGGGGTGGGGTTTGAGAGAGCAAGAGGCCATGGGAGCAGGAAGGGTGGGAGGAGGATGGGGGCTGTGATGCGCTGGGTTATGCCCCTTCGGGATGGCAGGCCCAGGGCCAGGGAGTACAGGGACCTGGGCTCCTCCGATGAGTGAGTGTGGGGTAGGCGTGAGGTCAGGCCCCGACCTGGGCTCCCCTGGAGAGGAGAGCTGGGGGTAGGTGGAGCTCAGGGGGTAGTTTTCAGGGGCCGGGCTGGCTTTTGGAGGTGGACCCCTGAGGCCCCCCACAGGGTAGGAAGGTCCCACGGGCTTGGAGAGTTCTCAGGCTGGAGTAGCCGAGGGTCTCGAGAGTTCCGGCGCGGCCTAAGGTCCCTCCCCTCCTCGCGCCCCCCTAGTTACCTGGGCGCCGCGGCCCCTGCTGGGGGCGCTGGCTCGGCGGGCGGCGGGCCAGACTCATGCCCGCGTCACGGCGCGGCCGGCGGGGCGGCGGCGGCAGCGGCGGCGGCGCCCGGCGCCGGGTGGGGACTGCGAGGGAGGTGCAGCCGCCCAGCTCGGTTCGGGCTGGGACTCGGCGGCGCTGCCCTGCAGCCCGGCTCCAGCCACTCCGCCCCGCCCCGCCCCGCCCCTCCCCTACGGCGCGGCACTCCCACCCTGGGCGGCCCGCCCCCGCCGTATTCCTCCGAGCCGAGGGACAAGCGCTTCCGTCCCGGCTTCCTTTCCCTCCCCGTCCCCCAACCAACCCCCGTCCCCATCCCCAGCTCGCCTCCGCGGCCCCTTCAGGTAGCCCTCGGTACCCCGGCTCAGCCTCACCGCCCCTGCCTGGGCCCCAGATTCCAATCTCACTTCGCCTCTCAGCCCCTGAAAGCTGAACACGACATCAGCTCCCAGCCTCCAGATCTCAACCACCACCCCGACAACTTCTACAGGAATCATACACACATCCACTGCTCCCCTATCCCCTACAGGACTTCCGGGGCCGTCCACAGCCTAGCCAGGACCCCCAGTGACATCCTTATCGCCCCACCCACCCCCGCACAATCCTGAAGCTTCGTGCGCGCCTCTCTCCTAGCCTGTCAGCTCCCCTAGCAGTCTGCAGCCTCCCCTTCCTCCCCCGGCCTCCTCACCGCCCTCAAAACACCCAGTACTCCCATCCTACCTCCCCCCCACACCCCGAGACTTTGCCCTCAAGTGCCAGCCCCGTTGCCCTCCATCACTTCCCAGCACACACACTCTCCTCACTGCCCCTCAGTCCTGCGCAGGTGTCCTGTCATGGCCCTGCTGGAATCACAAACCACAGGCCTCCCCAGCTGTGCCAGGCAGGGATGAGGACTTTGCCTAGGGCCTCCCCACAGGAGGGACTGTGTCACCCTACTGGTTTTCTTGTCAGCACCCTTCCACACCAGTGGTTTGCAAAGTGAAGGGTCAGCATCAGCATCACTTTGAAACTTGTTAGAAATGCAAATTCCCTGCCCCAGCCCAGACCTGCAAAATCAGAATCTCTAGTGGTGCCCAGAAATCTGCGTTTTAACAAGCCCCTACGTGATTCTAATGCACCCTAACCACTGCTTTACACCAAATATACAAAACTAAACAAAAGGCCACACCTAAACAACTGAAATCCTAAAAAATGAAAATGCCTCCCAGTCCAACCCTTGTCCAGGTTTCCTCAAAGGAAACCCCACTCTAGAGAAGCTTCCTCCAAGCTATCTAGGGCCCAAGGACCACAGCACTCACCCATGGAGTCCATGCCCCTGCCTCCTAGACACTGGGCCTCAGCCTGGCCTAGTCTTGCCCACGGAACTTCTTAGGGGGCTGTTTCTCTTCCCCTGAATATTTCCCAGAGAGGTCACTGTCATGCCGTGGCCACCAAGGGAGCCCCAGGGACTCCCAGCAGCCTCTGCCATGGGCCTGAGCTAACCAGTCTTACGCAGCCAGGGGAGGAGGTGGACGTGCTCGACCTGTCCCTGCCAGCCAAGCTGGCCTGGGTCTTGACCTCCTGACCTCCCCCATGCACCTTCCAAATTTAAGCCCACCTGCTTTGCTTCAAACCACAGCTCATAAAGCCCCCAGCACTTGATCCATCACAGCAAAGCCTTTTCACCACCAGTAACCTTTGGAGGAGTTTTGGCCAACAGCAAGCACCAAAAGAGTGTTCATAATAAAAAATCATCTTGTCTGGAGTGGGGTTTCTGAAACTTCTTCATTCTCTCATTCTCCTAATTTTTGCCCAATCCACTCTCTGTCTGCAGTACTGTCACCCAAATTTTTTTAATTAAACTTTTTATTTTGAGATATTTGAAGATTCACATGCAGTTGTAAGTTGTAATACGGAGAGAATCCATGAGACTTTACCCAGTTTCCCCAATGTGACATCTTGCAAAACTGAGTACAATATCACAACGAGCACGTTGACATTGAAACAGTCAAGATACAGAACATTTCCATCACACAAGATCCCTCCTGTTGCCCTTTTATAGCCAAACTCACTTCCCTCCCCCTCTCACCCCTCCTTAACCCCTGGCAACCACTAATCTGTTCTCTATTTCTATAGTTTGGTCATTTCCAGAACGTTTTAAAATTAGAATCATAAGTACATAATCTTTGGGGACTGGCTTTTTTTTTTACTCAGCATAATTCTTTGGAGATCCATCCAAGCTGTTGCAAGTATCAATACTTTGTCCTTTTCACTGCCAAATAGTATTCCATGGAACGCATGTGCCACAGTTTATTTTGCACATTCACTGATGTCTGGGTTGTTTCCAGTTTTTGACTGTGATCAATAAAGCTGCTATAATCATTCATGTATAGGTTCTTGTGTGAACATAAATCTTTACTGCTCTGGGATAAATGTCTAGGAGTGCAACTACTGGGTCATATGGTAATTGTATGTTTAGTTTAAAAACTGCCACTCTGTTTTCCAGAGTGGCTGTATCGTTTTACATTCCCACCAGCAATGTATGATGACCTCATTTCTTCACATCCTTGCCAGCATTTGCTGTTGTTATCACTTTTCTTTTTTTTTTTTTTCAAGCCATTCTGATAAGTGTGTAGGGATATCTCATTGTAGCTTTAATTCGCATTTCCCTGCTGGCTAATGTTGAACATCTTTTCATGTGCTTATTTGCCATCTGTGTATCTTCTTCAGTGAAATGTTTGCTCATGTCTTTTGCCCATGTTCTAATTTGATAATTTGCCTTTTTATTGTTGAGTTTTGAGAGTTCTTTATATATTCTGGATACTAGTCCTTTTGTGGATTTACAAATCGGTTCGGGCTGGGACTCGGCGAATATGTAAAGCACCTTTTGTGGTTTACAAATATTTTCTCCCAGTCTGTAGCTTGTCTTTTCATCCACTTAACAGGGTCTTTCACAAAGTAAAATTTAAGTTCAATGAAGTCCAAATTATTATTGTTCCTTTTATGGATTGTGCTTTCAGTGCCAAGTCTAAGAAGTGCCAAGTCTAACAAGTGATTACTCCTCCCATAACCTCCACCCTCCAATGGGACTCTTTTGGTGGGGAGGGTGTGGGGACAGTGCTCTGTGAGGAGTTACACCCCGATATATTACCTCTCCCGTGCTGAGCGCAGCCCAGGCCTCAGGGCCTGTCCCAGGCGTCCCGCTGGGAGGGGGTACTTGAAAATCCTCACTCAGGACAGAGGCAGGGAAGCACGTGGGGGTCGATCCCAGATGTGCTGCAAGACCCTTCACCATTTGGAGCCTCAATTTCCTCCCCCTAAAGTGGGAACAATGAGAGTTAGATAAAATAGCATCGGTGGAAGCATCTCCCCAGTGCCTGGTGTATAGAATGGAGGGAGAGCTATTATCACACGTTACTGGGTTTTGAATCATTAATAATATACTCAGGCCCAAGATTTACCCCCAGGAAACCCAAAGCCCTTCTCTGGTGTTGACCCTTCTGGTCCCTCGCCCACACTCCTGTTTGTACATCACTTGACAGTTTTCAAAGTATTTTCACCCAAAGTACTTTCGCCTGTGCTGGAACGATATTTCCCAAGCCCTAGCCACTCCAGCCACTTTGTGATTTTTCCCAGATTCAAGCGTCTCCTGTGCTATTATTTGCTCAGTGCCTTTCTTTAAATCACCTCACATTTTTCTATTTGCTTCAAGAGCAAACTACATAAATAAAATACCTTGAAAAATAAAACAAATGCATTAAATGTGTGCTGGCTAACACTGCTGCCTAGAAAGCTAGCTCCAAGGCTTTTGTTAAAAAGGAGTTTAGCAAGTGTTAGAGAAACGCTGAACCTACACTTCCACCTGTCTGAGACCTTCTTGAAACTGTCAGAGGATGAAAAGAAAAATGAACACAGAATCGTTTATGCGTAGCACGAGCCCATGGTGGAGTGTGTGGAGTGTGACTCCCATCATTCTACTGGCCATGGTGGTGTGAGTCCACACCTGGGGAAATGCCATCCGAGCTTACTGAACCTCATTGCAGCAACCTCGAGTAGATGTCGCAATCCTCATTGCACAGGTAGAAAAACTGAAGCCCAGTAAGTAGAAGAATTTGTCCAGGGGCTTCCCTGGTGGCGCAGTGGTTGAGAGTCCACCTGACGATGCAGGGGACACGGGTTCGTGCCCCGGTCCGGGAAAATCCCACGTGCCGCGGAGCAGTTGGGCCCGTGAGCCATGGCCACTGAGCCTGCACATCCGGAGCCTGTGCTCCACAATGGGAGAGGCCACAACAGTGAGAGGCCTGCGTACCGCAAAAAAAAAAAAAAAAAAAAAAAGAATTTTTCCAGGATGCTGTAGCCATGCCCGGACTTGAACTGGAGACCATGAAGTCTCTGTTTTTTGGGGCCTTGACATAACCTAGAAGGATGGGGATCCTTGTCCATGCTGGTCTCCCAGGGGGGCCTCCAGCAAAGTCCTCACTCCTCCCATACCCCCAGGTCTGCTCTTGGGAAAAGGGCAGGTTTGACAGAGCCAGAGCCAGAGGAGATGAAATCTGGAGCTGGGAGGAATCCCCAGAATCCCAGGCAACCTTACCGTAGCCATCAGATTGGTGAGTTCTTTTCAAATGTTGTCGGTGACAGGCTGGCGCCCCTCCACTTGCTGTACAGGAGCACTGAGATCTGGGCCAGTTCGCCAGTCAAGATGAGGCCCTGATCTGTCTCCCTCCCTCAGCTGGACAGTGACACAAACCAGCCTCCCCAGGAACCTTCACATCAAAGGGGACTAACTAGGAGGGGGGTGGAGAAGAAGGAGATGGGGCCCCCTTGCTCCCTCTGCTTCCTTCCAAGGAGGCTGGGCAAGGGGCAATTTCCAATGGATGCAGAGAGCAGCTCTCAGGAAGGAGGTGACATTCCAGCCCCATCTCCCAGCACATGGCTCTCTCTAGGCAGTTCTCTCTGGGCTGCCATCCTGAGCACATGTGTCATATGCTACTAGCAGGACCGACAAGCTGTTCCCTGGACAGGCATGGCAGCCAGCAGTAAAGGGAGGCCGCGTGGTCAGGTCAGCCTTCCCTCCCTCACGGATTCGCTGATTCATTCAACAAACATCTGAGCACTTAACTCTGTGCCAGGCGCTGGGCACTGGGGACACCGTGGTCGACAAGAACAGCCTGCCTCTCAGGAGTTCTTAGTCTAGTAAAAGCGATAGGCGTGGATCTAAGAACTCCACAGTTGCAGGTGCAACTCATGAGGGCAGAGAGGGAAAGGGGCTACAGGTGCTGGAAGAGGTATGGGGAGCACCTGACCTGCCTGGGAAGGCTTTTACTGAGGAAGTGATTCTTAAGGTGAAAGCAAAAGGGTGTGTTAATGTGGTGGAGAGGGATGGCAGAGTGTTCTGAGTTGGGGGAACTGCCATGTGCAAAGGTCCTGTGGCTGAAGACAGCCTGCCCTGTATAAGAGCGTGGGAGGAGGCCTGAGTGGCTGGAATGCAGAGGGAGATGGGGACGCACGGTGCTCAGTGAGGCTGGCTATGCAGAGTCTTGACGGCCAGTTCAAGGGTTTGGTCTCCATCTTAAGAGTAATAGGGAGCTAGTCAAGGGTTTTAAACGGGGAAGGGGATAGGATCCAATTTGCATTTTGCAAAAATCCTTCTGGCTGCCCTTAGAGAATACGTGGAGGGGTCTCAATGGAATTGTGGGGAGCAAGACAGGAAGCGAAGGCAAGTCTTATAGGAGAGAGGTGGTCTGACTTAGGTAGTGAGAAGGGGTGATGGCAAGGGACAGATAAAAGAGATCCTCAGAAAGTCGTGTCCCTGACTCCTTGGCGACTGGCCACCAGGAGCCAGGAGAGTCAGGGATAAAAAAGAAGAAAAATAACGACCCCGACACTAACATTGTGGTGTCGATTCTTCCACACAAACGGAGAGAAAACCAAGCCGGCATTGTATGCTATATTCAGATCTGATTTTTTACTCACTCCCTTTTCTTTAACAAGCTTCATCTTGCTGACTGTCCGGCATCCCCCTGGAGAAATGTGCTGTCATGTATTTCACCAGCCCCTGACCACCGGCTGTTTAGCTGTCTCTATTTTTGCTTTTGTAAACAATGCCACAATGAGCGCTGTGTGGCTAAATACTTGTACCCACGCTTCTATATTACACAGGCTTACAGCCTTCCTTAGGACAGGTTTCTAAAAGTGACCCGTCTTTGTTTTAGCTGCATTTTGCCAGTTTGCTCTGCAGGGATTTCTACCCTTTTACCATCTAAGGATGCACATTGATGGAGGAAAATGTTCCAACACCTATAAAAGGTCAAAGCCGTTGTACCTTTAATATCTGTTGCCTGGAGAAAGAAAAAACAAACATGGTGACTGAGGGCTATTATGAATTCTACAGATCGTTTAAATGAATTCATGTCTCATCTGTTCTGTGGTTTCCATGCTTCCACTTGACGAAAGTGGTACCAGTCTGGAGGGAACATATGGATTTGAGAACCCCTTTGCTTTCCCCGTAGAAAAGACACCCTCCCTAGAATCCCCTCCCGTAGAGATGCCTGGAGAAGTCATTCCCCACTCAGAGCCTCCATAGGGAGGAGATGGGAGCCACAGGGCTTCTGCGCTGGGGGATCTGGGGAACGTGAGGAAGGGAAGATGAGGGATAAGGCCAGTCCTCTGGATGGGGCGAGTGATGGCTAAAGGCAGGGGCTCTGCTCTGGGGACCCACCCTCTGGTCATTTCCTGAAGCAGGTCTGTCCCTTGACAGCAACACCAGCTACAAAATTTACTGGGCCTGGTGCAAAATGAAAATGTGGGACTCCTTGTAAAATTATTAGTAATTTCAAGACACTGACAACAGAGCATTAAACCAAACACAAGGTCCTTCAAAGTACGAGGCCCCGTGTGACTGCACAAACCACACACCCAGGAAGATGGCCCTACTTGGTCAGTCTCTCCCTTCCAGAAAAGAGGTGTCAGGAGCATGGAGCAGCAGAGAGGGAATGAGGGAGGCCGGCTCATGGGCAAGGCACTTAAGAAAGGGCCAGGGGCCCGGCCAGCCCAGCCCAGCCTCGGCTTGGTGCTCTACAGCTGGGGACCCTCTGGGGTCTCACTGAGGCTGCCTGTCAGGCTGATGGAGTGGATGGCCGGGGTCGGGAGAGAAGCAGATCTGGCCAGAGGCCAGGCAGACAGGTGCTCACAGAACACCTCTACAGCCACGATCCTTGCAGCAGAGCGTGGAGGCCGATTCAGAGCCATCCCGGAGGGAGGAAGAAGGAGGTGGTCCAAGTCACCCTCAGGGGAGAGGGGCGCGGACCTGAGGGCCAGGAGAAGGATGCTGAGATTAACAACAGCGTGAGCACCAGCAGCCCTTCCTGGCTCTCTGTATGGCCCTCAGAGTCCCCACCTTGAACCTGGTGCCAGTGACACTCCACTGGACAGACGAGGAAACAGAGGCTCAGAGAGGTGAAACAGCAGAAGCTGGAGGTCCCAACTATTCACTCACCTTCTCTTCCCTGTCTGCTTCTAGCCCCACCCTGCAAGGGACAGATGGGGGAACAGAGGCCAGGAATGGTGGGGAACCGGCCACTAGTGGCACGGGGGTGGGGGAGGGAACCCAGGGGTCCCAACTCCCAGAGCAGGGCTTCCCCCCACAGCCATTGCCCCCACCCTTGGGGCCCTCATCTCCTGTTTCTCCTCCCTTCACTGAGCCTGTCTATTGGGTCTGGGGGCAGGGGCAAGTGTAAGCGTGTGTGTGTGTGTGTGTGTGTGTGTGTGTGTGTGTGCGCGCGCGCGCATGCCCGGGACGTGCAGGGGCTTCTCCTCTTCCCCAAATCCAGAGCCAACTCCATGGCCACATCACCTCTCCTGGTTGACCCCCAGATGGGTGTCCCTGGCGCCTTGGTGACTGTTTTTGAATCAGCTGTGTGGTGGCCCTTCTAGTCTATCCGGGTTTGATCGTCCATAAAAAAATTAATGGTCCCTGCAAACAAAGAAGCACAACAACAGAGGAAGGCTTTTTAGACAATCAATTAAAAGCCTAGGAGAGGGATTATCTCATTGAAATATAAATTTTTAATAGCACCGTATCTTTGAGTTTCCTCTCAAAAAACTTTGCACGGTCCATTTGCCTGCCCTGGTTTATAACTTCATCTCTTTGCTGCCTTGGACTGACCTGAGCCTCTGGGACTGGCCTTGGGGAGCCCAGAGCAGGGGCCTGGGAGGGAGCATGGGCACTCATTCATTCATTTGTTCACCCATTCACTCATTCATCGAAGTTTAGTGAGCTCCTGCTATGTGGCAGGCATTGGTGTCAGGGGTACGAATGTGACTAATAAGCACCAAATCCTAGGCCTTAGGGAACCCACAGGCTAGCAAGTCAGCACCAGCCAGGTGAGTAAATCGGTAATTACAGGAGAAACCATCTGGAAAAATCGACGTCAAGGGACTGAGAAGGAGGTTAATGGACACAGGAGAGGGAACATCTATGTAGCTCATGAAGCTAGGGGAGGATACGCAGGCAGAAGAAAGAGCGTGCCCGGAGGCCCAGAGGCAGAAACGGACTTGGGGTTTTAGAGTAGAAAGGAGGCCAGTGGTCTGGATGGTAAGCAATGGGGAGAGAGTGGTAGATGAAGCCGTGCACAGACACCATCCAGACCTGCAAGGGCCCTGGAGGCCAGAGCAGGGGCGTGAGTTACAGTTAAAGTACACCAGGAGCTGCTGGGCAGTGGTTACCAGCATCCTTGCTAGAGAACAATGGCCCAGATTCACGGAGCTCCTGAGGGTCTCAACTTTGGTTTTCTCACTTATAAGGTGGGATGATACCTGGGGTCACCTCACTGGGGTGTCATGAGCATCCAGAGAGATAACAGAGGCGGACCGCCTGGCGGGGGTCCTCTTTTTTCTGACCCTACCCTTTTCCCCTTAGCTTGGCGGCTTCCTCAGTTTACCCTTTGGGGACTGGGGGATCAGATAAATTTTATCTGGTAAGGGACTCCCACCAGACAAATTCCCAAGAGATTTTGTTACACACCTAACTCCAGTTTATCAGCCAATGGGGCGGGTTGGTCGGAAGGGGGTGGTGGTCCAAGAACAGACAAAGATGCCTTTGTTCTCCCAGTGTTACCGCCTAAACCCCATTCCGTCCTGGAATTAACATACCTGGGCGACTGGGAAGGTGATCAGGTGGTTTCTGAGATGGGACGGAGAGCAGGGACAGCTGAGTGTGGCAGGGCAGACAGGCAGAGGCAGATCCTGGACAGAGAACCCCACCCCAGTGTGGACAAGGGCATGTTTCCCGCCTGGACAACTGGTCTTCCACACAGATATGATGGGTGTCCTTGGACAAAGGTGGACAAACAACAGTAGCGCTGGGAGCTGAAGCCCATGCTAGGGGCTTGACAAATGTCCTTTCTAATCCCCACAGCACCCCGTGTTACATACGTGGAAACTGAGGCTCAGGTAGGTGATGCTTAGTTAGGGGTCAGAATCCACAGCTCTTTGACTGCTCTCGTTATTAGAATGGAGAGCAAAGGAGTAAACGATTATGACCCTATTAAAATAAGCTGGAGATTCCTCACACATAGTTGCTGGGTGCCCCTGCAGAAGCCACTTGGCTCTCTGTACCTCAGTTTAACTCGTCTAGGTAATGAGCGTCCCACCTCAGACCTGCCTAAGTTAGAGCCTCAAGTCAGGTGCTGGGTGAGAAAGAACCTTGAGTGATCTCAAGAGAAGAGGGCTTGGTGACAGCGGTTCACACCATTATTACCTTACTCTCCCCTCCCCCTCTCCTTTCCCTGAACAGTCACAGAGCATCTGCTTTGAACCAGGCTCAGACCTGGGCTGAGGGCTGTAGCCGAGAACACCTGGTCTCAGGAGTTGCCCGAATTCGAACCCTGGTTCTGTGATTTCTGGCTGGTTCCTTCCCTCTCTGGGCCTCGGTTTCCTCATCCTGCCATGGTCCACCTCCGGTGGCAGTGCATGTGCTTTGAATGCTACTCCCCCTCCTTTCCTGGTGGTGGGGTTGGGGAGGGGATTCAGGGTCCCATAGGCGGGGCCCCTGCCTTCAGAGCTTGAGGTCCTGGTGCAAGCAGATGAGGAACGCCCCAGTCCCTGTGGTGCTGCCATCCTGTCTGACCACGCCACTGGTGCTCCAGCCGCGGGGCAGGCATGGAGAGGATGCTGGGGAAGCCAGTGGGGGCGGGAGAGAGGGGCCTGTCTGGACTTCATCCTAGAGCAACAGGGACCTGAGACCAAGGCCACTGGGGAACGTGCTTAAGGGCAAGTCTGAAACCCACCATGGACCAGGATGTGGAGCGAGACTTTATCGGTCCAGCAGTGGGGAGCCATGGCTAGTTCTTGAGCGGGGGTGGGGGACCCAGGATGCTCCTCTCTGGGGGGGGGGAAGCCTGGGAAATGCGAAAGCCTGAGGAAGGCTTTATGTTTACACCTTTTCTGGGCCCCTCCCAGAGCAGGAGAGTCTGAGCACCATGGAGACCACCCCAGCGCATCTGGGTCTGTGGGGCTGGAGGAGAACTGGGAGGCCTTCCAGGGAGCCCTTGATCCACTGGGAGGCACCCACCTGGGGCCTGGGAGGCAGCTGGCATCTTGCAACCCTGCAAGTAGTAGGCAGAGGAGCTGGGTGGTGGTAGTGGTGGGAGCAGCGGGCTGAGAGCTACAGCTGGTTCCTGGGTGCTGCCTCTGTCTCCAGCCCACCACCCACTGCCCCAGAGGGGTGCCCAGGGTGCCTGGTGGGCCCCCAGGCAGTCAGGGAGCTAGGGTCTTGGGAGACGATGCAGACCCTAAGCAAAGCCAGGAAAGTACTACTAACAGTGAAGTTATACTATGTCTGGAGAATCCAGTTGCTACTGTCCCCATTTTATAGATAAGGAAATGAAAGCCCAGAGAGGGATAGGAGATTGCCAGAAGACACACAGCCAATCAAAAAGCAGCTGGATCTAGAAGCCAAGCTTGCCTGAAGTGCTGGGGCATGGGGACTCACTCCTGGGCATAAATTTCCAGGCAGGGATTCCTAGGGGCTGGCTGGTAGGGGCAAAACAAACTTGGCTGGAGAGCAAGGGGAGGCCAAGCCTTCAGAGGACAGACCCCAGGGGCCCCAGCCTCGTGCTGCAGGGGGAGGAGGGGCCGGGTGGGGCAATGTCTGGCCCAGCAGGTTCTGCAGCTTGTCCGGGCACTCCAGGCCTATGAGAAGAGGCCCTGGCACTGCTGCCCCTGGACTGCTGTGGCTTTCAGTGCCTGGGAGACTTCTCAGCTGACCAGCAGAAAGATACCTAGGTCTGGTCCTGCAGGGACTGCAGTGAAGCTGGAGTCAGGGGTGGGTGGTGCTTCTGGCTTCAGCCTTCCACTGTCTCATCCATCCAGCCATCCAGCCATCCTTCTTCCCCTCCCTTAAAGATGTTCTCTAGGCCTAGGGCACTGTGCTGGCTGCTGGAAGGATTCTCTGCCCTCCAGGAGCATCTGGTGGGGTGGGAGAAGCAGACAGGTACACAACCCACTAACACTCTAAGGATGAACCAAGTGGGCTGAGCTTAGAGGGGCTGGTGGGACTCTGACAGGGAAGGGGCAATTCTGGGTGGTAGGAAGGGAGTTCAACATGGCTGGAGCTGCAGGGTCTGCTGAGTGGGGTGGGGCTGCCGAGGGCAGGGGCTGCACCATCCAGGGCCTTGCCTTGGAGGGCTGGGGGAAGGGGGGGCGTAACCAGGAGTGTGGGCTCTGGCCTCAGGTTGCCTGACCTGGAATGCCAGGGTCACCACCAACCAGCTGTGTGGCCTTGGGGTAGTCACCTGCTTCCTCCGAGCCTCTGCATCCTTGGTGTCAAGAGAGATGACCACGGGAATGCCTGCCTCACAAGACTGTAAAGCACATGGCGTGGCTCAATACATGTTACCTGTTCTCGGCAGTCACCCCTGTGGTGACAAGAAGCCTGCAGGAGTTCTGATCCCGAGAATGACACGTATACTTGGCCTGGCTATACTTCACACTGACTTTGGCCAGTGCCGCCCCTCTCAGCCATTCAATTTCCTCACCTGTTCAAAGAAAGACTGGACTAGGCCAGAGGAAGGGCACTCACATGCCTCGGGGGCCAGGCGGTAATAGAGACGAGGAGGGTGCAGGTAAGGCTGCAGGGGGTGGTGGGGACTGTGGCTCACCGGGTGGCTGTGCCCCCTTCCGGAGAGCACCTGCCTCTCAGCCCTGCAGCTGCAGCCACGCAGGAGTGCGAGCCCAGCGTGGTCTGAGGCGCTGGTTTCTCAAGAGGGGGACACCCACATTTTTTATGAGAAAACCTCCCATTATTAACATTAGCAATGCATTAAATACAGCTTTTAAAGCATCACGGGAGCCAAAGCTGATGCTCCTGTTGGCAGATGTAGCTCTCACGACCACCGGGAAGGAAGGGCTGTGAGCAGGGAGGCAGCGAGAGTTCCAGGCCCAGGGAATCTTGCAGCCCTTTGCCTGCGGCTCTGCTTCCCTCCCAAGGCTTCTGGTCTCCCTTGTACACTGGAGGCGGAAGGCCAGACCCTCTCCTCTCTGATGTTCTCAGGAGCGGCCCCGCCCACAGACAGGGGCTATAATGGGGCCCCTGCCCCACACTATCTCGCTGGAGGTGCCAGGGAGTCTGGGAGAGCCTGCTGTGCCGGACGCTCTGCTCTGTGTCTGGGAATGGCAGGTCCGCCTGGGGGCCCAGGGGCGGCTCTCAGGGCTGCTGTCAGTGAGTGCCTGGCTCCTGGCTCCTGGGGGTCAAAGGGCAGCACTTTCAGCCTCTTCTAGGGCCTGCTTCCTGTTCGGGAGAGAAAACAGAAAGAACCCCCCGCGCCCCCCCCCCCGGCAGGAAATGGTCCTCTTCCCCCAGCGCCTTTTCCCTTTTCTGCTGGCCCTGGCTTGTGAGGAAAGGCCCACGGGGGTGGGTGGCGGTGTGGATCCCGGTGGCTGGGTCTTGCCCACTCCCTCCTCTCCCGCTCAGGGCACAGGAAGGGACATGGGCCTCTTTGCCATGACAGCAAACCCCACCTCTCCAGCATGGTTAGCTTAGGTTTGGCAACAGGGGACATGACATGTTCAGTGCCCATATTTATTACCCCCTGCTGGGCTCATGGGCCTGTCTCTCCCCTCCTCTCAGCCCCCAGGGCTTGTGGCATCCACTGGGTCCCAGCACCATGGCCCCAGGGATCCCTCAGACTGGGCCACAACAAGAGAGAAGTCCTTTAGTGCAGCTGCCCACTCCGGGGCAGGGAGCCCTTCTATCAATTGAATTTTTTTTTTCTATCAATTGAATTTAACTCCTCTTTGGTGCCAGGCTCCTGATCCAAGCCCAGCCTCTCCGTACTCACCTCTGAACACAGGGAACTCGCCACAGCCCGCATGCTAGAACAGTTCTGAGAGGGCCCCCTCCTGCAGAAAGCAGGCCCTGGTGCCAAGAATTCATGTAAAACTCCCATCAAGGGCAGGTGTCTCAAATGCCACCTCAACTTGTGAAGATTCAAAAATATATGCTACTGTGTTTTTAATAACCTTTTCCACCAGATTTAATATAAATTGGCTGGTTATAGAAGGTTTAGAAATTAAGTATCAAAAATAAGATTACCCATAATTTCACTACCTAGAGCAGGACTAGGGGAATGATAAAAGGATTATTTGTTGTGTTCATACCTACCTCTGGGTAAGCACACACCAGTCAGTTGTCTGAACTTCATCCCTTACGGCAGAACCCAGCTGGCAAAGCCCCCCTCTCCAGGGCATACCTTCAAGTATTTCAATTATAACTAACCTTTACTGAGCTCCAGATGAACTCACCGAATTCTCCTGATGGCTCTATGAGACATCTAATTTATAGATGGAGAAACCAAGGCTCAGAGAGGGCAATTAACTTCCCCAAGGTTGCACAGCCAGTAAGAGGCAGAGCAGAGATTTGAATTCATCCGGCGCCAGAACTGAAGTCTCCTCCAGATTTGACATGCGCCATCCCTTTTCCTTCCCCTCAAAGGAGCTGGATTCCAGACCATTCAGCAGTTCCAGTGTTCATTCATTCATTCTTTCTCACGTTCATTCATTTATTAAGTCACTCAAGTGACTTAATATCAATATTCCTGAGCTCAGGTTCGGTGCCAGGGGTAGGCTGATCCTGTCTGTCCCCCACACTGCGTGCCCACATCTGCCACACTCTCAGGACTCCAGCCCGAGAACCTGAACTCCATTTATTACAAAAGACTGGGTTTATCACATTGTACTATGAACAGCCACAGCCCCCGCCCAACCCCTAGGGCCCAGAGAGGCAGCCTGGGTGGAGGCCCCAACAGCCCTCCTTTGACACCCGCTCCCCCTGCAAGAAGGTCGTGGGGGGGCGGCACCTAGAGTGGGCCTCAGAGTGGTCCTGTGTCTATAAAACCAAATGGGTCCAAGGACCCCAGGCATATATATATATATATATACACACACACACACATATATATATATAATATATATATATATATATATAAAACATAGGCCATGGCTTCCCTTTCACAGAGTGTAGGTAAGGTGGGACCACCGATGCCCACTGTGGGAGAGAAGGAAGTCATCTGTGGCAGGGACCGTGGTCTGCTCCCAGAGCGAGCACAGGTAGCTGCATCAGTTCAAGTGGCGGGTCAGCCTGGGCACCCGGGGGCCCGGGCTGCTGGCCAGTCCTGCCCAGCCCTGGGAGCTCTAGGCCACCTGGATCTGCAGGTCCTCATCCTCGTCCAGGTCGCTGGCTCCGTCCCCCGCCTCCTCGGCGCCAAAGCGAGCGCTGCGGATCTTTCCAAAGAGGGGGGCGTTCTGCTGCTGCCTTCGGAGCCTGCGGGGTGGGGTGACAGGCGGGTCAGGGATGAGCCTGATCAGCTGGTGCTACAGCAGTTAAGCCGCCCCTTGCGCTTCCCTGCTGCCAGGCACCAGACTGGGCCTTTTACGAACATTACCTCACCTGACTTCATCCTCCCGGAAGCCCCTGAAATGAGGGAGGTGCTTCTGTCACCCCCATTTTACAGACAAGGAAACTGAGGCACAAAGCAGTTGAGTAATGTGCCCGAAGTCCCACAGACAGCAGTGAGAGGTGCTGGGCTCTGAGCTGGATGGCTGGCTATGGAGTGGGCCAGGGGCTCAGAGAGGCGAAGCCGCGGCTCAAGGTCAGGCTGCTGGGATTCAAACCCAAGCCAGGCTCCAGAGCCCACAGGGAGAGAGTTTGGGGGTGTGGGTTCTGAGTCCCCCACATCCTCAATGTCAGTGAGAAAGCGCTCCACCCTAGCTCTTCCCCACAGTAAAATTCCTAAAGCCAAAATTTACCAGGCAAACTTCCCTCTAAGAGGAGCTGGTGGCGGAAATGCCCATCCCCCCTTTCCCTTGGCTCCCCTGCCCCCCACCCCCAGCAGAGTAGCCGCCCAGGCTGCATCTTACTGGAAGGCATGAATTATTAACACGGCAGGGAGGGGCACAGGCGGGGGCCTCCATTACTGCACTGTGATTTAGTGAGCTGTCCCCGGAACATTAAAGCACGAAAAGTTGGGAAATAAAATGAGGCAGCGGTCCCGGGCAGCCCCGCCCTCCCCGATGGAAGCACTTGAGAGGCTGGGCAGAGCCTGCCTGCCCACTCTGGGAGTTTATGGCTCCCAGAGAACGTGGCCAAGACTGCGGGAGAGCCCTGAGGCTAGGCGGCCTTTGGAGGGGTGTGTGCTGGGTGGGGCCGGGGTTGGGGGGGCGGGGTGGGGGGGGGCGGGGCAGAGCTGGCCAGACACTGAGCCTGACTTGGGCTCATGCCTGGGCCCCTGAACAACACTTTACAGGCAGCATCCCGGGCAGCTGGGGAAACTGAGGCTCGGCTGGCCAGGTCACACAGCTGACAGGTCTGCCTCCCACAGCTTGTACTCTAAGCCACAGAAACTCAGCACACACAGTACATGCTCTGCAAATGAGGGCTCAGGCGGCAGATGGCGGGGGGCGGTGATCTGGCCTGACCACCCACTAGCTGTGTAGCTGTGGAAGGACTTACCCTCTCGTGCCTTAGTTTCCTCGTCTGCCAGCCCCCTAGGAAAAAAAATCTCTCCCTTTCCTTCTCTCATAGGAGCATGATTCTTACAGCACAATATCTGACCCAAATACAAAAGCTCCACTAATATTTAGCATCTATTATGTGCCAGGTACTTTTATAAGCATAGATCAGCTCATTTAATTCCCACAACCAAGAGGTAATAAAAACTGTTATCAGCCCCATTTTACAGATGAGCAAACTGACCAAGAGAGGTCAAGTAAGTGGCCCCAAATGACACGGCTACTAAGTGCAGAGCCAGAATTCCCAACCACCCAGGCAGCCTGCTGCAGAGCCTGGGCTCTGTCTATTCCATGAAATAAGAGGACGTAGGTACGGGCCTGCCCCAGGCGCGGCACAGGAAGACTCAGTCTCAGGTGGGGGCTTCTGAAATGGGGAGGGGCTTGGACTAGATATTATCTGTCATCTCATGTCTCTGAGGGGAGTCGGGGGAGAGAGCCATTCACAGGGTGTTGTGATGGAGAGGGAGGCAGCAGAGGGATGCAGAGTGTGCTGGGTGGGTCCCCCAGACCTTCTGGTCCTCCCTCACTGAGGCTGATGGGTCCTGTCTACAGATGAGGAGGTCGGGGCTACCATCAAGGCCGGGGCTCCTCCGTGGTTCCCTGCCCTCCAGTCCTTCAGGATCACCCCAGCCTGCTCATTCTTCTTATCAAAGACTCCCCAGACCCACTGTCCCTCCCTGCTGCCCCACGTTGGGCCTGACCTCTTTGGCCGCCCCTCCTATCCTCTGGACACACGACACAATTCCAAGGCTCCCAGCTGGTCTTACTTCCTGCACTCCCTTCCCCGGTTTCCTGGCCCTGGCCCTTCCTGCCTGGAGGGGACAGGATTCTGGCCCCAGGACGTCCAGATCTCTTCCTTCTCTGTCTTCCCCACTAGCCCCACTCAGGGCTCCAACCCTGACCCCTGACCCTTGGCTTCCCTCGGCTGGAAGCGCTTCTGCCCTGTTTCTGAGCCCCAGCCAGGAGTCCTCCCCCGGAGGGGCTGCACGCTGGGCCCACCTGGACTGCACGTGCTCCAGCTGCACTTGCAGGTTCTCGCTTTGCTCCGTCTGCTCGTCCAGTGACCGCTGCAGCTTACGCGCCTGGTTGTGGGCCTCGTCCAACTGGGGGGTGAGCAGGGCCAAGAGCGTGGGAGTCACCCAGGGCTGCGCCAGCCTCTGCCCCACCATCTGCTTGGGACCAGCCACTCCTGCTGTTCCTCTGTGGGAATGACCTTCCCCAAGAGCAATTCCTGTCGCTCCTTTGAGGCCTACCTCCTCCAGGGAAACATCCCTTTCACTTCTCTTCTTTCCTGTTGCCCCTCCCTTCCAAACCTCCCCATCCTCTAACGCCCCAAGCTACTGACCCACCCATCAACCTACCTACCCTATGAACCTGTCCATCTGATCATTCATCCATGGGAATATCCTTCTGCTCATGGACGTACCCACCACTCACCGTTCGTTAATCTCTTCAGACACCCATTCACCCTACCCTTGTGTCCTTCCATCCTTCTGTCCTTCTTTCCCTCTTCATTCATTCTTCCACCCACTGACCCAGTCAGCTGTCTGTCCATCTTTCCACTATCCACTCAGTCATCCATCTTTCCATATATCCATCCATCCAACCAATCACCCATCAGACATCTGCTGTTACATCTCATCCATCTATCCCCTCTCCCTCTCCCATCCATCTGCCCACCTATTTCCTCATCCATCTGTTCATCCATCCATGGAGTTATCCTTCTGTCCTTCTATTTAACCAACTCCATATCCACCCACTCATCCATCCATTAATCTATTCAACCACTTATCCACCTTGTCTGTCCATTTTTCTTCCCATGCTCCTACCCACACACCATCTGTCACCCACCCACCTGCTCTATCCTGGGTCCCTCTTGAGAGTCAGGCTTGTGCCAGGGGACCCAGCACGGACCGACATGGGAAGGCCCTGCAGCCCCACTCCCACCTCCCCCAGCTGAGGTCTGCAGGCTGTGCTTTGGGCCCCAGCAGGCGCTCACCTCGTCCTCAGCCTGGGCCAGCTCCTTCTTGAGCTCCTCCACCCGCAGCCGCAGCTTCTTCACCTCTGCCTCGTGCTGTTCCACCCGCCGGTTGGCGTGTGCCAGCTCCGCCGCCTTCTCCTGGAATTGCTTCTTCAGCTTGCTGTGCGCATGCTTCAGGTCTGCCAGCTCCTGCAGGGGAGCAGAGATTGGGGGAGGGCTCGTGCGAGGGAGTTCCATGAGGTCAGGCAGTTCTAGGGGTGCCGGAGTCTCTCTTGCCCGGAATCTCTCCACCTGCTGACTAAAATACCAGTACTAGAGCTGGCTGAGCAGCTGGAGGCTACAGGTGCCATCTAGTGAGGTGAGAAGGCATGCGGGGCAATGAGGGAAGAGGTGGGTGGAACTGGTGGCTCCACTCTGGACATGTAACTCTGGGGCGCCGGCGGGACATGACATGGAGGTGTCCAGCAGCCTACTTGAGCTGAGTCATGTTTTCTGGGGAGGGGTGAAGTCGGGATTCTTTGATGTGTAAATGGCATTAAAGCCCTGGGTCTGGAGATGAGCTAAGATGGGGAGTGGGTGTCGGAAGAAAAGAGATCAGAAGCCAGAGTGGCTGGGAAGGGGATGAGCAGCCAGGAGAGGAGCTGCCCACCCCTGAGCTCTGTGATTTCTCTGAGCCTCAGTTTTCACATCCATGAAATGGGGACAGGAACTACCTAAAGGTCTCTTGAATCCATTCTCTTTGTTCCATCTCCACCAACCTGAGCCTGGTCCTGGCCGCCATCATCTCCTGCTGCCCCGGGAAACGGCGACAGACTCCCCACCAGCTTGCCTTCCTATCCGCCTTCCACACAGCAGCCAGTGAGCGCTGAGAACCACAACCTGCTTGCACCTACCTCTTACTCTTCAAAGGTGGCCCTGAGCTCCTGCCTCACCTACCAGGTCCTTCTTGCCCACCGCCCTCCAGGCACACCGGCCACCCTGCTCCTCCAAAGTTCCATGTCCCTGTCGCCATGGGACGTTCATTCACAGTATTTCCGAATCCTCTCCCGGAATCAGTTCACTACCAGTCAACACCTGCTTTCGCTTGAGACCTGGGCTCAAACGTCACTGCCTCAGGGAAGTCTCCCCATGACCTGGGCCTAAGCCAGGTCCCCTGGTATTCCCTCTTCCCTCTTCCTGCCCAGCCACAGAGCTGTGTGACCAGCGTGAGTGTGTAAGGGAGGGAAAAACACCCGCATCGCCCTGAGCCACCAGCTCCACGAGGGGAGGCCACGTCCCTCCTGTCCGTTCACTGCTGTGTCCCCAGCACCTAGAACAAGGCTTACACACAGTGCTCAGTAAACATTTGTTGGGTTAATAAAAGGGGTGTTGAGAGGATTAAGTGATATCATGGACAAAAAACACCGGCACAGGGCCTGGCCCACCGTGGTGCCCCATAAATGCAGCTACTATGATATCACTTAGCCTGGCCCACAGCAGGCGCCCGGCAGGAGCCGCGGCTGTGGCGACTACGACCTCTGTCCATAGTTGTTACTTCAACGGTCCCTGGCCCCCTGCGGGGTGGAGCTGGACACCCAGGAGGCCCTCTGCCCCAGCCCTGGCCGCGCCACCCACTGCCCCACCCACTGCCCCACCTTGTTCTTCTCGAAGAGCGCGGCCTGGCTGGCCCGCAGGTCGCAGTCCAGCGCGCTGGCTGTCTGCCGCCGCCGCCGGGCCAGAGCCTCCTCCAGGTCCCCGACCTGTGCCCGCAGCTTCTTGTTCTCACGCTCTAGGCCCAGCTTCTCTGTCTCCAGCCGCTCACGGCGACCCCACTCGGCTGCGTTCTCCGCCTGCAGCCGCTCCATCTGCAACAGGGCAGGACAGGGGGAGGGGTCCACAGGGAGGGGGTGCGGAAGGCCAGAGCTGGAGGCTCCCCCTCCCCACCTCCTCCTGCAGCCGTTTTTTTGGCTCCAGGAAGCAGGTCCAGCTGCAGCGGCTATAATTAACCCGGGCTTATTTCACGGTGTGCAGGATGTGAGGGCGCTTCTAGTCTCTGTGTGGGAGAGAGGCCCACCCCCTGCAGACTGGAGCACCCTCGGGGTGTGGCTGGTTCCCCCTTAGTGTACAGGCCTGGTTCCTGCCCTCTTCTTCGTGAATGACTGATGGTGGCAGGGCCCCTGGTCCCCCGAGCCCCAGGCGCTCCCAGTGGCCTCACCTCGCCCCTCAGCTCCGCCATCTTCCTGTCCATGCTGGAGCGTGCACCCAGCTCGTCCTCCAGGTCTTCGGACATGCGGCCCAGCTCGTCCTGGTGGGCCTCCTTCAGGATGCTGAGCTGCATGACACAGCACAGCCTGGTGAGGTGAGGACCACCAGCCCTGGTGGGTGGGCACTGGTCATAAGGGCTCAGCAAGGAGCCTGGGGTGGTGCCCAAATGGGCCACCAGGTAACTAGAACAGACCCCAAATTTGACCACTTCTTCCTCTTCTAACATCTCTCACCTCTTATCTCATTACCATCTAGCCTCCCAGTGTCCACTCTTGCCCCTCATCTCCCCAGTCAACCCATTTTCCACCACAACAGCCCAGGAGGAGCTTTGAAAAAAGATAAACCGGGCTTCCCTGGTGGTGCAGTGGTTGAGAGTCCGCCTGACGATGCAGGGGACGCGGGTTCGTGCCCCGGTCCAGGAAGATCCCACATGCCGCAACTACTGAACCCACGTGCCACAACTACTGAGCCTGCGCTCTAGAGCCCACCAGCCACAACTACTGAAGCCCGTGCACCTAGAGACCGCGCTCTGCAACAAGAGAAACCACTGCAATGAGAAGCCCGTGCACCGCAACGAAGAGTAGCCCCCACTCACCACAACTAGAGAAAGCCCGTGCGCAGCAACGAAGACCCAATGCAGCCAAAATAAATAAATAAATAATAAAAATTTTTAAAAAAAGATAAAAACTGACCCCTCCCTATGGTCCTGTAAAGCCCTGCACGATTGGACCCCTACCTGTCTCCCCTCAACCGCATCTCCCACCTCTCTCCCTTGAGCTCTCTGTGCTCTGGGCACCTCGGCCTCCTCCCTAGTCCTCAAATACACAAGTTCCTGTCCACTGCAGGCTTCACACGTGTGGTTCCCTCTGCCTGGTGCCCCCGTTCAGAGGTATCTTGAAGGGCTGACTTTTCTCATTCTCAGGTCTTGGCCTAAATGCTCCCTCCTCAGGGAGGCCTCTCCTGTCCTCCCTGCCTAGAAGGGGTACTTCTCCACACACACGCCTGTCCCCCCAAGAATGTGAGCTCGGGAGGACAGACAGCGTGTCTGTCTGCCCGCCTTCGTATCCCTGTATGGCCTGGGCCCAGGGCAGTGAACACAAGCTGAACGCACCCAGTGGATCTGAATCCGGGTCTGCCTGTGGGTGTGGGGTTGGTCACATGAGAAGCACCTGGGGTGCTTTTAAAATAGTGCAGATTCACTGTTGTCTAGCAGGGAAAACTGCCAGATGAATGCTCTTTGCAACGGCATGCATGAGCCTTAAACATGGAATGTTGAGGGAAGAGAGCCTGATACAAATGAGAATCTTTATAATTATGTATCTGTAAATCTGCACGGTTGTCTTACTCACTTTTCTTCAAAAGATTACACAATTTGAAAAGATTAAAAAGACAGATTCTTGGACCCAACCCCCAAAGATGCTGACTCAGGAGGATGAGGGTGACGTCTGGGAAGCTCTATTTTAGGAGATTCCTTAAAGAGATTCTACTTAAAGACAGGTTTTCCAGGACAGTTTCAGGCTCTGAGGTCTGTGAACCTCACGCCTTCTGGAAAAGTAGGGATCCAGCCCAGCTTTCCGTGGGTGGCTGCGCCCCCTGGTGGCCATCAGGGCCTGCACAGGAAGCAGTAAGGGAAGCCCAGCCTGACCCCTGCCTGCCCTGAGTCCCCAGAATGCAGTGGTGGAATCCCCTCTCTGCCAGCTGGAGCTTCAATTTCCTCATTTGTAAGATGGGGACATCAGGACCCAGATGTCTTGACTGCTGTGAGGCTCCAGCGAGATTTTGCACCCACTATGTGCCCAGCGAACGTCCAGACTCCTCCCCTTCATCTTGGTCTACAAGGCCTATGGGATTTAGCTCCCCTTGCAATCTCATCTCTCAGTTACTATCCTCCAGCCACACTGGCCTCTATTTCCTGAACACACTAGGCTTGTTCTGGCCTCAGGACCTTTGCATTTGCTGTACCTTCTGCCAGGAACTTTGCCCCTATCTCCTCTCAAGGGTGGCTTCTTCTAATCACGTTAGCTCTTGCCTCAAATGTCACCCTCTTGGAGAAGCCTTTCTTTCAATGACCCACCACCTCATTTCTCTGATTGTGTTTTGACTCTTTCACACCTTCTGAACTTATCTACCTGCTTACTGTTGGTCTCCCTCACCACGGCCCCCCCTAAGGTGAGCTCCTAAAGGTAAGGACATTGCCTGCCCCAGTACTCAGAACACTGCATGGCACATGGCTGGTGCTTGACAGTGAATGAATGAATGCCCTTCTTTCTTCCATTCCCTCTGCTGAAATTCAACAGTGCAGCACTGCTTCCTCCAGGAAGCCCCTGTGGTCTCCAGGACTCACTTGCTTGAGCATCTCCTGCTTGGTCTTGCTCAGCTCCTCATACTTGATCTTCCACTGGCTGAGCTCCCCCTCCAGCTTCTCAATGTTCCTGCTCAGTGCCATTTTATCCCTGGGGACGGGAGAGGGAGGGATAAATGGGGGTGAGTCCACTGGGGCCCTCCGCTGAGTCCTCCTATGTAGTCTGCACCTGTCAATCCCATGTCCAAAGTGCTTGCCTCTGCATTCAAGGCCCTGGCGCCCCACTCTGCGGCAGGCACCCTGTTTGCATTTCTTCTGGAGCTCCACCCTCTGCACAGCTACAGGTGCCCAGCTCCCAGTGTGGAGTGACCGGGCCTCCAGGGCACTGGGCCCTGGGCTCATGTGCCAAATGAGACCCCCATTTCTTCCTATCTGTTTTATGTAGGCTTGGTTTGAACACACAGCTTTGCAGTTGGAAAAGCTGGGAAACACTGTCCAGTGACTCTCTGAAGGATGGGTCCCGTCTTGTCATCAGCACTGGGTGGCAGTCCCATGTGTTCTCGTGACCCCCACCCTGCACTCTGTCCTGAACATGAAGGAGGCGCTGTGGGTAACAAGCGTGGTATCTGGCCCCAGCACACAGTGCTTTACGACCAACCCCACACCGTGCTGGTCTCCCGTTCTGGAAGTCTAGTATTTCTTTACATTTCAGTTTGTACAATAGGTTGATTTTTGTTTGTTTTGCTTTAAAAGAAAGGTATTGTCTCATAGTTCTGGAGGCTCCAATCTAAGACCAAGGTGTTGGCAGGGTTGGTTCCACGTGAGGGGTGTGAGGGGATATCTGTTCTATGCCTCTCCCCTGGCTTCTGGTGGTTTGCTGACAATTTCTGGTGTTCCCTGGCTTATCTCTGCCTCTATCTTCACAAGGGCATTATGTTGATTTTTAAAAGACTTCTGTGTGTAATTAAGTTAAACTATCTTTGTGTTTAGTTTCTGGACAGAAAAGAGGGTGTTACAAAATATTCATCATAATCGGGCTTGTGCCCCGATCAAGGTAACTGGTGACCTCCACGTCCTAAATCCACTGGTCAGTGCTCAGTCCTCTTCCTACTTGACTAGCTGATCACTCCCTCCTCCGTGACACAGTTTCTCCTGCTTTCTCTGCCCCCCACTGGCTCTCTTCTCCTGTCTCCTTTGCTGTTTCCCTCTTCTAAACTTGGTCAGCTTCAGGGCCCCATCCTCTGGCCACCTCCCTATCCACTCTCACCCCAGCTCACGGCTTTCAGTATCATCTACTGGCCAATGACTCTTGCGTTTTTACCTCCAGCCCAGACCCGTCTCACAAACTCCAGATGCATTCATGTCCCCAACTGCCTCCGTGCCATCTCAAACTCAACACGTCCAAAGCCAAATTCCCAGCTGCAACCCCCCAATCTCCCTATCCCTTCTTCCCTGCTTTTATTTTTGCCCACGGCACCCTCCCCCCATGAAGGCAGGGACTTCTGGTCTTACTGATGGCTGTATCCTCACCGCTGAGCAGAGCCTGACCCCGATGCCCAACACGTATTATTTGAATTAATAATAATAATAATAAAAAAACCCCTCACACTGTGTCCTTGGGCAGAGCACCACTGTTCTAAAGTCCCAAGACTGAAACAGGACCATTCCGCTTCAGTGAATCTCACCTTCTGAGACACGGATTTTCACTCTGTGATTCTGAGGACGCCCTGGAGTGGCCTGGCCCGGCCCCCGGCCCCTGCCTGCCTCCCGGGACTTACTCTCGCTCCTTGAGCAGCACCTTCTGGGACTCATCCAGCCGTAGCCGCAGGGCAGTCAACTTGGAGGCATCCTCCTCGATGGTGGCGGTGTCCTCCCAGGGCAGTCGGCTACGCTCCTGGCGGCCCGAGCTGCCCCGTGAGGCCCCGGCCCCTACGCTGCGTGCCTCCCAGCAGCCCTCGGGCTCCTCTGGTCTGCTCTTCAGCAGGCCCTCCACCAGCTCCAGCTCCTGTGGGGTCCAAGGTGGAGGCGGGGTCAGTGGTCGCTGAGTGCTCACCCTCTTGGCCTTCATCGTGGCCTCTCCTAGGCCCAGGGTCTGGCATCAGCTTGGTGGGTAACCTTGGGCAAGTCACACAGTGCTTCTGGATCCCAGTTTCCTCTTCTGCTGCCTGCTTCTCCACCCCTGGAGAGGGAGGGACACACCCTCTCCCTGCACTGCCTAAAAGTGCACACAGAGTCAGCCACTAAGGTTCCCTGAATCCTGGAAGAGTCCCCAGAATAGGTGGTAAGCTCCCTGTCAGTGGAAGTATGCAAACATTTGGTGGGACACTGGTGTGAAGGTATGTAGAAGCAGGGATTCCTACAACGAATAAAGACTAGATTCCCTCAAAAGGAATTCCCACTCGAAGATCCCGTTTTTCAGGTGCAAACACCTGCAACACGATAAGTGAAGCGGCAAAAGATGTATAGGAAGGTGGGTGGCCTCTGCGAGCGGAACCAGCTCCCAGATAGGAAGCAGCGAGGGATTATTAACTCAACTCTGAGGCCTCTTCCTCCCTGCCAGGCTCCCCTTCCCCTCTGCCCTTGTCTGCCCCCTGGCCTGCCTCTGACTACAGACCCAAGACGCCCATGGCCTCTGTTACAGCCTGGCTTTTCCCACAGCCTTTCCAGATGAGTCTGGGCCAGCCCCTTCCCTGACTGGCCCTTGGTTTCCCTATCTAGACTGGGACAGTGGCCCTGAGGCCCCCCTGAGGAGTGAGATTCTACTCCTCTTGTATCTCAGACTGTCTGGGTGGGGGCCTCTGATGCCACCTGGTCCAAAGCTCCAATTCACAAATGAGGAAACAAGGAGGGAAGAAGGGACTTGCTGTGGGTCACAGAGGACAGGGCTGGGCTGGAGAGCAAACTCAGACTGCAACTCCAGAGCTCCCACCGCTGGTACCTGCCACCCCGTCGACTGTGACTCATAACCAGAAGAAGGAGAGAACAGGAATAGTGCCGTGAGGCTGGCTGGTATACAGGGGCTCTCATTCCCTGCCCCGAAGAAAAGCAATGAACCCCAACTGCAAACACCATGCAGGCCTGGGGAAGAGGGGCTTCAGCCACCAGGAGGCAGCAGTGCCCACTCTAGCCCACAGGCAGGAGAGGAAAGGGGGCAACCAAGAATCTTAGCTAGAGGAGCTGGCCTGCCTGGGGACGGAGCTGGGAGCAACCTGAGGCTGGACTCTATCCCTAGATGGCCTTCTGGTGACAGGCCTGCTGGTTCAGGGGAGGCTGCCCTCCACACACACCATTAATATTCCAGATGTACTGATTACTATCACCATGGGCTCTGGAGTTCACTTGGGGGCAACTCCCAGTGACTCTAGTCACCAGCTGGGAGCCATTGGTACTTAACTTCTCAACGCCTCAGTGTTCTCGTTGGTAAAGGAAATACTTCCTGGGGTTGCTCTGAGAATTAAGCAGACGATGCACGTGCACAGCCTAGCGCCCTGTGGAGGTGCCCATCGAACCGTGGATGCCATTTCCCAAACTCACCAGGCACTCTCAGCCTCTAGGTTTTTGCACAGAATTTCCATCACCTGGAATGCATTCCTGCACTTTTCACAGCCAATTCCTCCGCATCCTCCTAGTCTCAGCTTAAATGGACTGCTTCCAGAAAAGCTTCTGTGCAGCCCCCTCCTCAAAGCCTGGATCTGGGACCTCCTCTGTGCTCCCACTGCCCGGATAACCCCCCACCCCTCAGCTTTGATCGACACCTCTTATAAATGTCTCCCCCTTCCCCTAAATTCAAATCGAACGAATGAATGGATTCAGCTCTGCTACTAATGGATGTCTTCCAGGTAAGTGCTTAGAACCTGCTCCTGCTCAAAGAGGATGATTTCTTGGTTCTGTTGACTACTCAGGTGTGGGAGTGGAGGGACCACGAGAACTGGGGACTCTCTGCCCTGCGGGCGGTCTCTGGAAGGGAGGTAACCTGGGGCCCTGCAGTGCAGAGCCTGACCCCCTGAAGGAGTGAAACCTCCCTGCGGGCCCGGCCCTTACTACCCCTCTTTCTAAGCCAGGCGGCCACCTCTTCTGCCCGAGTCAATCAGCCCCTCCCACTTCTAAAATCCAGCGCGAAGGCCCCGCCCAGCAGCCCCGCCCCCCCGCCGCGCACTTGGGGCAGCCCCGCCCCCCCGCCGCGCACCTGGCTGCCCGTGGGTCTCTCCGACCCGACGTCGCGCACTGGCTCCTGCTCCCTCTCTGGCTCGGTCTCGGGACCGTCAGGCGTCCTGTCCATGACCCCCCGGGCGCCCCGCAGCCGCGCCAGTTCGCGGCCCCGCGCCTCGCACTCGCCCTGCGCCTCCTGGCGCTCGCGCCGCGCGCCCGCCAGCTCCTTGGTGAGCGCGTCGAGACGCTGGCGCAGCTGGCGCACCTCCTCGCGCGCGCGGTTGCGCTCGGCGCGCACCTTGCTCCATTTCTCGCGCCAGTTGGCCGTGCAGTCCGACCACCAGCGCATGGTCTTCTCCATCTGCGCCGCCCGCGCGCGCGCCTCCTCCAACTCCCGCAGCCGCAGCTCCTCACGGCTCTCCCAGTCCCCGTCGGCCAGCAGCGCGGGCGCCGGCGGCAGCGGCAGAGCAGGAGGCGGACCGGGCGAGGGCGTGCCGCTCGGCGGCGTGGGCGGCAGCGAGTCGGCCGGCCCCATGCGCTCGGGCGACGGGCTGCCCAAGATGGTCAGGAGGCTGCCTTTGGACAGCTGCGGGGACTCGGCCAGCCGGGGGCTCGGCCCGTGGCTCATGGTGTGGCCGCGGGGGCGAGCAGGCTCTCGGGCCCTGGGCTGGAACTCCCAGACTCAGAGGCGGCGCGGGGCGCGCGCGACGTACGCGATACCACTGTGCATGATGGCCACTGCTACCCGCTGCTCTCCCGGCCACGGGGCGGGGGATGCCTCCTCCAACCTGTGGGAGAACACAACCATTATTAGGAGGTGGCTACCATCCGCCCATATCCTTAAGCTCAGCCATGGGAAGGGAGTAACCGGCAGAGGGAACAGCATGGGCAAAGGTGGGAGGACTGAAAATGGTCACCTCCAGAAGCCCCAGTGAGGCTGGAATGGTGAGCAAGGGCCTGCAACCGCTTCCTCACTGGCCTCCAGACTCCCCCCTTGAGTCCCTTCACCCTGCAGCAGCTGCAGCTGATCTGAAACCTTGATCTGCTGTCCCTGACCTTCAGGTCCCATCTCACACAGCGAATGGCGTATACTATTCTCTCTCCACCCGGAATGCTGCATGCTTCCATGCTGGCCCTGCCGCCAGGAGTCCCCTCCCAGCCTCTTCCTGCACTGGGCTAACGCGTCTCATCCTTAAAACTTATCTGAGATATCACCTTCTTCAAGAAGTTTTCCCGGACCCCCTCAGGCCAGGTGGTCAGCCCCAGCCCATGTCTCCACTAGCCAATCTCACTGTACCACTTATCTGTGTCCCTGTGTGCTCCCCACCCTGACCCCAGGCTGTGAGTTTGCTGAGGGCAGGGGCTGCCTCCTGGTCTTTGTCCCAGCACTGATGACAATGACAGTGACATTTATGGAGGCCCAGGCACCATGGCTATGTGAACTATCCTCTCAACAGACTTGGGGGAAATTATAGACATTTACTGAAGAGGAAAGGGAGGCTCAGCAAAGTTAAGCCCTGGAGTTAATCCAGATACAGCACCCAGAAGTCCAAATGCAAACACTGGGGCAGGTCTGGTGAACACCTGCACGCTCTGGTCGTACGATAGAAATAAGCCGGTGTCTAGGTGGTGGCGGTGCGGTGTGGTGAGGTGCCCCCCATGCCTGCCGCTGAGCTCTGCTGTTCACGGGCCACGTCCCCTTTAAAATAAGTGAGACACATGCCCCTCTCTATCCCCAACCTGCCACACTCTCCCTCCATGTAGCTCTGTGCTGACCCCCAGGAGCAGCCCCTCGGGGCATCTCGTACTTCCTTCCCCATCCAGCTGGGCCTGTCCCACAGATCCTCACCCCGGCCCCTAAGGCCCTGCCCTGATTGCCATCTCTTCCTTTTTTCCGGGACCCACCAGGGCACTGCTGGTGGGGCTCTCAGCAATCCGGAACAGTGTCCCAACACTGTCTGGCCAACGCTCTGTGTCACCTCTTCACCCTCCTCTGGGCTCTAAGCCCCTCACTCTTGGCAGGTGATCTAATGTCAGAGTTTGCAGTGAAAAGAGAAGCTGTCAGGCTGGCACTCCCTCCCTGTCCTGCCCCAAGCCCCACGGCCCCCTCCTCTCTGCCCCTAAGAGGACAGAGGGGCTCTCCCTCCTTGGGTCAAAGTCCTCCCACATCCAGCTTCTCCCACCCCTGCCAGTGATGCCTCTCCAGGGGGCCTTCCCCACCTGCTAAAGTCTCTCCTGACACTCTCACCTCACTTCTCTGTCTCCTCCCTTTCAAGGCCCATCCAGAGGGGTCCACACTTGCTGTCTCCACCCTGTCCACCTCCCTCTCTCTCTCTCCTCAGGCCTTGCCAGGCTGGCTTCCGGCTCCCCTGCCCTACCCACTGGGCACATCCTAGCCCTCCCAGGTGTGCCCTCTCTAGCTCTGGGCACCTTCCATCCCTCCCTTCTTGCATCGCTCTCTCCCAGGGTGTTCTCCGGGTTTTCCTCCTCTTCTCCAGCTGTTCCCCATCACCTTCCCTGGAGTGCTGGTGTCATCCAGTCCTTGCCCCCTTCTCCTCTCTGGCTGCCCCTGCCTGAGCCATCTCGCCATGTCCTCAATAACCCTGAATCTCTCTCTCCACCCCAGGCTGCCCTCCAGAATCGCCCAAACCACCAGCATGTCCCTCGGACAACTCAGACTCAGCTTGGTCAGATGGGATTCACCGTCTCCACTCTCCCCACTACTGGATCCTCCTTCTGGATGTCCCCTCTGGGAGAAGAGCATTTCCTTACTCCTTCACGCTGTGGGAACATCCTGGAATCTGCTTTCTCCCCACCTCCAAGTCATGTCAGTCTGTCTGCCACACATCACGTGGATCTATCCACCTTCTTCCTCCTCAGCCACTAACCTGTCAAGGCCACCACCATCATCTCCCACCTGGGAGACTGCAGCCACCGCCCTCCCTGCCCCATCCCCCTGCCCCCTTTTGCCTCCTTCAAATCCATTCTCAAGAGCAGCAGCCAGAGTGAGTTTTTAAAAACACAAACCTGGGACTTCTCTGGTGGTGCACTGGTTAAGAATCCGCTGCCAATGCAGGGGACACGGGTTCGAGCCCTGGTCCGGGAAGATCCCACATGCCGCGGAGCAACTAAGCCCGTGCGCCACAACTACTGAACCTCTGCTCTAGAGCCCGTGAGCCACAACTACTGAGCCCACGTGCCGCAACTACTGAAGCCTGCGCACCTAGAGCCCGTGCTCCGCGACAAGAGACTGCAATGGGAAGCAGTCTGCAATGAGAAGCCTGTGCAGCAACGAAGACCCAACGCAGCCAAAAATAAATAAATAAATTTATATTAAAAAAATTAAAACACAAACCTGATCATGCCAGTGGCCACAACCTTTGTCATTACCAATAGCTGTGACCTCTCTCAAGAGTCAGTTCCAAGCTCACTCCCTCTAGGGATCCAACACCAAAAATTCTTCAGTCTCCAAAGGAGCTACAGCCTACTGATCGCCCCGCCTGTTCACTGTCCCCACTGCCCACCCTGTCCCTTCTCTCCTTGCTACGTGCCACGGTCGCAACCTCGTCCTCACAAATGCCCTGAGTGCCCCAGCTGTCTCACCTGTTCTTGTCTCTCAGGCAACGCCAACCCTGGTCGCCTCCACCGCTCTGCCTGCTCCTGCCCTCACCCCTATAACCAGGCATCGCAGGTTTTACACCACTGTGTGGACCAGTGTCAGTTTCAATTCATGACCATCAGTGTCATAGTTCCTCAGCATTGATCAGTGATCCTACTACATTTCTCTAGTGCATTTGCTGTTTGTTTACTGTCTGCCTTCACCAGGCACCAGTTCTGGGCCCAGCTCTGTCACCAACCTCATGTAAACCACTGCCCCATGTACTGGGCCTCAGTTTCTCCGCCTGTAGAACTGGGGTGAGAGGTGAGGGAGGCCAGCGCTTCTAGATCAAGGAGTCTTTCAGATTCACCTGGACACTTGCTTAAAATGCAGTTCCTGGGCCTCACCCCCCAGAGAATCATGTTCAGTAGGTGTGGGGCTGGGAATTTGCATTTTCATCATCCAAGTTTGGGACATATGAGTAACTGGTGATGCCTTGTCACCACCCATAGTTCCAGACACACAAACATGCATGTATCAACCCCAGTAACAACTGCACAAAGTTATGTACACAGACACAGCCATACAGACCTAGGTTCCAGGTCCCTGTACACCCCTGACTCCCCACGGGATCCCTGGAAGGCTGAGTGCCCACTGTGACTCACTCTCTCCAACTGTGCAATGAGGTGGCTGGCCTAGATTCCACGTGCATTCACAGACATGTGCACACCCAGACACACATCTGCAGACACACAAGCAATCCCATACATGTAAATATAGACACAGAGACACGGGCAGACACACACACACTCAGAAATGGCCCCGTATGCACACACAACTGTATGTATGCACAGAGAGACGCTCCCTTGTAGATACAGAGTTACAGACACCCCTGAAGACATATACATGCCCACAAAGATGGATACACAGGGACATGCAAAGATACATATTCACCCCTAAGACAAGCACATACACACGAACACATACACGGACACGCACACTCCTCCTCGCCCCATTTTCCTGGCCCAGCTCCACATGGAGAAGCTCTTGGAAAAGAAAGACAATGTGAGAGCCTACGGGGTAGGGGAAGGAGGCAGGAAACCCGAGTGCCAGCCCGGCAGGCAGCCCAGGCAGCCCCACCAGAGCTGTGCTGGGAATGGGGGACGGGGGGTGGTGAGGAGGAGGTGCTCGGGGCCGGGCCCCTGTCTGCTGGGCCCGTCCTGCAGCCCCTAAACTGAGAGGGTGGCGGGGGCGGGGGGGCACTGCCACATTCTCTCTGACACTCTGGGAGCTGCCAGGCCTGGCACGGGGCTTGGCAGGGAGGGGTGGCCCAGTCCTTCCAGGAATCCCAAGCCTGTTGCGCAGGGGCAGGGCAGGCGCCACCCCGGCCCCTAATGGCTTCCAGGCGCCCACACTAAAGGCAGGGGTGGGCTCCAGACTCAGCTCCTGTTCCCCTCCCCAGGAGCCTGGCCCGGCCCCTCCCGGGGGCTGGTGGCGGGGAGCAGTGGGGACAGAGGGGCTCTGAACAGCCCTCCCACCTTCCCTCCTGCAGGCCAGGGTCCCCTGAAGGGTGTGTGTGCGCGCACATGTAAAGGCACAGGGGTGGGAGCCCAAGGTCGGTTTTCTGGAGAAGTCTACTCCCCAGCACACCAGGAACCCTGCACACACACTCAAGGGCAGCTAGACTCTGCCCAGCAACGCCTCCCCTCACCCCTACCCCCACCCCACTCACATAACACAGCCTTGGGGACATGGACGGACACACACACACACACACACACACACACACAGCCCAAGCCCTGGTAACGTACACGCTCACCGAGAGCTGATGCCACACAGAGGTTCAGCTTGCGGTTGTAGAGACAGGCTCCAGCTGCCCTACCCCACCAGGCTCAGCTCCTTCTTCCCCAGGGTTGTGCAGATATGTGTGGGGTGGCCTCCTGATTTCTGCAGGGTGTCACCACCTCCCAAGGATTAGGTGGAGGAGGGACCAGCCTCCACAGGCCCAGAGAGCCTTTCCCACCCACCCTCCCCTCTCTTGCCTCCCACCAGCCAGACGGGTCTATTCCTGCTTGAATCCTCAGGGTTTGTGCCCAGGCTGTTCCCCCACTTGGGATGCCCCCCTCAGCCTCTAAACCCACCCACGCTTCAAGCGCAGTTCTACCACCTCCAGGAAACACCTTGGCCCCCCCAGCCTCACTCTCTGCCCGGGAGCAGAGCCCCATAACCTTCCGCAGCCAGACCTGGCCAGCTGCCCTCTCTCTTCTTGCGGTCCAGGCTTCCCCCAACCCAGGTAGGACATTTGCGCCACCCAGAGCCACTAGGGACAGGCCCTGCATACAAGATTTACTCCAAGTTGACTGGTGGGGTGGAGAGCAGAAGGCTGAACCATGACTTCACATCCCCCGAGCTGGGCAGCGGGGCCACGTGGGACTCAGAGCCCCTGAACCCCATCCCTGCAGCCATCCTCACTGCTCCAGGCAGCGGCTGGCCACTCATAGGACAGAAACCATAATGTTTTGATCTGATATTTGCCTCAGGCTAGGCCCTCACCAGCCCTGTCTACACAAAGTGACCAGTGGTTCCTGCTGCTCATGGACCTGTTTGGAACGTTTGTTTCTCCTTTCTTTCTCCAGCAGCAAACGCCTATGCATCCTTTAAGACCTACTTTGGGATACGTCTCCTCTGGGTAGCCTTCCCTGACCTTGTACACAGAGTATGTTAGTGCTCCCAAAGCACTGGCACCTCCCTGTTCTTCAGCAATTGCCACACTGTGAAGTCCACAAGGGCATCTTGGTCTCGCTGGCTGTCAGCACAGGGCCCAGATGCTGCATAAATGCTTCCCAGGTTGATGGATGGAAAATGAACAGTTAAGGGTTGCCTATAACCTGGGAGGGTTGAGCCATCCTAAGGATCAGGAGTCACTTTGTGGCCAGGCTCTGAGCCAGCTAGGTGTCAGAGTCTGTCTGAGGCCAAGGTCACAGTGAGAGGTCATCTCATGGCCAGGTCAAGGATCAGGCATCTTATCTGAGGAAGCCTGACTCACAGGGGGACAACTTTGTGTTTCGTCCTTAGCATGTTTAGATGACTCATATCTAGTGAGAAGAGTAAGCAATGCTGAGGTCTAGATGGGGCTCAGTTTAGGGGATTGGGGCCGGTGCGCCTGGTGGCCCTACTCTTCCCTCTAGCTCAGAAACCCTCTATGCTTTCCCAGAACCTTTCAGGTGGGGCTCTAGGGCTGGCACGTGGCCACAGGCCTGGCTGTGGGCAGGGAGCAGAGCCCGGCAGGAAACCACAAAGGACGGCCTGATTGGATAAGTGCAGGGTCCAAGGCTGGTCAGCCCACAAACTGTGGGCGCCTGTCCCTCTGACCTGCTGCCCACGCTCCAGTCACTGGACCTCCAGGAGAGGACTGAGAAGGAGGGAGGGAGCCTGCAGGTTGAAACGGAGCCCGAGGGGGTGGCCACCCCTGGCCTGTTCCCAGGTACCCCCATCTCATATCGAGGAGCCACAGATATCCTAAATCACCGATCAGAACTCCCTTCTTTATAAATGGGCCAACTGAGACCCAGAGGTACAGCTACTGGTCCACATCCACATAGAGGACCAGCAGCAAAGTAGGGCTGGGGGTGGGGTGCTAGAATGCTGGGACGGGATGCCTCCCCTCTTGGGTCGTGATCACCTGAGGAGCAAGATGCCCCTGGGACCACCTACACAGTGGGGTCCTCAGTCATCAGGCCAAGTGGCCAAACATAGCTGGCAGAGGATGGGAGCCTTTCATGGGGGCGGACCCCTGCCCCGGGCCTCTGAGCAACTCCTTGAACTATTCACTCTTGTACAGCAGACTTCCCACGAGTCTCATCTCTGCCTCTGTTATGCTGTGTGCTATCTGCAAGTCCGTGCCCTCTCTGAGGCTGTTTCCTTACTTGTAGGATGGGGAGAGGCACTAACAAGATACCTAAAAGCTTTGTCCAACAAGTGGGAAAAATCTGCGCCAATACGAACTAATCCAAGCTCCACAACAGCCCTACATAACCGACACTTAAGACAGAAAAAGTGAAGCCCCGGATGGGGAACGGGCTTGCCGGACACCAGTCGTTCGTACAATCAGAACGGTGGGTCAACCGAGGCCCACTCCCTTCTCCTAGCACTGAGCCGTCGTTCCACCTGCCCCTACACCTTCCAGAAATTCCCCTTCTGCCCTCCCACGACCGCGAGCCGCCTTAGACCTCTCTTCCTTGCCCCCTCCCCAGCCTCCCAGCTCACCCGAGCGGCGGGCTAAGGGAGGAGGGTCTCCCGGCCCCTCGAGACGCGGTCCCGCCCACCCCACCACGCGGTCCCTTATTGGCAGCCGCCGCAGGCCTGGGGCAGTGGCGCCGCGCTCCGATTGGACCGCGCCGCCCGTCCATCCCGCACTCGCCATGGTGACCACGTTGGGTCCCCCGGGAGAGTTCCAAATTCCGCCCCCGCCCGCTGGCGCCCCCCTCCCGTCCGGCCCCGGCCCAGTGCATTCCGAGGGCGGCCCTGCCTTACCCCCAACTCCCGCAGCCCCTTCACTCCCGAGGCCCGGGCCCCAGGAGGTGGGGGAACCCGGGGAGGGGGCTAGGAAGTTCTGCTCCGAGTCTGGGGGTTGCTGCGGATGCGAGAGCCCCAGCTTCTCTCCTCTACTCCAACACGCCCCCAACTTAACCCCTTCCCTCCCGCGGAAAGTTCGCGGCCTGGAGGGAGTTCCCAGGACGCAGTGGCTTTCGGTCTCCTGCATTGGCGGCCCCGCTCACCTCGGCCGGGGACCCGCGGGCTCCGGACGTCCGACCCGCCGCGGATGGGCGGAGCGGGCACGGGGCTTGCTGCGGCCGCCGCCGGGAGGGCCGAGGGAGGGCCGCGGAGTCTCCTCCTCCCTCCCGGGGGGAGGGGAGGGAGAGGAGTCGGCGGGGCGGGGGCGGTGGGGCCCCGGCGGGTTGCGGACTGGCTCTGACCCTGGCCGTCCTAGTTGGTGGGGTGGGGGACCCAAACCTAACTTTGGGGCGAGGGGCGCGGGCCGAGCCGGCGGGATCAGCACAGAGCGTGCCGGACCCCGACATAGGCCCCACCCCAGCATGGGGGCCGAGAGTAGGGGGGAAGGAAGGCATGGTCTGGGGGCGCCCGCGGGGCTCGGCTTTCCCGCCTCAGGTTTCTCCTTGCGCCAGTGACATACTAGGCGCCCAGCAGCTGAAGTGGGCACCGGCTGTCCCGGGCTCAGCACGTGGAGCGTGTTTACCAAGTGTTCACTTTTGTTACCTGCATTCTTCCCAGTGGCAGCTCTGCCACCGAGTGGACGTGGAGGAGCAAGTCCCTGCCCCTCATCGGGCCTCAGTTTTCCCTTTGTACAACAGAAGGGTTGGCCAGAGTAACCTCGAGCGTGTTGAGAAGTGTGATGGGGCACTTGGCCCGCCGGGCGGAGGTTTTCTCTGATGTGCCAGGGTACTTCCTGCGAAGGGTAGGGCCGCAGCTGACGGGGTGGTCCCGGGCAATTCCCTTCTGGGGCCCTTGCGTGCGCCCTGCCACTTTGGGACTTCCTCCCTTGCGAGTGAGTGTTTTCGGTTTTGGCGAGATGGGGAGGCGGGCGCCTGGCGGCCCTGTTCTTACCACATCCTGTCTGCTGGAAGGCCACTGAGGTGAATCCGTCTAAAAAGAGGACCAGAAGTTCAGAGAGGTATATTGCTGTATTGGGACTTTACATGGGAAAAGAAACTAAAAATGAAGAAGATAAATTAGTTTGAACCGGTAATTAACAGTAGAGATACATCTCTTTTTATTGCCCTTCACAAGATGTTTTGTTTTAACAAATTGAAGGTTTGCGGCAACCCTGTCTAGAGCGAGTCTGTTGGCACCAACGGCATGTGCTTAATTCGAGTCTCTGTGTCACCGTTTGATAACCCTCAAAATATTTCAGACCTTCCACCAGCAAAAAGGTTATGACTTGCTGAAAGCTCAGATGATGGTTAGCATTTTTTAGCAATAAAGATTTTTAAGTTAAAAAGGTTTTTTTAGACATAATGCTATTGAACACTTACTAGACTACAGTATAGTGTAAACATAACTTTTACAGGCACTGGGAAACCAAAAAATTCGTTTGACTCGACTTACTGCAATATTTGATTTACTGTGGTGACTTGGAACCGAACCTGAAATATCTCCAAGGTATGCCTGTATTTAGATTATGGTTGCAATCATGCATGCATTAGAATGAACAAAGTATTGGCTCTTTGCAGCAAGAGGATCAGTTTTTGCGGAAGTATTTGGGGTTTCACTCCCAAGGCTCACTATGAATCCTTTGATAGTCAAACAGTTCTCTCTGGAAGTTCTTGGTCATTTCTCTTACAGAAGTTCTCTTCCTCTGTGGTCAGCTGCTGCTCCATTTCCACGGCATCACTTCCATCAACTTCATGAAATCTCACGCTTTTTGCAAGATTTGCAGTTTCACTCATAACCATTTGCTTTGTATTTGCATGGTTAAATGTTAATAGCATCTGACAGTCAGCTAGGGACTGATTTGGGTGGGGATATGCGGTGGTTGAGAGGGAACTAACCTGTAAATGTTGCAGTGGCTGGCCTTTGCTTACTGTGTGTACTTTGGACCTGAGAGATTCAGATATTGAGTACTCAGAGGGCTGGAACATCCCCATTTTAAACTTGGGGAAATGCTCATTGAGGCTCTTGGCTCAGCCTTACCCAAAGTTTCACAGCCAGTAAGGACAGCCATGACCAAGAGTCTAGAGTTCTTTACCAGAGTTTTCTGGAGGTGGGGATACAGATAGTGAAGGTGGAGGAGGCTGAGTTGATGATGAACCTAAGCTCCAGTTATAACATCATCACAATAGGGCTCTCTCTCAAGAAAAGAAACAAATATACTGTCCTGGGGTGTCTCTTGCAGGGGGTGAGGTGAGAACTGCCCGCTCATAGACCCTAGCTGTGTGTTGACCATAGGCTTGGGAGTTCACATGAATTAACTCAGTCTTATAGCCCTCCTATGAGCTGGGTGTTGTTACCACCATCTCACAGTGAGAAATGTGATCCTCAGATCAGAAGCCCGGTGACAGACTCAGGTCACACGGCTGGGAGGTCTCAGAGCCCAGATCTGACTTTCAGTTTTCCCATTCTCATTCCTTTTGCTAAAACCACGCCTCCTGGCAGTCTTCTGGATGCAGCGCTAATCTGGTGTCAGCCTCCCAGTGGCCCCTGAGGGGTTTCTTTCCCCAATTTAGCACAGGAGGGTTTTGATTGAGGCTTGTGTTAGTATTTCCCACACTTCCGCAGTTCTCTGGCCTGTGTCTCTGCCGCCACTTTTTGCCATCAACATATAGCACTTGTGCTATTATTTACTTAGTGTTTTTCTTTAAATCATTTCACTTTTTTCAGGACAGACGTGTATTTTAGGCTAAATAGGAAATGTGTTATCAGGTGCTGTAACTAGAAGAAAGTCATAAAAATAAACATCATGTAAATAAACAACATCATCAGTCTAGTCTAGCAAGAAACTTTCTCTCTGTTAAAAAGGGATACAATTTGTACACCCATGTTCATAGGAGCATTACTCATAATACCCAGAAGGTAGAAGCAACCCAAGTGTCTGTCGGTGGATGAATGGATAAACAAAATGTGCTCTATACATTCAAAGGAATATTATTCAGCCTTAAGAAAAAAGGAAATTCTGACATATGCTACAGCATGGATTGACCATAAGGACATCATGTTAAGTGAAACAAGCCAGTCACAAAAGGACAAATATTGTATGATTCCGTTTAAATGAGGTTCCTAGAGCCAAACAGAGACAGAAAGTAGAGTGGTGGTTACTAGGGGCTGTAGGGAGTGGGGAATGGGGAGTTAGCGTTTAATGGGTGCAGCGTTTCAGTTTCTGGAGGTGGAAAAGCTCTGAAGATGAAAGGTGGCCATGGTTGCAATATGAATGTACTTAATGCCACTGAACCGTATACTTAAAAATGGCTAAAATGGTAAATTTCTTGCATATTTTGCCACCATAAAAAATCACTAAAAATCAGGTGTCTTGTTTTCTATGTCCAATAGAAGGTTGAAGAATGAAAATCAAAAGGACAGAAGGCAGTGGTAGAAAGAGGTTAGAGACAATTTAGTTCTAAATGGGCGCTTCTGGTTGCCACCGGGATCGAGAAAGACTGAAAAGTAAATGACTTTTTCATGGTGTGACTCAGTAGTTTATCTAAAGGCCTGTCCGGGGTGCCACTTACTGCCCTCTCACAGATCACCGGGGGAGCAGCCCCCATGTGGAGAGACACTTCACTAGGGCTGGGGTGTGGCTCTCCCAGGCTGGGGAGTGGGAAGTGGCTTGCCTTCCTCCCTGCCAGGGGGACTGAACAAGGACCTGACACACCTCCTAAAGCGGAAGCATCTGGAATGTTTTATAGGGGAATTGGAGTCAGGAAAGGCTTCCCAGAGTAGGCAGGACTGGGCCCTAAGGGATGGAGAGGAGCTAGCGTGCCACCCAGGTATGTGTGTGTCAGAGCAGGAACAGAGCAGGGAGATGGGGATGAACATGGCAAGCACATCCCGAACTGGCTGGAAGTAGAAGTTGGATGGGGCTAGACCGTGAAGACAATGGGAGCCACTGCTGGCTTTTGAGCTGGGGAGTGTCTTGGCAGTGAGTTCCAGGATCTGGAGGGCAGGGTTATGTAACTGGCACCCCCAATTGAGGCGGTGCATAGTAAGGCTAGCACAGATCCAGGATGGAAAATAGAGGGGCTTTTGGGGTGAGCAGGGCTTCCTCCTGGGCCCTGAGAGCAGCTGCTGGTGTTGTAACCCTAGAGGTGGCCAGGAGACCTTGGAAAGGAAGGAAGGGCCTAGAGGTCAAGGGCTTCATCATGGCCATGGAAAACCAAAGTGTGGAGGAGGGCAAGAGTTTGTCCAAGTCACCCAGCAGGAGTGTGGCCGAGTGGTCAGGGCACAGACACACGGGTGTCCCTGCAAAGTCTTTGCACTGCAGCTGGGGTGGGCCTGCGCCTCCCCTAAATCTCCCTGCCCTGCAAGGAGCAGCTCCCCTCCTTCCCCGCACAGAGGCCACCTGAGCTACCTGTGGGCTGTGCTTGAGCAAATACAGCAAGGCCTCCAGTGTTGGGGCAGAGAAGAGGGAGACCATGTTGGGACCTGCTTCTTTCTCCCTGTTGCTGCATCCCCATCACAGCCCTGGGGGTAGAAAAGCACATTCTTGAGTCAGAATTTTCCCAGGGAGTCTGTCTGGGGCCTTGGCAAGAGAGAGCACCCTGTCTCCCCACCAACACACACAGACACTTCCCCCTGTTGCTTAGGGTTCTGTGGACGAGGTGACTGATGTAGGACAGGCTGGTCCAGACCCCTGGCTCAAGGAGAAGCTGGCCGGCCTTCCAGCCTCACAGTTCTGGCCATGTTTTCTGAGCTCTGCTCCCAGTGAGCCCTTTCTCCAAAGGGCTCTGCACTGGGTAACTCTTGTCCTCCCAAGGCCTCAGGGACCCCATCTGTGAAACCTGAGGGCTTCACGGAGCACTTCCGCTGACTCTGCAGCATTACCCTTGATAAGCCCCACACCACCCCATGAAGTGGTACTGTCATTGTCTCCATTTTACAGAGGGGAAACTGAGGTTCAGAGAATTTCCGTCACGTGCCCAAAGTTACCCAGCCAGGAAATGGTGGGCCCGGGATTTGAACCCAGGCAGCGTGACCCAGCCCTTGCCTGAGGTCCTTGCCATCATCCATCTCATTGATCGTTAGGTCAGGCAGGGATCATTCTCCCTTTCCTACACAAGGGGAAACTGAGGCCAAGAAAGGTGACGTCTCTTGCCCAAGGGCACAGAGCTGAGTGGGTCTTGGACCCCGCTGGATGCCACATTGGCCAGCCCTCCTCCCTCTCCCCACGGACGCCCAGCATCTCTGCAAATGTGCAGCTGCCCGAAGGAAGTGCTGCAGGCCCTGAGGGGGTGAGATCAAGGGGTGAGCTGGGAGTGGCTATCAGCTCAGAAGTAACAAATAGCCTTCTTCCAGTGACAGAAGAAGGGAAGTGGGAGCGTGCAGTGCAGCTGTTGGGTGAAGAGAGCAGAGAGCAGTGCAGGGGCAGGGAGGTCGCCTGCCCGCAGCACAGAGGTCCCCAACTTCCCCTTCTTCGTGCAGAAGGCGGCGAGACGGCGGTGAGACAACAGCAGCTGCACAGGTCAGCCCCTCGGTCTGGGTCTTTCCATGCCCCACTCCCTCCAGATTCTGTCCTGACCCTTGGGTTCCCTAGCAGGCACTGGGCACGCCCCTGCCTGTGTGGTTGCTGGACTGGTGACATCCGTGGAGCCGCAAGGTGGGGACTCACCTTCATTCCCTTCACCAGTTCCTGGGCCCCTGATGACAACCCCAAATCTCAGGACTGTACAGATCTATGTTTCTGAAAAAAGGCATTTAAATTAAGCAGTGGTTGGGTGCTGGGTTCAAATATTTATCCCCCCCACCCCCCTACCCCATGTGGACTGGTGCAAGTTATTGAACTTTGCTTTTCTGCACCTGAGTTTCCTCATCTGTAAAATGGGGCTAGTCCAGTAACCCGCACCTCAGGTGACAGGGGTGAGGGCCTGGCACAGAGTTTATGTTGGGCGAATCAGAGCAGATGCGGTTCCTCTGAGTGACCTGGAAGGGAGCCTGGGGACAGTGTGTTCTCAGGCAAAGGCTCTGGACCTGGCTGGGTCACAGACCCCCTGTTGGGCGCTGGTGGAGCCTCCTTTTCCCTGCCTGTGAAATGGGGCTGATAATGGCACCTGTCAGGACTTTCCTGCAGAGACCACAGGTTCACTTTTCACCCAGGCCAGGGGGAGGCCAGAAGTAGGGACTTCAGCCTTTGGTTGGCAAGAGCAGTTGCTGGGAGGGGCAGGCGGGGCCCTATCCAGGAATGCAGTGGCCCAGTGGAGCCTGGTGCTGTTGGGGAGAGGGTGGGCACAGCCAGCTCTGGATAGGAAGGCAGGGCTTCCGAGCTCTCCCGCCGAGTGTAGTCCTGGCTGGCAACCTTGGGTCAGAGCCTTAGATTCCCTGGAGTGTGGATCATGGAAATGGTTGTCTGAGTCTCTCTCCCTGGGAAATAGATGACCTTGGCCTCATTTTACAGATGAGAAAACCTGAAGCACAGAAAGGTCAAGTTCCTTGCCTAAGGTCAGACCTCAAGTGCTGAATACTGGAACTAGTTATCGAATTTACATCTTCTGAAGGCTCTGTTCTGCTCTCCACTTGTCGCCTCATCCATGCAGCAACTCAGCCACCAGGCCATCTTTAGGAGGCTGCAGCGCATTGTGGGAGAGAGCACTTGACTTGGAGTCTGGGTTTGCGTTTCGGCTGCCCACTGGCCTGCTGAAGAACCCCGGGAAAACCCTTGTGTGGTATTCAGTTTTGCCACGGTCAATGGAACCTTCTTGAGAGTCAGGTAAGGGATTTCTGTTTTCTAGAGGACCCCAAATAGCAAATCGCAAAAAGACGGAGATGGCTGAAGGTGTGAGGTAATGGTGAGTGGTGGTCTCTCTGAAAAGATGAGGCGGGGGATGTTGGAGGTTGCAAGCAGAAGTGAAGATTGTGGTTGCTCCTGGGAAAGGGGGTGGAAACCACAGCTTCTCTTTGGGTGCTTGGTGGGGGGGATGTCACTTCTGCTTTGGCCTTAATTTCCCCAGCTGCAGGGTGGGGTTAAGCTCCTCTTCGCTCTGTGTATGGCTGGCAGAAGCATGGCCAAGGGCCTGGGGACCCCGTCTTAGGGTCCAGACCCTGGAGGTCAAATCCACATCACTGTCTGGGCCTCAGTTTCCCCCTTCGTACTGTGAGGGGGTCTTTCCTACACTCTCGGGTTCTCAGTTTTCTCACCTGAAACATTCCAAATGGTTTCATTCAGTGGTTTCCTTTGTCCCCCCAAATCTTTTCCTTTAGTCGCTGAGGCTCTGAGAGGGTAAGTGAATTGCCCAAGGTAACACAGCCAAATAAATAACCTAATAGCCAAATAAATAAGAACCCAGCACTCTATGACTCCGAAGTCTTTATTCTCTTTTATTTATTTATTTATTTATATGTGTTATTTTTAACCTGTTCTTTCCGCTCAGTGGTATGCTGTGCTCCTCTTTTATGTGGCTATTTGCATCGTAATTCTTAATAGTGAAATGGCAATCCATCGTACTGTATTTTTTTAACTTTTAATTTTGAAACAATGAAAAATTCACAGGAAGTTGCAAAAAAGGTTTTGTGTGCGTTTCATCCGGTCTTCTTCAATGGTAACATCTTTCACACCTGAGGTACAATATCAAAACCAGGAAATTGACTTTGGTACAATTCACAGCCTTTATTCAATTTCATCAGTTTTTATGCACTGATTTATGTGTGTGTGTGTGTGTGTGCTTAGTTCTGTGCAATTTTATGACGTGTAGATTCTTGTCACCACCATCACAATGAAGATACAAAACTGTCCCATCGCCACAAGGCTCCCTAGTGCTGCTCCTTTACAGAAACACCCCCATCCCTAACTGTTGGCAACCACTAATCTGTTCTCCGTCTCTATAATTTTGTTATTTCAAGAATGTCATATAAATCAAATCATACTGTATGCAACATTTCGAGATTGGCTTTCCCTTGAGACCCATCCAAGTTGCGAGAAACGGTATATTTTTCTAATTGCTGAGTTGTAGTTCATGGTACAGATGTACCTGAGGTTGTGTAACCATTCACCCATTGAAGGCACATTGGAATTGTTTCCAATTTGGGGCTATTGCGAATAAGGCTGCTATGAAGTTCTGCAACAAGAGAAGCCACTGCAAAGAGAAGCCCCCGCTCGCCACAACTGGAGAAAGCCAGTGCGCACCAATGAAGACCCAATGCAGCCAAAAATAAATAAATAAATTAAATTAATTGAAAATAAATAAACTATGTTGTGTGCGTTAAAAAAAAAACAAACAAAAACACTTAAGTGCCTGGTAGGGCTTGGTGACTGGTGAGGCTTCACCGTAAGCTTGGTCCTGGCTGTTTTATCAAGGAGCACCAAAATGTCAGTAGCTACAGGATACTTTTCTTAGAACGGTCAGTTCTGCGGAGAAGAATTTTCTCCTGCCTCGGAGCATCATTGCCTGGCTGCTGGCAGTCTTCTGGAAGCTGATTGGAGGAGGAGGTGGGGAGGGGATATGGCTTAATTTTCCTGTACCAGAACGGCACCTTGCAGATTCTCTCTGGTGCACTGTCTGCAGGGAATGTACTTTGTGTTGGAGGGTAGGGTTGAGGATGCAAGGGTGGTGAGGAAGGTTCCTGGATGCTCCAGGTGGCAGAGGAGATCTGGGGACCCAGCTGGTCATTTTAAAAACTCACAACCAGCAGGCCCCCGTTTTTAGCCTCACCCTTCATCCCACCTTCAGAGGTTCCCGATGCTTCCAGCGCTCAAGTGCTCCCACAGTGGTGAGGCTTGACCTAGCTGTCTTCCCCGTGTCCCCTCCCCGATCCCCCCACCCGCTGTATTCACCTCTCCTTACTGCAAGCGCTTGGGTTCAACGTCTTATGGTCTGCTAACTTTTGTTTTTTTAAGCAGGTGGCCACCTGCTTTGCGGCCTCCAAGGTTTCACTGATATCTCTCATCTGCTGTTGTCTTCTTTCCCATTGTTCTGTCTTTTGTGGCTTTGTGTCTGTTTTATTCATTCACTCTCATTTTAGTGGAGTTTCGGGGGTAGGCATAAATTTGCTATGTTTAAGCAGAAGTTTATTAGTTCATTTTAACGTTAAAAAAATAAATTTATTTATTTATTTTTGGCTGCATTGGGTCTTCATTGCTGCACACGGGCTTTCTCTAGTTGCGGTGAGCGGGGGCTACTCTTTCTTGCGGTGCGTGGGCTTCTCATTGCAGTGGCTTCTCGTTGTGGAGCACGGGCTCTAGTTGCGCGAGCTTCAGTAGTTGTGGCACCTGGGCTCAATAGTTGTGACATGCAGGCTCAGTAGTTGTGGCTCCTGGGCTCTAGAGCACAGGCTCAGTAGCTGTGGCGCACAGGCCTAGTTGCTCTGCGGTATGTGGGATCTTCCTGGACCAGGGATCAAACCCACGTCCCCTGCATCGGCGGGCGGATTCTTAATCACTGTGCCACCAGGGAAGTCCCTATTAGTTAATTTTAAAACCGAGGGAAATGAGGGCAGAGAGGGACAGATTCTTTTTTTTTTTTTAAACCAAAACATTGGATTTATTTTCACAAATTTGAACCTGACATCTTCATTCATAACTAACAGCTGCCATAGATCCTGGCAGTCACAAAAATAAGTGAAAATGAAGAGAAGGTTGCAAAGCAAGTGTTGAATACAGTACTTAACAATATGTTCAAATCCCATTATACTTTAAAATGGGCTTTGGGGGAATTCTTTGTGGACAAAGGCAGTGGTTTTCCTGATGTCATCCAGCTGCTGTGATTCTTGGTGGCCTCTGACCTCCCACGATTGTCATCAAAACCAGCCTTCTCCTGAAACTCTTAGTTCTCGTCTTTTTCTCTGCTCCAACTTTCGGATTCCCCCAGCTGCTGCTGCTGGTAGTTTAATCAGAGAGGGACAGATTCTTGCCCGAAGTCACATGGTGGGTGAACGACAGGGCTGGACAGGATTAATGACAAGCAACTCCCAATGTTCCCCTGGGTAAGATCAGAGCCCCGGGGAGGCCCCCAGAGATACCATGTTTTGGGAGGAGGATGTGTCTCAGGCAGAGCTGCAAATGATCAAGGACTCTGGAGTAACAGAGACATGGCTTCAGGCAGCCTCACGCAAAGCAAGACGCCTTGCTCGCTGAGCCACGGTTTCCTCATCTGTGAGATGCAGGAGTGGTGAGGATCAAATAAGATGCTGCGCGTCCTATTCTTGGGGTGTGCCAGATGCCTAGCGTTAGAGGTGGCTCTTTCACCGAGGTGACAAAGACATGCACCTTTTCCAGGGCGGGAGCCAGTTCTTGGAGGAGACTCGGTACAGGACATGGATCGCTGCGGGGCCCTTTTCCTCTGCCTGTGCCTCTTGATGTCTCAGAGCAGAACAGAGGGTAAGAGGGCTCCGCTGAGCTGCAAGGGCCATCCTAGCCTGGACCCCTGGCTGTGATGTGAAGTGGGGAGGCCTCAAACCAAGGGAGATTGAAAAGGGGCACTTAGGCCTCCTGGGGCAGCAGGAGGCTGGGGCGGAAGGCCCAGAGGCCGTGGGGCGGGCGGCGGGGCAGCTGCAGACAGAGACTGAGGCGGATGTCTGACTCTCTCCTCACAGAGGCATCCCAAGAAATCCTGCGCTGGATGAAGAGAATGGAGACGGCAGCCAGGAGCCGGAGCCTCACTTCTTTTGCTGAGTGAGTTGGGTGTCCCTCCTCTCCCTCCCAGAGTCAGCTGTGCCTCCACCCCCAGCTTGCACCTTGAATCCATGGCCCAGGGTTGGTCCAGGGTAGACTGTTAATTCATTTATTCAACACTCATTTATTGAGTAGCTACTGTGTGCCTGGCACCAAGCTCTGGAGACGTGGGATAGACACATCCCTGTTCTCATTGAGTTTACTGTCTGGTTGGGTGCCCTTAACCACGGATGCCATGAAACCAGGCGCAGAATCACGGGTCTCCATGCATTTTTCTGGGAAGGGGCTCCAAGACTTGGGCTGGGCTCTCCAGAGTCTGTGACCCAAAAGCCTAGTAGCTCAGGGTAAGAGGCCAATGCTGATGACTGACCAGGGAATCATAGGGCTGTGGAGCACTTCAGTCAGTGGGGAGCTGCCAGGGAAGGCTTCCTGGAGGAGGTGTCAACAAACTGGAACCCAAACAAGAGTTAATGGAAGGAGATGGGTGGGGTGGGGAGGTGAGAGTGTGCCAGGAACACTGTATGCAGAGGTCTAGAGGTGGGAGTGACGGGTGTGGGATGGGGGAGGCTGTGGAGAGTGCCACTCACCTCCATCCTTACCCCGGGCTCTGGCCACCTCTCTCACTTTCAGGCTCATCCATGGCCTAGAGTCAAGGCTACTCAATGCCAGCTTTGGGGGCCATAACCTCACTTTGCGGACGCATACCATCCAGACACTAGCCTTCAAGCTGGGCTGCAACTTCACTGGCCTCTCACTGGGAAGTGCTGCTCTGCAGCAGGTCCCCCAGGTCAGAGGTGGCCAGGGATTGGGGGTGGCCAGAGCCTCTACCCCAGAAATCCTCCGGGGGTTTAAGGTCTGGACTTTCCCCAGGGTCCATCGCCCACCTTCCCACCAATCAGGGCTCTGCCTTAATAGCTGTGAGTTGCCGCCTCTGTAAAATGGGGCTGACGTTCTTCATGTGAATGATGGAAAGGGGGTGCTTGTGGCCCCTCAGGGGCAGTGTCCTCTTCCTGCTTTTGCAGGTTCCTGGGGTGAGGCAGTCGTGGGAGAGGCCAGGGGAACGGGACACCTTTGAGGGCCCTGGTATGATTCCTGCTGAATACCTGGGTGCTGGGGGATCCATCCCCTCCATCTTCAGGGACCCAGCTGAGTGGAATAAATAACCCAAATTCAAGACCAGAACAGCCTGAAGGGAAGGCCTGAGATCGGGGGAAGTTTGGGTGGAGGTGCAGCCTGGCAGGAGAGGGTTCTGTGGGCGGAGGCTCCAAGGTAGGAGAGGCTCGGGGCAAGGCTGGGAGGGCTTCCTGGGGAGTGGGGAGCAGTGAAGGTGTTGTGGTGGGTCTGGAGGCTTCGGACACCAGGTGCAGCCTATCTCTGGCTCTCCACAGGCCCAGGTCCCACTCGCCATGCAGTTCCCAGCTGAGCTGACTCATGATGCCTGCAGGGTGCGCCCCAGGGAGCTGACTCTCATCTGCATCTACTTCTCCAACGCCCGCTTTTTTCAGGTCAGGGCCTGCTAGTAGGCCAAGCAGGGTGGATGTGGGCTCCTTCTTGGGGGGTCACTGCAGGCATGCATGCCACCTCCTGGCCTCTGGGCAGGGACCAGCCTACTGTGCAACTTCAGTCAATCAGTGCCCCTCTCTGGGCCTCTGTTTCAGCAAAATGGAAGGGAGGCATGATTATAATGTGCAAACGAGACCTAAGAAGTCTACTGTTTGTGTGCCTCTCCCTAGATGGGAGATAGACAAGTAGGTCACAAGATCTTTGTCCTCAGAGAGCTCTCTATCTCAACAGTTAGACCAGGACCTTAGAGACTTAATTTTAGCTTGAGGTTGATTATAACCATAGAGATTCAAAGGGATGGATGAGTCAGGGTGGGGTCAGGATGGCTCCCAATGAGCAGTCCTGGAGGGCTTCTGGAGGAGGTGCCTTTTAACCTTGGCTTTGAAAGTGAGTTAGGGTAGGGTGACATGGAGGGTATGAGGCTGGAATTCATTTAACAAATGGGAGGTGATGGTGGTGGTAGTGAGAAGACAGGGTTCCAGGTGGAGGGGGCAGCATACGCAAAGGCTGTGAGGCTGGCGCAGCTGTACAAGTGAAAGCCATGCTGCTTGTTCTCATCCGGGGAGGAGGGGCTGGAGAATGGGGGCTCTTGGACCTCATCCAGGGTCTCCTCATGTCCCCTCCAGTCAGTGCTTCTTCTGTTGCCCTTCCAGAAAGACATCAATTCATCTGTGCTCAATAACTATGTTCTGGGGGCCCAGCTGAGCCATGGACAAGTGAGCAACCTCCGTGAGCCGGTGAACATCAGCTTCTGGCACAACCAAAGCCTGGTATTGTTGGGGCCACCCCCACGTCCACCCCATCCCTACCCCCTTGTGGCTGTCCTGTCGAACACTGGTTTGATCAAACCCAGACTTGTGGAACTATCTTAGAAACAAGCTGCTTTAAATCTATCATACTTTGAAAATTCCTGCCAAAGAAATGAGAGAGAAGCTTTGACACACTGCATTCATCAGGATTCTTTGAATTGCACATGATAGAAAACCAACTCAAGCCAGCTTCTTGGCTCATGTACGTGAAATGTCCAGGGCTGTTCTAGCTTCAGGCACAGATATGATGCCATGATGGCTCAGTCTCCATCTCTCAACAATGGTTTCCCGCCTTGGCTTTCCACTCTGTGGCAAGGTGGCAGCTGAAGTGCTGGACCTCCTTCCCCTCTTCTCAGCAGGCTCTTTCTTGCCAGTGCAAACCAGGATCCCATAACGGATTCTAAAGGTCCAGCTGGGTCATGTGTCATCCATCCCTGACCCATCACTGTGCCCAGGGGGATGGAACATGTAGATTGGCCAGACCTGGGTCACATGGCCCAGGGACTGGGCTGGATTCATTTGACCCGTCATTGGGAGAGGGATGGGTCCCCAAGGAAACTACAGATATTGATGCCGAAAGAAGGAAGAAGGGCTGCTGGGTGGGCACAAGCCCTGATGGCATTCCCGAAAAGCCCCAGAGTCTGGCCATATCTTCTGTCAGCCTCATCAGGACCGCTCTGCACTCCCAATTTCTCCACTGTCCTTTCCTTTCATTCTTCTGGGCTTTTGCCCCTGTTACATCCTTGCTCCACTTCTGTTGAAATCTGATGTGTCCTCTAAGGCCTCAGTGCCCCAGCTGTCCCTTCCCTTCTCAGGACTCCTCTGCCTTTTCCTCCATGGTCTTCCATGGAGTGCCCGTTTCATTTCCCTCACCTTTCCACCCACAGGGCTTGGCGTCAGGGCTGTCTGTAGATGACTCTCTCTCTCCCCCACTGGGATGGGTCTGGACTGTCATTGTTCCCCATGGGGAGGAGGGGAAAGCGGACATTGATTATAGGCACCTACTGTATTGGCCAGAGCTGGGCACTCAAGATTTCTCATTGCCTTTGATTATTCCACCATCCTTGTGACTTGAGTATAAATGATCGCATTTTGCAGATGCATAAACTGAGGCTCAGAGAACCTCTGTGACTTTCCCAGGTCACTCTCAGAGTCCGTTGGGGAGGTGGGGCTGGAATCTGGTCTGTCTGATGCCAAAGCCCAGCCCGTGCCTGGTAAAATGTTGACAAGGGTGCAGCTGAGTCACCTTCGGCCCCCATAATTACCAGACCCTCCCTGATCCATGGCCCTCCCCTCCACCCCCTGGATGCACCCAATTCCAGCATCTCCCCTTAGGAAGGCTACACGGTGACCTGTGTCTTCTGGAAAGAGGGAGCCAGCAAGCACCACTGGGGGGCCTGGAGCACTGAGGGCTGTCGCACAGAGCAGCCCTCACCCTCCCAGGTGCTCTGCCGCTGCAACCACCTCACCTACTTTGCTGTTCTCATGGTATGTGTGCATCTAGCCTGGGTGAGGGTGCTCAGAGCTGCAGAGGGCCCCCTATCCAGGACAGAGGAGAAAGGCAAAAGCTGGTGCAGGGGGCAGAAAATCCAACTCAAATGGGCTTAAGGAAAAAAAAAAAAAACCAGAACACCTTATGGGTTCATGTTCCCGAAAAGGCTGGGTTAGGCTTCAGGCATGTCTTGCTCTAGGGGCTCAATGTCACCAAGATAGGACTCTATCTCAGTCTCTCAATCGTTCTTGCTTTGTGTTAGCTTAGTTCTCAGACAGGATCTCCCCATGGGCTTATAATATGGCTGCTGGCATTTCCTGTTTTATGTCCTACTAGGTTCAGGTCAGTAGAACGAGAGCTCTCTCACCGAATTCTGCCAGCCAAAGCCATAGGATTGAGTCCCACAGGCCTAGAGTGTGTCCCATGCCCATCTCTTAACCAATCACTGTGGGCAGGAGGAGGGAAGGCTCTGATAGGCCAGGCCTGGTGCACCTGACTACACATAGTAGGAGAAGTGGAGGGTCCACCCACGTGCGGGAGTGAGGGAGGGGAGGAAGGGGAGATGGGAGTTGGGAGGCAGAAAAGCCGCTGTGTCTGCTGTGGCTGTTTTCAAGTCAGGACCACGGCCCCCTTCAAGGGGGGCTTGAAGCTGAGGTCTTGGCAGGTGTCTTTGATTTAGGCAGTGGAGGGCATTTCCATGCTTCTGGCTCCCCTTCCCTCCCACAGCAACTCTCCCAGGCCCCGGTCCCTGCAGAGCTGCTGGCGCCCCTCACATACATCTCCCTGGTGGGCTGCAGCATCTCCATCGTGGCCTCGCTGCTCACTGTCCTGCTGCACCTCCTTGCCAGGTATTCCCCTGCCCTTGTGCTGGGCCAGCCCACCCGCTGCTGCTCAGCACCCCTCCTTCTTTCCTACTTGGGCCCCCAGAGTCAGGTGGGCTTTTCCAGAGTGCAGAGGCTGGGAAGCAGGAGACCAGCCTCCTTGCGTGTGGCTGTTGTTGGGTCCCTGCCCCTCTCGACCTGTGTCCCGGTCATTACGTGTCTATGAGCCCAGGGGGTGGCGCTGCCTGGTGACGTCCGGTCACGGAGGGCCACGCCCCCACCCGCAGGAAGCCGAGTGATTCCATTACGTGGATCCACGTGAACCTGCACGCCTCGGTGCTGCTCCTCAATGTCGCCTTCCTGCTGAGCCCAGTGCCGGCCGTGCCCCCCGTGCCTGAGTCAGCATGCGTGGCACTGGCTGCCACCCTGCACTACGCGCTGCTCAGCTGCTTCACCTGGATGGCCATTGAAGGCTTCAACCTCTACCTCCTACTTGGGCGCGTCTACAACATCTACATCCGCCGATACGTGCTCAAGCTCTGTGCCCTGGGCTGGGGTAAGCACGGTCTCCCTCTCGCTTGCTTCCTGAGGCTTCCAGCCAGACTGGGCGTCTGTCCCCTCCTGTCCTCTTTCTCCTCCACTGCCATGACCACTGGTCACCACCCCTGCCAGCACCCACCGCCGCTTCCTACATGACTATTCTTATCACCACTTCCACCTCCAAAGCATCTATATCACCACCACTTCCAACACCACCGTCACCTCCACCATCCTCAGCCTTGTGTTCACCACCATCTCTGGTACCACCATCATCGGCGTCTCTATCACCATCCTAGCCCCTGTCTTCATTATCTCTTTCCTCACCGGTTCCCAAACCCTCTCTCCCATTACCTTCCAGCCATCACCTCCCAGTGTGACCACTACTACTGCCGCTACTGTTCCACCCTACAGCCCTCATTCATATCAGCCTTCTCCAAGACCACCAGGCTAATTGCTCTGAGGCTGGACCACGTGACAGCGGCTGGGGACTCAGAGCGATCTCTTTCCCTCCCCTCCCCCCCACCCTCTGCTTGCCCGGTGGAATCCTGTTTTAGCAGCCCCAGGAACCCATGACCAGCCCATCTCTGGGGTCTCCTGACAGATACTGAGCCTCTGTCCCACCCCTCAGGGGTCCCGGCCTTCCTGGTACTGCTCCTTCTTGCCGTCAAGAGCTCAGTTTACGGACCCTACAGGATCCCGCTCTCCGACAGCCAGGGGAACAGCACGGGCTCCCAGAACACGTCCATGTGAGTGCGCTCACGGCTGCGGCAGGCTCCCTGGCTCTAGTCCTGGGGCTCTAGACGGGGTGCCTTGTAGGCGGGACACTGACTGCAGGGCAGGGAGGGGACTACTGCTTACACGGGGCGTGGTTTCCAGGGGTCTTTGCCACGCCCCTTCTGCTGGATCCCTAAGGTCTCCTGCAGGACGGGTTCACTCTCTATGCTAGTTCTAGGAAGCACATGGGCCTCCAAGGCCAGGCCGGGGCAGGGGGGCCTTTGCCCCTCCCGGCCGCTGGCGGCCAGCGCCCCTCTGGCTCTCAGGCCGTGCGGTGGAGCTCAGCCTGTGCCTGGCTCTTCTCTCTCCTCACCTCCGTGCTTCGCTCAGGCGCTTGGCTGTGGCCCCCCCTGACCTGTGCCTGGCATGGCACTGCCAGCCCTCCAACCCTCCTAGTCAGAGAAGAGAGTGTTGTGGGGATTGGGACACCACAGGCACCGTGCTCAGAGTGTATGTGGGGAGGGGGCGCAAGGCGGTTTGGGGGACAGACTCTGTCGCCCCTTCCCGTGCCCTCGGACATTAACCTCTTTCTTTTGATGAAATGTTTCTAACAGTCAACATAGAGGGAGTAGCTTAACAACCCCCTGCAGACCCATCACCAGCAGTTGGCCGTCTGGCCTTTTTCCCTCTCCTGGCTGACACCAGCTCAGGACGGCTGAGGGCTGGCTCTGAATCCTCACAGCAAGGAGCAGGCCCCATTGTCAGCCCTCGTTTACAGTTGGGGAAACTGAGGCACAGGCAGCTGAAGAACCCTGGCCAAGGAGACCCAGCCAGTTGAGGGCAGAGCTGGGACTTGGCTCTAGAGCCCGGCCCCCAACCACTGCCCATCCCAGTCTCTGGGAAGTGAGGGCTCTGGGCACGGAGTGAGGCTGAGATGGGGTTAATTCCTCTCTGTGAGGGTGGGGGTGTTTTCTCAGAGCAAGTGTGACTTAGGACTCTTTAAACGTGTGTTTTTATTGTATAACACGTGACATGGCAGAAGAACTGCAGTGATGCTTCCACAGAACAGGAAGCACGTTAATGCAGGGATGTTAGCGAGCTCCCGCCCGAAGAACCATCTCCTTCCCGGTCTTCCTCACCTCTCCCTCTCCCCTCTCACCCTGGACTTTGTGACTTTTATTCTCCTGCATTTAAAAAACCCTTACTACATATATATGTCTTTTTTAAAAATTCTTTTACATTTTTTGTTTTATTTTTTAAATTGAAGTATAATTGACATATAACACTTCATTAATCTCAGGTGTGCAACATAACGATTTGGTTGTATATATTGCCAAATGACCGCGACAATAAGTCCAGTTAACATCTGTCACCAGACATACAGAATTGATTTTTCTTGTGATGAGAACTTTTAAGATCTACTCTCTTCGCAACTTTCAATTATGCAATACAGTATTGTTAACTGTAGTCACCATGCTGTACATGACATCCCCAGGACTTATTTATTTTACAACTGGAAGTTTGCAACTTTTGACCCCCTTCACCCGTTTTGCACCCTGTCCCCCCCTCCCTGGCCTCTGGCAACCACCAATCTCTTTTCTGTATCTATGAACTTGTTTTTTTGTTTGTTTGTTTTAGATTCCACAAGTAAGTGAGATAATACGGTATTTGTCTTTCTTTGACTTATTTCGCTTAGCATAATGATCTCAAGGTCCATCCATGCTGTCGCAAATGGCAAGATTTCCTTCTTTTTATGACTGAATGATACTCCGTTGTGTTTATGTGTGTGTGCATGTATACAGAACATCTTCTTTAACAGCGATTTTTAAAAACCTTGAAAATAACTCCAGTGCCCACTGACAGGACACCGGACTAGTACATGCGATAGAGCCACCCCTGTCAGACAAATCATCTGGCAGTGAAAAGGAATGGTCCACCACCACACTCATCCACTTGGGTGAACCCCCAAAATCATGTTCAAGGACTCTGTGACTGCAGTGAAAGGAGCCCGAGCAGGTGATCGTGACAGTTAGGGGCTCAGGCTCTGTGCTTAGACCGCGGGGCTTCAAGTCCCACCTTAGGCAGGTGTGCGTTTCTAAGCCTCATAGGGTCACCATGAGGGTCGCATGGCTGATTCACGGAAATCACGTGACCTGGTGGGGTAAAAGGCAGCACCTGCCTTGAAGGTGTTTGGGGGAAGCAGAGGCCGTGAAGACCTCACGGAGGGTCTAGGACCAGGGCTGGGGCCACTGTCAGGGATCTCTCTGACCTTCCCTCTGCCCTCGGTGGAGTTTTCCTGCTGCTCCCCCGGCTCCTCAGTCCACACATGGAGAGCGCCCCTCCACCCAGCTGTGAGTTGCAGCAGCTCAGGGAAGGGCCGGTGGCCCAGTCCAGGTGGGGAGGGGCTCCTGGCACCGCTGCACGAAGATGGGGATGAGATGTTGATAATCGTGTGGTGGGTGGAAGGAGAAGTTTCCAGCAAAGAGGACCATGGACCAATGATGTAATCAATACCTTATAAGTTGACAGTTGGGCTGGGCGTGGAAGGGGGAAGGGTTAGATGTTCAAGGGAGGAGAGAGAGTTTTCAGGTGGGTAAGAGAGGGTAAAGGAGGCATGCAGAGGCTTCAGGCATGGGGCTGAGGTGGCAGGTGGGTCCTACCTGGTGGCCTGGCTGGAAAGCTGAGCCCAGGACTTCACCATGTGTGCAGTCAGGCAAGAAATGACGGGTCTGAGCCGGAAGACCGGACCGGGTTCAAGAGGCAGTCCAGAGGCCCAGGAGACCGTGGCTTCCCTGCCACCAGTCTTGGGAACCACACCAACCCCAGCGCTTCGCCCCTCCCTTGCAGATGCTGGGTGCGGGACGCCTGGGTGCACGGTATCCTGGTCATGGGCTCTGGTGGCCTCACATCCCTTTTCAACCTGGTGGTGCTGGCCTGGGCACTACGGGTCCTGCACAGACTGCGGGCGCAGGAGAAGGCGCTGGGTCCCCGGGCCTGCTGGGATACCGTCACCGTGCTGGGCCTCACCGTGCTGCTGGGCACCACCTGGATCTTGGCCTTCTTCTCCTTTGGTGTCTTCCTGCTGCCCCAGCTCTTCCTCTTCACCACCTTCAATTCGCTCTACGGTAGGGCCTGTGGTTGACGTGGAGGAAACCCCAGGGGGGTAGTGTACAGCTGCTACATGTTTACTCCTGAAGGGCTCCAGGTTGAGGGGGTGAGTCAGGGGCTGAAATCTGGGCCCTGACAAGCTGGTTTGGGGCTACGCCCGCCCATAGGAAGGGGCGCCACCTTGTAATTTGCACAAAGGCAGCCTATGGGCTAGCGGTGGCTGGTCCTCCAGCTCCTACGCCCGGTCCCTTCTGGCCTCCAACAGGAAGGGCTTCTGAGAATTACTGCTGGGCCTCAGGGAGGCCCCACTTACCCCAGCCAAGGAGGTGCCTGGATCTTGGAGGAGGCCCCACGCTGTTCCTGAGACGCTTCCACTAACCAGTCTTTTCCGTGCAGGTTTCTTCCTCTTCCTGTGGTTCTGCTCCCAGAGGCGCCACTCAGAGGCGGAGATGGAGGCATTCTGCTCCTCCCAGATGGTGCAGTAGTCTGGACTGTCTGGACCTCCTGGCCTGGAGCCCCCGGCTTCTCTGGCTGCCTGCAGCCGGAGGCCCTGGCTTCCACTCGAGAAGATGGCAGGCCAGCTGCTGGACACCAGAGGCCACTGTCACCTCCAGGGGGCCTTTTCCACCTCCATGCCTTCCCCAGGCCCAGAGGGCCGCGTGTTGCTCTCCGTCCCCAGGCATTCTGCTCTGGGGCAGGTCCAGCCCCACCTGGGGGCAGCAAACTTGCCCCTGGTGCCTGGGCCCAGCTGGCCAGGCCTATGGCCAGAGCACTGGCCTGGGAGTCAGGAGGCCACGTTTCAATGCCTTTCTCTGAGTTTCACTGTCTGACCTTGGGCCTGTCATTTCTCACTGACCCTTGGTTTCCACATCTGTGACATGGTGGCAGATGGCTCTGGTCCTGCCTAATCCCAGAGCTTTATGCAGATTCAATGGCACCAGGGAGGACGAGGTCATAGTGGGGTGGGGATCCCCACCCCGGCCTGGGCCTGCCCTTGAAACACCTGCTGGGCCCTGCTTCCTTCCTCCGGGAGAGGGTCAGCCTTGGCCGGGGGTCCCCAGCCCAGCGCTTAGAGACCCACCCAGTGTGTGAGACCTCACCAGCCTGTAACTGAGGCCTCTTTTCCTTTAACCCCCAAATTATGATGACTCTAACTCCAAGTCCACCCTTCCCAAAGATCAGGAAGTCCAGTCCTTTCCAGAGGCTCCTCTTCCAGCGTTCCCCAGACCCCCATAGGCCATTAAGACCAGCAGCTGGGGCCACAGGGCTTCCTGGAGGTGGGAGGGGAGCACCTCTTTCCCCTCCATCTGAGTTCCAGTGATCCGGCTATTTGATGACTGGGCAGGATTGAATTTCACCTGGTAGGCGTGAGGGTGTGGGTTCTAAATCCCAAGCTTGTTTGTCTGTTCTCTTGGAGTTGGTGGGCACCTAAAGTATTTATAAATTGGTATAAATTATACAAGTCTTTTGTCAGGCTTCCCATTTCAGTTTCCTTCCTGTTTGTTTTGTTAGCTGTCGCAGTCGTAGAAAATCACCATTGCCCTTGACCTGTCCTGTCAGGCCAAGTGGGAGACCACTCACGAAGCGAGCGCCTTTCCCAGGCTTCACACCAGGGGGCCCTGTTGGCCAATGTCAGAAGCCACTGGGTCCAAAACCATGTCTGGTGATGCTGTGGTCGCCTGTCTGTGGATATGACACACCAGATGGAGAGGCTCTGCCTCCAGGACTGCACCTGCTGGGCGACCAGCAGGAGGAATGCTAGCACTGCCTACACAGCCATTTCTCTCTTTCCCAACGCAGCCACCCGCTCTGGCTCTTGGGGTCTCATGCTCTGGGCATACGTGGCACTAGAGCGCTGGGCTGGGATAGGCTCTCAGGGCCCCGCTCCAGGCCATCAGATAGATTGCGATGACTTTGAACGTCACTGGGAGGGAGCTGGAGCCGGATCCCTTTTCTCCCAGGGGGATCCTCTGCCCTCTGTTCACTTCTTGATATGAATAGCCCTTCACTAATTGGTGAGTGGCGCAGGCTCCGCATACTGCCTGGGCTCAAGTGCCCGCTCTGTCACTTGTCAGCTGTGTGACTGTGGACAAGCCACTCCACCTCTCTGTGCCTGAGTTTTCCCATCTGGAAAATGGGGCAATAGTAGTACCTATTTTGAAGGGTAAATAAAATAACCCATATAAAGAGGCGTAGCAGAGGGTAAGTGCTCAGTAAAGGGTTATCGTTATCATTCGTATTTTGTTATTATTATTACAGTGTCAACTGAGTCTCAGAGGCCGACCCTCTAAGGTCCAGTCTGCTCGGCCTCACAGGCCCAGCTCCTCGCTCAGCACATCCCGCTGTCCTTCGGCTGCGCTACCTCCTCTCCCACTTTCCCCAGAGCTGCCTTTGGTCCAGCCTTGCTGGCCTTTTGTTATTTTAGGGACATTTCTCACACGGTACAGGCTCCAGGCCATTGCCACCTGTCCCCCTACCCCTCGGTTCCCAAATCCTCTGATCTATCTAAATTCTCAGGGGCTCAGTTATCATGCCTCCCATGAAATCTCTCCAGTTTTCCCACAGAGGAGATCTCTCTCCCACTCCTACTCCAGCAGAGTGTCCCCCTGCCTCTCTCAGGGTGATGTGAGCCCCCATTCGAGCTCCCCTAGTTTGGCCAGCCCTAGCTTGTACTAGGCTCCCCAGGCCTTGGGGTGGGCCCCCGTCCCAATGCGGGTGCCAAGGATCATGGGCACGTCCGGCCTCTCTCTTGGGCAGCTCCGGGGAGCGGTCCGCAGCCCACTGAAGCAGGGCCTTGCCTAGGACCCATCCCAGCCCAGACCTGGCCTTTTAGATCCTACCAAGCCCAGGGCTGCCCAAGGGAGGATGTGGCCACAGTGACACAGAAGGTTCTGGTAATTCTAGGAAACGGCCCCAGCTCTGTGGCCCTGAGCCTGGTTGGGGGTTCAGGCGCTGTGCAGGGACCACTTCCCGGAAATGCCCTAACCGGGTGGGGGGCAGGGCTGAGGGAACCGTTGATGGGCCTCGGTGCCCTCCCCTCACTCCCAGTGGGGTCCTGGCCTTGCCCAGACTGGGCACCGGGCCCATCTGTCAGGGGCTTCCAGACTTAGTGGGAAGATGGAGCTGGAGGCCCCTAGGGCTCTCTGCTCAGGGCCAGAGTCTCCGAGGAGGCCCGGGGTGAAGGAGGACAAGTCGAAGCCAGAAAGGCCACAGACTAGCAGTTTCTATGTTGCTTTGTTGCTGTTTTTTTTTCAGAAAGACAATGTGTGTATGGGGGGAGGAGGGTTGAATGAGGGTTGCCCGATAAAATACAGGATGCCCAATTTGAGGGACAGATACAAAAAAATGTTCACTGTTTATCTGAAATTCAAATTTTATCCTGTAGATCTCCATCTATTTATTTTTTTCTTTTCTTTATTTCTTTTGCTAAGTCTGGCAACACTCTTAGAAAGGAGCATTGGCTCTGGAGTCCGAGGTGTCCACTCTTTACCCTTCAAATCGATCCACCCTGTGCTGACTGGGGACCCCTCTGCCCACTGAATGAGCCCTGCACTCAACTCGAGCCTCCTCCTCCAGGGCTCCCATTGCCAGCCAAGGTTGCCACCAGGATGCTAAAGGGCTCTGCCTTGTGGTGCCCCTCCCATCAACCATGGTGCAGACCAGCCTCCATCCGCCACAGAGCCTCTTCACAGGCCTCCCTGCCTCCCCACTCCCAGTCTGAGCTTGACCCAGAAGCCAGAGGGAATTTTTTCGTCCCGTAACCTGACCATGTCCCTCTCTGCTGAAACCCTCCTTGTAGTCAAATTCCCCTCCGGAGCTCGAAGACCCTGGGGGTCTGACCTGTGCTCACTTCTCCCACCCGTCTCCCACCATTCCTTCCTCATCCTCCTTGCTTCTGCCACCCTGAACTATTAATACTTCAAGTTCCCTGAACAGGTCCTTTCTCACCTCCAGGCCTTGGCACAAGCTGCCTGGAGCACTGTCCGTCAGGTCTTTCATTTGCAGAAAGATGGCAACACACCCTTATGATCTCAGCTTTGCAGCCTCTCCTGATCTCCATGTGTCTGGACCAGGAAGCTGCCCCTGACCTGTAAAATCTAGGATGGGGCCTTCTCTCGCCTCCATAGCCTTTGCCCTTCCCCCATGACAATAGTTATTTCTCTCTCTTATGAATGTCTGTATCATTTCAAAAGTGAATTATCATCTGCAAATTTACTTCCACAAATCTTTTAAAAATTGGTAGACTAGGGAGACAAAGCCACCAGCAGCATGGGATATTTCAAATGCTTCTCTTAATTATTGATGGCAAAGCTGAACAAATTAGCCAAGATATGGAAGATTTGGACAACATAAGCAACAGACTTGATATAATGGACATTAATTGAATTTTGTCTCCCACGATCAGATTCTCCTTAAGCACTTATGGACTATTTTCAAAACTTGATAGTATACTAGATTAGAAAGCAACCTCCAAAAAAGTTTCAAAGAATTGCTATTAGAGCACATTCTTTGACCTCAGTGCAGTGGAGTTAGTAAGCACAAGCACAACTTTAATACTGTTTGAAGAAAATATAGGTTAATATCTTTCTGACTTCAGGGTGGGGAAACAACTCTTAAAGAAAACACCAAAAGGTGTTAACCATGATGAAAAGATGCAACTGACCACATTAAAGATTATTTCTGTTTGAGATAGAGTCACAGATGTAGAAAACAAACATATGGTTACCAAGGGGGAGGGGGGGGAGGGATAAATTGGGAGATTGGGATTGACATATGCACACTACTATATAAAATAGGTAACTACTAAGGACCGACTGTATAGCACAGCAAACTCTTCTCAATACTCTGTAATGACCTATATGGGAAAAAAAAAATCTAAAAAATAGTGGGTACATGTATATGTATAACTGATTCACTTTCCTATACATCAGAAACTAACACAACATTTTAAATCAACTATACTCCAATAAGATTTTTAAAAAATTAAAAATAATTTCTGTTTCCCAAAAGACACCTGAAAATAAGTGAAAAGACGAGCCATATCTGGGAAAAGATGTAAGCACAGAGCTCGTATCAAGATCCCCTATGGATCAGTAAGAAAAGATAAACAACTTAAGAGAAAAATGAGCAAAAACCATGACCTGGCCTTCCACAAAAGACGAAATGGCCAGAAAACATGATGGGATCTTAAGTTCACTAGCGATCAGGGACATGGAAAGGAAGACCACAATGAGACGTTATTTTTTACCCAGTTGGCTGGTAAAAAGGGCGACATCTGACACTGTTAAATGTTGGCTGGGATGTGGATCAGCAGGAACTCTCAAAATTGCTGTCAGGACTGTAAAGTGATTCAAGCCTCGTGGAAAAACAGTTTGGCATTCCTCTGTAAAGATAACAGTGGCACACCCATGTCCCAGCCATTCCACTCCCAGGATTCTATCTGAGAGGAAGCCCTGCAGGTGTATCTAGTTACACATCTGAAAGTGTTCGTAAGAGCACTGCTGGCAATCGCAGAAATGCTGCAACAACGTGGTGAATCTAAGACACGTGGTGCTGAGTTGAAAAACTCAAATCCCAGAGACTATACATGGTTTGATACTCTTTAGTTTTAAACCCAGCACAAGCAAATGATATCTAAGCATGTGTACTCTACTAAGCTCTACAGACAGAGTGAGTGAGTGAGTGACAGCCACAAAGTTCAGGACGCCTCTGGGGAGGGAGAGGGGAGGAGGGGGAAGGGTAGCAGAGGCTCCAGAATTTGGATTTTATTGGAAGGCAAAGGGGAGCTGGTTTCTGAGAAGAGTGATGTGATTCCAACTTTTTTTTTTAATTTGAAATTAAGTTTATTCGTGCATTAAACAGTTACAGAATACCCATGGGACATTTTTAGTCCAACGATTAAAATTGCATTTAAAAGCCAACTGGAAGAGTTTACAGACCAAAAAGACATCTGGAGTAACTACTGTTCCCCTTTCCTTGAGTTTATATATATTTACCTTTTAGGCAAGAGAGAGAACTGTGATTACTTCGTATTCCAGGGGATGTGATTTCCAGTTCCATTGTCTTAATGTGTATAAGATTCTTCTGTGAAGGCCAGAGAATATCAAAGAATTTGATGTTGATTGGAAGAATTAAGAAGACAAGACTAATGGTTGGTTCACGGACCCACAATTTTACCACAAATCACTAGATGGGGTGGGGGGGTATTATATTTCCCATCAATAAAACCTCAGGTATGTATTTTATTTTTGGCTGTGCCGCGTGGCTGGCAGGATCTTAGTTCCCCGATCAGGGACTGAACCAGTGCCCCCTGCAGTGGAAGCATGGAGTCCTAAGCACTGAACTGCCAGGGAAGTCCCCTGAGGTATTTAAAGACTCCATAGATGTGGAGGGAATTCCCTGGCGGTCCAGTGGTGAGTACCCCAAGCTCTCACTGCCAAAGGCCCTGGTTCGATCCCTGGTAGGGGAAATAAGATCCCACAAGTTGCGCAGTGCAGCCAAAAAAAAAAAAAAGAAGACTCCATAGACATGGAAACTCACTTCTACGTCTCTCACAGGTCATGGCGAGGCTGAGAAGGCTGCGGTGGGAGCTCATACCTCCTTGGACTTCTCACATACGTTGGTGCCCAAACCTAACCAGGACTGGACCGTGTCAAACACTTCTCTGAACAAAGTGGTTCATCAGTTTTCTCTTCAGGGTGCATTCCAAGGCAACAGTGTGATCCATGATGAATTTTTCCTGGTCTGTTTTTGACTTGTCTCAGTGCTAAAGTCTATGTCAATACAAAACAGCATGATCATTTACTGTGAGACCTGCCCGAGTCAAGGAATGGGCTCTCTTAAGTCTCAGCAGTCAGGGTTTAACCTAGCTCGTTTTTCTTGGCTATTCTCATCATCCAGATGACAGGAAACTTCTGTGGGGGCATCTCTTTTATTCTCCTCCATGGGTTCCAAAGGGCAGTCTTGACCTGCGGCCAGCACCTGTCCGACAGTCATGTCAGCACGAGCAGCTTTCAAGTAGCTGGCACACACCTGCCAGTCCTCCACAGAACAGGGCTCCACCACTGAGTCTCTGGGGAGGTCAGCTGGGAGAGGTGTCTCTAGGCAGCAAGGAAGGCTCTCCCCTTCTGCACTGGGAAGGACCCTCGGGACTGCATGGTTCAACAGGCGGCTGAGACCTGACATTACCATGATGTCACCGCTGTGCATAAACATGGGCGTGGGGGCTTCATCTCTTTTGAGGCCACCCAGGGGAAAGATGGCAGACTGTCCAAAGCTGAACGACAGCAGGGGTTTGGAGTGCTCTAGTTCAGATTTATCTACATGGATTCCCAGCGTGGAGTCTCATCGGTAGTAATTCAGGATACCAGCTTCAGCTCGGAAACCCTGAAATCCACAGGCGGTGTCCACTTACCCTGAGAGGAAAGTCAGGTCAGCAGGGGAAGGTGTGTAGTGATCTGCAGAGTATTTCTTACTGTCCCAGTTACAATGGTAGCCTAGGGTCACCCAGTGCAGTTTCTCTAATAAACTTCAGGGTCTCTATTTATTCTCTTCTTTATACCTTAGAAGCTCTTTGCTCTGTTCCCACAAATCTTGGGTCTCTTCTTAGTCACATGTGTGTCCAGGTTACATACATTGGGTTTCCGGGAATATGACTTAAGGCACTGCTTCACCTAATGCCGCTGGTGACCTGGGAGGAAGGGTTTGGGATAGAAGTAAATCCGGGGTAGGCTTGCAGTCCGTAGGCTCGCCACTTGCTGGCCAGCTGAAGTCCTGCTCTGTATGCATCGTGGTCACTGGCTGGGGACACATTTAGCTGAGATTTGACTACCCTGGGGGCACCAGGCCCCATGCCTTGGGCTGCTTGGGCCGCCAAGAAGTCAGTGACCCCTCCCAGGTCTGCGGTGCTGGGGCGGCTCTGCCGGCAGAAGCGGAAAAGCTTCGGAAAGGCGTCCTCCCCAGGCTCCGCTACCAGCATCGCCACAGCGCCCACGGCCACTGCCACCTTCCCCATCTTGCTGCCTGGCCTCGTCTCCATCCTGTTGTTGAAAAACAATGAAAGTAAGTGTGGAATTGCTACATCTGTGAGTTTTCAAGCTTTTCCTTCTCTGAGCCCCATTTTCTCCCTAATAATGGTAAGAGGGAACCCTTACTATGTACCCAATGCTCCCTACATATATTAGCTCACTTAATTTTCACAACAACTCTGTGAGGTAAGTTTGATTATTATCATGCTTGTTACACCCATGAGTCAGCTGAAGCACAGAAAAGTTAAGTGACTTGCCCAAGGTCACACAGCCACTCGGTGCCGGAGGTGGGATTCAAATCAGCCTCTGCTTCCTTATCAGAACAGTAGAGGGATGGGAACAACCCCGCTGGATGATGAGTCCTCTAGAGGCAGGCACTGTGTGTGTGTGTGTGTGTGTGTCTGTGTGCCCTTGGGGAGCCACCCGGGAGTAGGGGCTGTGTGTGTGTGTGTGTGTGTGTGTGTGTGTGTGTGTGTGTGTCTGTGTGCCCTTGGGGACCCAGCCGGGATGCTCAGGAAGTCAGCCATGATTATTGTCCTAGCAGGGTTTGGCAGGGAGGCAGGGAGCCAGCATGGGAGGGAATCAGAGACAGTCTGGGTTCGAATCCTGGCTCTGCCACTCACTCATCGCAGACCTTGGCAGTCCTCTTGAGGCCTCTCTGAGACTTAGTTTTCTCACCTGTAAAATGGGGGCCGTCCTAGTTGCTGTTTCCAGGGCTGCTGTGAGGGATCAGGGAGAGAAAGATGTGAGTGGCCTGTTCCACCGCCCAGCGTGATGAGCAGTGCTTAAATGTGGGCTGTTATTAGTCACCTGTTCACGGATGTCCTCAGCAGCTCTCTCTAGGTGTTTTCTAACAGGACTTGGTCAGGAGTAGGCCCTTCAGAGTGTGAACACCGGGTCCAGCGCCTCTCACACCACTGGTGATGTGAGCTGTGCCTAAGAACATTCACATGGGAGCCTCAGCCTAAGGGCCAGAAAGTCAGCAGCTGGGGTCAGGGTGAAGGTGGGCTCCTCAGCTGGCTGGGCACCGCCAGGACCTCAAGTCTGGTGCTGGGGTTGTCATTCCTATGGTGACCACCAGGGGTCACGCTTGGCCACTTCTGCCTTCTTCCCTGATCCCAGAGCCCATGGGCAACCTGCAGAGGGCAGCAAGGACTCCCACATTCCTGCCAACTGCAAGGTGGGGCATTTCCAGCAAGAGTGCATCTGAGGCCCTGACTTGGCTTTCCCACCTCTGTTAAATAACAAAACTGGTAAGTTTTTCCATCCCTCTGTGGGAATGTCTGCTGGTCTTTTATCTACCCATCCATTTATCTCTTTGTTCATTCACTCATCTGTTCATCCATTCAAACTTCTGTCTGTCCATCCATTCATTATTCCTCTATTTTCCATTTGTTCATGTATCCATTCATCTGTCCTTTTATCCAGTCATCCATCCATCCAACATCCAACATCTGTCCATCTACCCTCTGTCTATCCCACATGCACAAAGACCCCATGTTGAGCCAGGCCTGCTCAGCCTGGGGTTCCCCATGAAGGGAGGAGGCCCATTTGCTGCTCCCACCACCCCTCTCCCCCATCTCCTCCAGGATCACCATCTGGTGGGATCAGGGATGTACCAGGCAATGATAACATAAGATGATGTGTGTGGACAAAATTGGGGGTGCAAAAATGTCACATTTCATTATTAATTTTTATAGCACATTAGACTCCAAGGCTCTCCCATCCTCTGCATGGGGATCGACATTGTGGAGAAGGTCTCTGAGTTAAACAAAAATCTGAGAGGCTTATGTTGCTCCTGGAAGGCAAATGGGTGAAGGGCCTCTGGTTCAACTTCAGCCCCTCGTAGTCACTGCTGATGTCCTCGTATTGGAGCCCATGGGGTCTCTTCGTCGGCTGGCTCCCGGCCCCTCCCCAGGCTTCCTGGCCCAGGGGATGCTTTGCTGAGAAGCTGCCTGTCAGAGGCACCCCAGACCTTCCTCCGCAGAAACGGGAGCCTCTGGTCTCAGGCAGGCAGGTCCTGGCTTCAGTCCTTCACCACAGGGACCCACGCCGCAGGAACACAAACCGACCCAGACCCTAGATCCTGCAGCCTGTGGGCTTGGCTGCTTCCTTAGGCGAGCTATTAGGGCAGGGTGAGCGGTGTAACCCAGCCTGGCAGGAAGGTTTCTTATGAGAGGGGACTTCTAACTGAGACCTCCATGTTGAGTAGAGTGGGACAGGGGAAGGCAAGTGGGAGGGGGAAGTTGGGGGTGGTAAGAGGAAGAGAGAGTGCAGACACATGGGCTTGGTGGGCAGGGTGGCAGTGGGAGGGGCAAGAGAGAAACCAGAGGGGTAAGAAGGGGCCCCATCTTGGAGCTTGGGCAGTGGGGAGATATTGAAGGTCTTTGACCAGGTGAGCTCCCCGTGCAGGTGGTGTTTCCAAAGAGTCACTCTGGCAGTGGGTGGAAACAGGTTGGAAAAATGTCCAGGGAGGAGTAGCCATCTCTGGTTGTTCCCGGGTGGACGTGAGACACTGGTGGGTCACCCCTCCCACGGTTGTGCTGACAGCAGGAAAGGAGGGAGGGGGGTCGAGGCTCTGTGGGGCGTTGGGAGGGGGCACCCACAGGATGGAATTGCTTGGCTGGCCACCAGGTTGTGGGTGGAGTCATCAAGGCTGATGCCTGGGGTCCTGGGTGGTGGGTGGTCTGTCTGTAACTGGGGTGGGGAACCCACGAAGGGAGAACAGGTGGTATGTGTGTGTGCCTCAGTTTTACTGATGTAATCCTTTATTGTTAAACATTAATAAAATGTGAACTATAGAGAATACACAGCATCTATACACCATTTAACAAAAATTATAAAGCAAATCCCCATGTAACCCCCACCCCCTGAAACCTCCAGCCTCTTTTCTCCATCCCACACCTTCCTGCACGGAGCATGGAAACATCCTGACATTTACAGGCATCGCTTCCTCACTTGTATTGATAGTTTTACCCCCTATATCTGCATCTCTGAATAACATAATTTTGGTTTTCCCTGTTTTAGAAGTTTATGTAAAAAAAAACCCATGTTCCTTCAACTTACCATTAAGTGGGTGGGATTCATCTGTGTCTTTGTGTGTAGATACAGTTTATTCAAGCTCATTGCCGTATGCCATTCCAGTACGTGACCACACTACAAGCTATGAACCCATTCTCCTGTGGATGGACGTTTGGGATGTTTGCAGGTTAGGGCTATTGTAACCAATGCTCCGATGAACGTTCTCATATGTACATAGAGGTACATATTTATACACGTGTTTCTCCAAGCTGTGTATCTGGGAATGGGATTTCTGAGCTACAGGTCATATGTATCTTCAACTTTACTAGAAGATGCCAGTTTTCTGAAGTGGGTGAACAAATTTACAGTCCCACTCTGCTTGGATGAGTGTTCCCGTGGCTCTCTGGTGCTGCACAAGGCATTGCTATTTTTTGGCAATCTGCTGGGTGTGTAATGGTATCTCGTCGTTACTGTAAGCTGCATTTCCAAGGCAATTTAATGAACTAGAGCATCTCTTCATATATTTATTGGCTGGTTGGACCCTCCCCCCTTTTAAAGTGTCTATTTAAATCTTTTGTCTATTTTCTATAGGGTTGTTTGCAGCGTACGCCTCTGGTGCCAGCGTCACTCCGATTTCGGCCACTGTGCAGGGTACAAACCTCCCAGCAGAGAGCCAATCTTTCCACATTCTACCCAGGGTCTTCTCCAACACTGTGGAAAAGACTGGAATGGGGGCGTGATAGCTGATGAATGGGCTCCCCACCTCCTGACCTTCATGGAGACAGCTCTGGAGCTCCTCAGAGGTCCTGGAGGTCCCGCTGCCTACAGCAGTGACCTTGATAATGCCCTTGTATTTGGATGTCTGCCTGCCCTGTCTCACTCTCCCCACCCCTCACTCCTCCCTCGGGCATCATCTTCTAGACGCCCAAGCCCTTGTCTCAGGCTCCCTTCTCCTCTTGCTCTTATTGATTTCTGGGGGATATTTACATATTCTGGATATGACTCCCTTGTCTGTTACACTATTGCAATTATATTTTCCCACTCTGTGATTTTTCTATTCACTTTTTTCCCCTGTAGTCTTTTTTTTTTAAGTAAAAAATTTTTTGGCCTCACCACGTGGCTTGTGCGATCTTATTTCCCCGACCAGGGATCAAACCAGGGCCCTTGGTAGTGAGAGCATGGAGTCCTAGCCACTGGACTGCCAGGGAATTCCCTCTCCTGTAGTCTTTTGATGAATAGAAATTCTTCAGTTTAATATGTTCTAGTTGATTAAACATTTACCTGATGGCTGGTGCTTTTGTGTCTAAGAAATTCTTCCCTTATTCAAAGTCAGGAAGACATATTTCTATATCATTGCTCAGAAGTTTTGTAGCTTTTCACCATTAGGTGTTTAATTTACCTGCAATTGGTTTTCATGACTGGTATGTAGTAGGATTGAATTTTCTTTTTTTTCCCATATGGATACCCAACCATCCGAGCACCATTAATTAAAAGTCAAGTTTCTCCTCGATTCGCAGAAATGCCACCTCTGTCGTAAATCAGGCAGCCACGTATGTATGGGACCATTGGTGAGTGTGTCAGTTTATTTCTGATGTCCCAATTAAGTTTTAGAATTTTATCTGAATTTTGTACATTTCTGGTTAGATTTATTTCTAGGTACTTGATATATTTTGAAGTGTTGTAGATGGTGGTTATATTAGTTACTTATTGACATGTAACAAATTATCCCCAAACTCAGCATCAAAACCCCAAACATTTATTATCTCCAGTTTTTGTGAGTAGGAACCTAGCTGGTGGCTCTGGCTTAAGGTCTTTTATGAGGCTGCAGTCAAGCTGATGGCTAGGGCTGTGGCTTTATCTGAAGGCTTTGTTTCCCACAGTGAGAAGCTGGAAGAAGGACCTCGGTTGTTGTCTTCTTTGAAGAAAGAATTCAGCAAAGAGACCAAGGCTGTTAAAAAGATAAAAGCATTTATTAGAAGCAAAGTACGTGTGGAAGAAGCAAAGTATTTGTGGAAAAAACAAAATATGTGTAAAAGAGCCCACAGGTGAGTCAGATTGAGTTTCACCCAGTAGGGGCAGCTTAGATTGCTTGTATAGGGGCAGTTTTCCTTTTTTTTTTTTCCTGGCCAGTCATCTCCATATTTGGTCCTGGTGTGGGTGTGAATCTCTCAGCCAAGATGGATTCCAGCTGGCGTATCCTCTCTCCTTTTGTCCTTCCCGTAGACTGAGGGTCTTCTCTGTGCATGTGTTGGGCAGGGAAATCCACAAGAATGCACCCAATCAGGGCCCAATTCTCCCACTGGTATCCCATCTCAAAGAGTCAGCAGGAGACCAGCTGCAGCTGCTCAGCCTGGGGCCTATCTATCTCCTACCTCAGCTTGATTTGTAGGTCTGCCTCATGTCATGGCAACTGGCTTTCCTGGGAAGAAGTGATTTGAGAGAGAGAGAGAACACCCAAGAATGTAAGCCACAGTCTTTTAATAACCTAACATCAGAAGTGACATCTCATGATTTCTGCCATATTCTATTCTTTTTTTAATTTTATTTTTATTTATTTTTTATTTTTGGCTGCTTTTGGGTCTTCGTTGCTGCACGCGGGCTTTTCTCTGGTTGCGACGAGCAGGGGCTACTCTTCGTTGTAGTGTGCAGGCTTCTCATTGCGGTGGCTTCTCTTGTTGTGGAGCACGGGCTCTAGGCACACGGGCTTCAGTAGTTGTGGCTCGTGGGCCCTAGAGCGCAGGCTCAGTAGTTGTGGCACACAGGCTTAGTTGTTCTGCAGCATGTGGGATCTTCCAGGACCAGGGCTCGAACCCGTGTCTCCTGCATTGGCAGGCGGATTCTTATCTACTGCGCCACCAGGGCAGCCCCATATTCTGGTCATTAGAAGTAAGTTACTAAGTGCGGCCCACACAAGGGGAGGGGATTACATAAAGGCGTGAGTACCAGGAAGCTGGGATCATTTGGGGCCATCGTATAGTGAATAGAGCCTGTTACAGTGACCTTTTGAAAAGTTTATTTTCTAATAGTGGTTACTATATAGTACTGCATAGTCATGTGGGGTTATTTTTGGTTTTTTAAGGCAGAGGTTTTTTTTCTAGCTTTTTGTTTGTTTGTTTGTTTGTTTTCTGGCTGCACCCTGAGGCTTACTGGATCTTAGGTCCCCGACTAGGGATTGAACCCGCGCCTTTGGCAGTAAATCCTAACCACTGGACCGCCAGGGAATTCCCCATAATGATGTCTTAACATTGATTTTTTGTATCTGGCAACCTTGCTAAACTCTCTTATTAATTCTAATAGTTTGTCAATTTTTAAAAATGTACTCATTATAGCATCTATGAATAATGAAGTTTGTTTTTTTCTATCCAATCCTTGTCTGTTTTATTTCTCTTCCTTTTCTTACTGCATAGGCTAGGTCTTACAGAACAATACAGAACTGGTATAGTAACAGGAGGCTTTCTTATCTTGCTACCAATTTCAAAGGGAAAGTTTTTGACAGTTTCACCTTAAAGTGTAATATTTGCTGTAGGGTTTTTTAAAAAAGTGTATACCCTTTATCAGATTTAGGAAGTTCCTTATATTTCTAGTTTACTAAGGTTTTTTTTTTTTTTTTTAAACCATGAATGGATATTGAATTTTGTCAAACATCTCTTTTGCATACAGTGATCATTAGAATTTTCACCTTTGATCTATTAATGTTTGAACTACATTACTTTTTCTTCTAACGTTAAATCTACATTGCATTGGTTAAACCTAAGTCGATCATAACATTATCCTTTTATATGTTTCTGGGTATAGTTTGTAATATCTTGTTTAGAATTTTTGCCTCTGTGTTCTTGAGAGAGAGTAACCTGTAATTTTTCTTTCTCGTATGCCTTGTTGGGTTTTGATGTCAAGATTATGCTAGCCTCATAAAATGAGTTTGAGTCTTCATTAAGAGTTTGGGCCAATTTAGAATTATTATGTCTTTCCAGAATTTTCTGTAGTATTTTCCAGTGACGCTCTCTGGTGATGGGTTTTCATTGTGGGAAGATTTTTGACTACAGATAGAAGTTACTTAGTGTACAGGACTGTTCAGGATTTTTTTTTTTTTTTTTTTTGCGGTACAGGGGCCTCTCACTGTTGTGGCCTCTCCTGTTGCGGAGCACAGGCTCCGGACACGCAGGCCCAGAGGCCATGGCTCACAGGCCCCGCCGCTTCGTGGCACGTGGGATCTTCCCGGACCAGGGCACGAACCCGTGTTCCCTACATCGGCAGGCGGACTCTCAACCACTGCGCCACCAGGGAAGCCCCTGTTCAGGATTTTTATTTCCATTTAGAATGCTTACTGCAGCTTAAGTAAGCAATGTTTTTCTAGGAATTTTATAATATTTAATTATATTAATTTTTAGATTTATTGGCATAAAATTGTTCACAATATTCTGTTTTATATGATTACTGTTATAACATAATGTTTCTCTTTTCCAACCTGACATAGGTTATTTGTGCCTTTTTCTTTTACCTTCATAGTTTGCCAGAGGTTTGTCAATTTTGTTAGTCTTTCACATAGTCAATTTTGATTTTTGTTGATTTTCTTAATTGTAAGTTTGCTTACTACTTTACTAACTTGTGCTTTTATCTTTATTATTTTTCTGCTATATACTTTTAATTTACTACTCTTTTTCTAACTCCTTGAGGTAGATGCTTACCTAACTAATTTTAAGCCTTTATTCAGTTCTAGTATATGCTATATATTTCCTTATAAGTATTACTTTAGAAAAATTTCCTACGATTTTGAATATATATTTTCATTACTGTTCAGTTTTAGAAATAGTTTAAGTTTTTAATTGTGGTTCCTTCTTTGTTATAAAAAGTGTGTCTTTAAATTTTCTGAATATGTGGGGATTTCCTTTTATATTGATTTCAAGCTTAATTACATTGTGGTCAGAGAAACATTATCTGAATGATTTAAATCCCTTGACATTTATTGAGATTTGCTTTATGGCCCAGAATATGAGCTATATTTATAAATGTTCTGGATGGGCTTGAAATGGGTTTTTTACATTTGTTGTGTGCAGTGTTCTATGTATGTTCAAGTCTAATTTATTAACTGAGTTCATCAAATCTTCATCTCCCTTCCCTATCAAATTGAAAAAGTTGTCTGAAAATTTATTATGGCTGTTGATTTGTCTATTTTTCTGTGTAGTTCTATCAAGTTTTGCTGTATATATTTTGAGCTTATGTTATTAGGTACATAGAAATTTAATATTGTTACGTCCTCCTAGTGAAATTAAGTTTTATTATTATCTTTCCCTCTAGTAATGCATTTTGCCTTAACGTCTACTTTGTCTTTTTTCTTAAAATTAATTAATTAATTTTTGGCTGCATTGGGTTTTCGTTGCTCCGTGTGGGCTTTCTCTAGTTGTGACAAACAGGGGCTACTCTTCGTTGCGGTGTGCGGGCTTCTCATTGCAGTGGCTTCTCTTGTTGAGGAGCATGGGCTCTAGGCGTGGGCTTCAGTAGTTGTGGCTCGTGGGCTCTAGAGTACAGGCTCAGTAGTTGTGGTGCATGGGTTTAGTTGCTTCACGGCATGTGGGATCTTCCTGGACAGGGCTACGAACCCATGTCCCCTGCATTAGTAGGTGGATTCATAACCACTGCGCCACCAGGGAACCCCTACTTTGCCTTTTTATGAATATAGTTATAACAATTTTTTTAAAACTAGTATTTTTATTTTACCTTAAACTTTTCTCTAGTCTTATGTTTTAGAGGTGTTTGTTCATTTTTTATTTTATTTTTTAAAAATATTTATTTATTTGGCTGTGCCAGGTCTTAGTTGCTGCATATGGGATCGTCATTGCAGCATGTGGGATCTTTAGTTGTGGCATGCAGGATCTTTAGTTGTGGCATGTGGGATCTAGTTCCCTGACCAGGGATGGAACCCAGGCCCCCTGCATTGGGAGTGCAGTCTTTTTTTTTTTTTTAAGATTTTTTTGATGTGGACCATTTTTAAAGTCTTTACTGAATTTGTTACAATGTTGCTTCTTTTTTTCTTTTTTTAGTGTTTTGGGTTTTTGGCCACGAGGCATGTGGGATCTTAGCTCCCCAACCAGGGATTGAACCCACACCCCCTGCACAGGAAGGAGAAGTCTTAACCACTGGACCTCCAGGGAAGTCCCTGTTCATTCTTAAACAAAATAAATTTCCCCCATCCAGTCTGAAAATTTTGCTTTTTAACTGGAGCATTTATAATTAATGTATATGTACAGGTAAATGTAAATGTAAGGTACACCTACTGTAAATATTTGGAATTAAATCTACCATCTTATTTTGTGCTACTTATCTTATTCATCCTATTTTTTTCTTTTCTTTCTGGCTTTAAAGAGTTGTCTGTATATGTTTTATCATTTAACTCATATCATTTACTTCCTTAATAAGTTTGAAATGATATACTCTGTTTCTATTCCTTTGGTGCAGGAGCTGGCAACGTTTTTCTATAAAAAGCCAGATGGTAAATATTTTAGGCTTTGCCTGCCACAGACAGTCTGTCACACATTCTTCTTTGTTTGGATTATTATAACCCTTTTCATATGTAGAAACCATTCTTAGTTTGCAGGCCATACAAAAACATGTTGCAAGCTGGGTCTGACCCATGGGCCAGTGTCCTGACCCTTTTTTTCAGTGTTTACCCTAGAAATTGTAACATGCACACTTAATTTATTAAAGCCTAAAATTTATCAAACCTTTGCCCTTCCCCTGAATACCACATTGATATTAGAATATTTTGATTCTATTTACTTCCCACTCCCATTTTATGTTAGATTGTCTGATATTTTCATTTTATTTTAAATTCCACTAGACTTTATGATTACTGTTCTATACAGTCAGTATTTTATACATTTGTCCATATTTTTTTTTACCACTTTCTCTAGTCCCTATTCTTTTTTGTATCCTCAACCCTCCATCTAGATAATTTTCCTTCTGCCTCAAGTACATGTTTTAAAATTTTCTTTAGTGAGGTTTTGCTGATGATGAACTCTCTCAGTTTTTGTTTGAAAGAAAATGTCTTTATTTTGCCTTCATTCTTAAAAGATATTTTAGCTGACTATAGATTCTAGGTTGGCAGTTATTTTGCTTCATCACAGTGAGGATTACGTTCTATTTTTCTATGATTTCTGTCATTGCTGTTGAGAATGATTTGTAAGTCTAATTGCCATTCCTTTGAAAGTAAATGGTCTTTTCTCTCTGTCTGGCTTTGATATTTTCTCATTGTTTTTCTATTTCTGTTAAATATCAATTTCTTTGTATTTGTTCTGTTTGAGATTTTTTGGGCCACTTGTATCTGTGGATGGGCCACTTGTATCTTGCATCAATTCTGGAAAATACTCAGCCACTACCTCTAAATATTTCTTCCTCTTTCCTTGGGATTCTGATTAAATATGTGTTGGATTTTTCTCTCACTATATCCTCCATGTTTCCTATCTTCTTATCAGTATTCTCCATCTTCTTGTTTTTATGGAATACATTCTAGATAATTTCTTCTGATGTATCTTCAAGTTTCTAAAAGTTTCCTTTGGCTCTTTAAAAAACATGCGATGTCACTTTCCATAGTTTACTGTTCCCTGAAGATATCTTCAGGTTGTTCTTTTTTTTTTTTTTTTTTTTTTTTTTTTGCGGTACACGGGCCTCTCACTGTTGTGGCCTCTCCTGTTGTGGAGCACAGGCTCCAGACGCACAGGCTCAGCGGCCATGGCTCACGGGCTCAGCCGCTCCGCGGCATGTGGGATCTTCCCAGACCGGGGCACGAACCCATGTCCCCTGCATCAGCAGGCGTACTCTCAACCACTACACCACCAGGGAAGCCCCGTTCATTTTTTATAGAATATAGTAAGGATAGTTATTTTATCCTCTTTATCTGATCATTACAAAATCTGCAGTAACCATGGATCTGCTTCTACTGGTTTTGACTTACATTCTCTCTTGTCTTTATGTACTTTGTCATCTTTGACCTGGTTATGGGCATTGGCTTTGAAAAATTATTTGTGGGGCTTCCCCCAAGGAATGGATGTGGTCCCCTCCAGCCTTGTATTTGTTTTTTTTGTTTTTGTTTTTTTGTAAAATACATATTTTATATCTATAGATGCACAGAAAAAAATTATTAGAAGAACATTCACTACATCATTGTTTGCCCAGAAGGACATAATTATAAGTGATTCTCTTCACTGTCTTTTTGAGGCTTTTTACATTTCTATGAGCACGTTACTTATTTTTTTTAATTTTAAAATTTTATTTTATTTATTATTTTATACAGCAGGTTCTTATTAGTCGTCCATTTTATACACATCAGTGTATATATGTCAATCCCAATTGCCCAATTCAGCACACCACCATCTCCACCCCGCCGCGGCTTTCCCCCCTTGGTGTCCATACATTTGTTCTCTACATCTGTGTCTCAACCTCTGCCCTGCAAACCGGTTCATCTGTACCATTTTTCTAGGTTCCACATATATGCGTTAATATATGATATCTGTTTTTCTCTTTCTGACTTACTTCACTCTGTATGACAGTCTCTAGATCCATCCACGTCTCAACAAATGACTCAAATTCGTTCCTTTTTATGGCTGAGTAATATTCCATTGTATATATGTACCACATCTTCTTTATCCATTTGTCTATCAATGGGCATTTAGGTTGCTTCCATGACCTGGCTATTGTAAATACTGCTGCAATGAACATTGGGGTGCATGTGTCTTTTTGAATTATGGTTTTCTCTGGGTATATGCCCAGTAGTGAGATTGCTGGATCATATGGTAATTCTATTTTTAGCTTTTTAAGGAACCTCCATACTGTTCTCCATAGTGGCTGTATCAATTTACATTCCCACCAACAGTGCAAGAGGGTTCCCTTTTCTCCACACCCTCTCCAGCATTTGTTGTTTGTAGATTTTCTGATGATGCCCATTCTAACAGGTGTGAGGTGATACCTCATTGTAGTTTTGATTTGCATTTCTCTAATAATTAATGATATTGAGCAGCTTTTCATGTGTTTCTTGGCCATCTGTATGTCTTCTTTGGAGAAATGTCTATTTAGGTCTTCTGCCCATTTTTGGATTGTGTTGTTTGTTTCTTTAATATTGAGCTGCATGAGCTGTTTATATATATTGGAGATTAATCCTTTGTCTGTTGATTCATTTGCAAATATTTCTCCCATTCTGAGAGTTGTCTTTTCGTCTTGTTTATGGTTTCCTTTGCTGTGCAAAAGGTTTGAAGTTTCATTAGGTCCCATTTGTTTATTTTTGTTTTTATTTCCATTACTCTAGGATGTGGATCAAAAAAGATCTTGCTGTGATTTATGTCAAAGAGTTTTCTTCCTATGTTTTCCTCTAAGAGTTTTATAGTGTCTGGTCTTACGTTTAGGTCTTGAATCTATTTTGAGTTTATTTTTGTGTATGGTGTTAGGGAGTGTTCTAATTTCATTCTTTTACATGTAGCTGTCCAGTTTTCCCAGCACCATTTATTGAAGAGACTGTCTTTTCTCCATTGTATATCCTTGCCTCCTTTGTCATAGATTAGTTGACCATAGGTTTGTGGGTTTATCTCTGGGCTTTGTATCTTGTTGCATTGATCTATGTTTCTGTTTTTGTGCCAGTACCATATTGTCTTGATTACTGTAGCTTTGTAGTATAGTCTGAAGTCAGGGAGTCTCATTCCTCCAGCTCCGTTTTTTCCCTTGAGACTGCTTTGGCTAATCGGGATCTTTTGTGTCTCCATACAAATTTTAAGATTTTTTGTTCTAGTTCCATAAAAAATGGCATTGGTAATTTGATAGGGATTGCATTGAATCTGTAGATTGCTTTGGGTAGTATAGTCATTTTCACAATATTGATTCTTCCAATCCAAGATCATGGTATATCTCTCCATCTGTTGGTATCATCTTTAATTTCTTTCATCAGTGTCTTATAGTTTTCTGCATACAGGTCTTTTGTCTCCCTAGGTAGGTTTATTCCTAGGTATTTTATTCCTTTTGTTGCAGTGGTAAATGGGAGTGTTTCCTTAATTTCTCTTTCAGATTTTTCATCATTACTGTATAGGAATGCAAGAGATTTCTGTGCATTAATTTTGTATCCTGCAACTTTACCAAATTCATTGATTAGCTCTAGTAGTTTTCTGGTGGCATCTTTAGGATTCTCTATGTATAGTATCATGTCATCTGCAAACAGTGACAGTTTTACTTCTTCTTTTCCAATTTGTATTCCTTTTATTTCTTTTTCTTCTCTGATTGCCGTGGCTAGGACTTCCAAAACTATGTTGAATAATAGTGGTGAGAGTGGACATCCTTGTCTTGTTCCTGATCTTAGAGGAAAAGCTTTCAGTTTTTCACCATTGAGAGAATGATGTTTGCTGTGGGTTTGTCATATATGGCCTTTATTATGTTGAGGTAGGTTCCCTCTATGCTCACTTTCTGGAGAGTTTTTATCATAAATCAGTGTTGAATTTTGTCAAAAGCTTTTTCTGCATCTATTGAGGTGATCATATGGTTTTTTTCCTTCAATTTGTTAATATGGTGTATCACATTGATTGATTTGCGTATATTGAAGAAACCTTGCATCCTTGGGATAAATCCCACTTGAGCATGGTGTATGATCCTTTTAATGTGTTGTTGGATTCTGTTTGCTAGTATTTTGTTGAGGATTTTTGCATCTATATTCATCAGTGATATTGATCTGTAATTTTCTTTTTTTGTCGTATCTTTGTCTGGTTTTGGTATCAGGGTGATGTTGGCCTCATAGAATGAGTTTGGGAGTGTTCCTTCCTCTGCAATTTTTTGGAAGAGTTTGAGAAGAATGGGTGTTAGATCTTTTCTAAATATTTGATAGAATTCACCTGTGAAGCCATCTGGTCCTGGACTTTTGTTTGTTGGAAGATTTTTAATCACAGTTTCAATTTCAGTGCTTGTGATTGGTCTGTTCATATTTTCTATTTCTTCCTGGTTCAGTCTTGGAAGGTTATACCTTTCTAAGAATTTGTCCATTTCTTCCAGGTTGTCCATTTTATTGGCATAGAGTTGCTTGTAGTAGTCTCTTAGGATGCTTTGTATTTCTGTGGTGTCTGTTGTAACTTCTCCTTTTTCATTTCTAATTTTATTGATTTGAGTCCTCTCCCTCTTTTTCTTGATGAGTCTGGCTAATGGTTTATCAATTTTGTTTATTTTCTCAAAGAACCAGCTTTTAGTTTTATTGATCTTTGCTATTGTTTTCTTTGTTTCTATTTCATTTATTTCTGCTCTGATCTTTATGATTTCTTTCCTTCTGCTAGCTTTGGGTTTTTTTAGTTCTTTCTCTAGTTCCTTTAGGTGTAAGGTTAGATTGTTTATTTGAGGTTTTTCTTGAGGTAGGCTTGTATAGCTATATACTTCCCTCTTAGAACTGCTTTTGCTGCATCCCATAGGTTTTGGATTGTCGTGTTTTCATTGTCATTTTTCTCTACGTATTTTTTTATTTCCTCTTTGATTTCTTCAGTGATCTCTTCGTTATTTAGTAATGTATTGTTTAGCCTCCATGTGTTTGTGTTTTTTACGTTTTTTTCCCTGTAATTGATTTCTAATCTCATAGCATTGTGGTCAGAAAAGATGGTTGATATGATTTCAATTTTCTTAAATTTACTGAGGCTTGATTTGTGACCCAAGATGTGATCTATCCTGGAGAATGTTCTGTGTACACATGAGAAGAAAGTGTAATCTTCTGTTTTTGAATGGAATGTCCTATAAATATCAATAAATCTATCTGGTCTATTGTGTCATTTAAAGCTTCTGTTTCCTTATTTATTTTCATTTTGGATGATCTGTCCATTGGTGTAAGTGAGGTGTTGAAGTCCCCCAGTATTATTGTGTTACTGTCTATTTCCTCTTTCATAGCTGTTAGAAGTTGCCTTATGTATTGAGGTGCTCCTATGTTGGGTGCATATATATTTATAATTGTTATATCTTCTTCTTGGATTGATCCCTTGATCATTATGTAGTGTCCTTCCTTGTCTCTTGTAACATTCTTTATTTTAAAGTCTATTTTATCTGATATGAGTATTACTACTCCAACTTTCTTTTGATTTCCATTTGCATGGAATATCTTTTTCCACCCCTCACTTTCAGTCTGTATGTGTCCCTAGGTCTGAAGTGGGTCTCTTGTAGACAGCATATATATGGGTTTTGTTTTTGTATCCATTCAGCAAGCCTGTGTCTTTTGGTTGAAGCATTTAATCCATCCACGTTTAAGGTAATTATTGATATGTATGTTCCTATGACCATTTTCTTAATTGTTTTGGGTTTGTTTTTGTAGGTCCTTTTCTTCTCTTGTGTTTCGCACTTAGAGAAGTTCCTTTAGCATTTGTTGTAGAGCTGGTTTGGTGGTGCTGAATTCTCTTAGCTTTTGCTTGTCTGTAAAGCTTTTGATTTCTCCATTGAATCTGAATGAGATCCTTGCGGGGTAGAGTAATCTTGGTTGTAGGTTTTTCCCTTTCATCACTTTATCATGCCGCTCCCTTCTGGCTTGTAGAGTTTCTGCTGAGAAATCAGGTGTTAACCTTATTGGAGTTCCCTTGTATGTTATTTGTCGTTTTTCCCTTGTTGCTTTCATAATTCTTCTTTGTCTTTAATTTTTGCCAATTTGATTACTATGTGTCTCAGCATGTTTCTCCTTGGGTTTATCCTGTATGGGACTTGTTGCGCTTCCTGGACTTGGGTGGCTATTTCCTTTCCCATGTTAGGGAAGTTTTCAACTATAATCTCTTCAAATATTTTCTCGGGCCCTTTCTCTCTCTCTTCTCCTTCTGGGACCCTTATAATGTCAATGTTGTGTTTAATGTTGTTCCGGAGGTCTCTTAGGCTGTCTTCATTTCTTTTCATTCTTTTTTATTTATTCTGTTCCGCAGCAGTGAATTCCACCATTCTGTCTTCCAGGTCACTTTTCCGTTCTTTTGCCTCAGTTATTCTGCTATTGATTCCTTCTAGTGTATTTTTCATTTCAGTTACTGTATTGTTCATCTCTGTTTGTTTGTTCTTTAATTCTTCTAGGTGTTTGTTAAACATTTCTTGCATCTTCTTGATCTTTGCCTCCATTGTTTTTCCGAGGTCATGGATCATCTTCACTATCATTATTCTGAATTCCTTTTCTGGAAGGTTGCCTATCTCCACTTCATTTAGTTGTTTTTCTGGAGTTTTATCTTGTTCCTTCACCTGGTACATAGCCCTCTGCCTTTTCACCTTGTCTATCTTTCTGTGAATGTGGTTTTTGTTCCACACGCTGCAGGATTGTAGTTCTTCTTGCTTCTGCTGTCTGTCCTCTCGTGGATAAGGCTATCTAAGAGGCTTGTGCAAGCTTCCTGATGGGAGGGACTGGTGGTGGGTAGAGCTGACCGTTGCTCTGGTGGGCAGAGCTCAGTAAAACATTAATCTGCTTGACTGTTGATGGGTGGGGCTGGGTTCCCTCCCTGTTGGTTGTTTGGCCTGAGGCAACCCAACACTGGAGCCTACCTGGGCTCTTTGGTGGGGCTAATGACAGACTCTGGGAGGGCTCACGCTAAGGAGTACTTCCCAGAACTTCTGCTGCCAGTGTTCTTGTCCCCGTGGTGAGCCACAGCCACCCCCCACCTCTGCAGGAGACCCTCCAACACTAGCAGGTAGGTATGGTTCAGTCTCCCCTGGGGTCACTGTTCCTTCCCCTGTGTCCCGATGCACACACTACTTTGTGTGTGCCCTCCAAGAGTGGAACCTCTGTTTCCCCCAGTCCTGTCCAAGTCCTGCAATCAAATCCCACTAGGCTTCAAAGTTTGATTCTCTAGGAATTCCTCCTCCCATTGCCAGACCCCCAGGTTGGGAAGCCTGACGTGGGGCTCAGAATCTTCACTCCAGTGGGTAGACTTCTGTGGTGTATGTGTTCTCTGGCCTGTGAGTCACTCACCCAGCAGTTATGGGACTTGATTTTACTGTGATTGCGCCCCTCTTACCGTCTCATTGTGGCTTCTCCTTTGTCTTTGGATGTGCCGTATCTTTTTTGGTGAGTTCCAGTGTCTTCCTGTCAGTGATCGTCCAGCAGCTAGTTGTGATTCTGGTGTTCTCACAAGAGGGAGTGAGAGCATGTCCTTCTACTCCGCCATCTTGGTTCTTGCAGAGATGTTGAGAGGATTCATTGACAGAATGTACATAAAGCACTTTTTTCTTTCCCTTTGCGCTTGTCTAGTTTCATTCGAAATGCACCCAGCTCTTCAGACCAGAGTTCCTATGTGAAACGGCTGTGCCCAACACCTCAGCTCGGCAGGCCATGTGCACGAGTGCTACGCTCAACACTGCAATCTGTTTCTTTTTTTTATATTAATAAAAAATTTTAAATTGAAGTATAGTTGATTTACAATGTTGAGTTAATTTCTGCTGTATAGCAAAGTGATTCAGTTATACATATGTATACGTTCTTTTTTTTTAATTCTTTTCCATTATGGTTTATCATAGGATATTGAATATAGTTCTCTGTACTCTACAGTAGGATCTTGTTGTTTATCCATTCTATATATAATAGCTTACATCTGCTAACCCCAACCTCCCACTCCATCCCTCCCCCAATCCCCTCCCTCTTCTTTTATTTGTTTCTGATAGGCAGTTGTGACGCTTAAGGTGGAAAAATTTCCGACCGAGTTCATAGCTTGAGGTTCCCTGTCTGCCCCTGGCTATTGTACCTGGAGTGGCAAAGTGCGTGCGTGTCAGTCTATGGCTATAGTTCTCAGAATGGGCTTCTTCCCCTGCTCCTTTGCTTCTGCTCTTCTCAATTCCAAATTGCTTTCTGGGGCCAATGGGAGGGGCATGATTTAGTTCTGGTTTACCCTTTTCCCGAGGAGGGGTTCCCAACCTACATGGGAAGGGTCTGCTTTAAGACTCACCTCCCTTGACTGGCCTTTGGCCTGGACTTCTGTCCTGCTTACCCTGAAAGCCCCCAGATCTAAGCCCAAGTGGGTAACATCCGTCAATACCCTTCATACGGAAGTGGCTTTGGTGGTTCTGTTACTTTGCTTACCTCTCTGGGGTTATATTTTCTCCTCAGTTTTAGCCTGCTGCTTCCCCATGATCTTTTTAGCTCTGCAATTTAAAAAAATATTTTACTCAGCATTTTAAACCATGTTCAGAGGGTAAAGGAAATCTGCCATCACTGAAAACAAAAATCTTAATATCAGTTTTAGATGCACTGGGTCTGAGGGTCTGAGGGGACATTTGCATAAAGGAAAGTCTTCTCTTTATTTAAAACAAATTTTTTTTTTAAATTTTTGGCTGCATTGGGTCTTCATTGCTGCATGCAGTCTTCCTCTAGTTGTGGCGAGCGGAGGATACTCTTTGTTGCGGTGTGCGGGCTCCTCATTGAGGGGACTTCTTTTTTTGCAGAGCATGGCTCTAGGTACGTGGGCTTCAGTAGTTGCAGCATGCAGGCTCTGGAGTGCGCGGATTTCAGTAGTCGCGGCACTTGGGCTCAGTATTTGTGGCACACGGGCTCAGAAGTTGTGGCTCATGGGCTCTAGAGCATAGGCTCAGTAGTTGTGGCGCACGGGCTTAGTTGCTCCACGGCCTGTGGGATCTTCCCAGACCAGGGCTCAAACCCATGTCCCATGCACTGGCAGGCGGATTCTTAACCACTGTGCCACCAGAAAGTCTTCTCTTTATAATGCCAGTCTCTACATATATCCAGCCTACAACTTGTCACCACTTTGGTGTACCATTGCCAGGATGCTGTGTCCTCTGAGATGGTGTGAGCAGAAGTGAGTTAGATACGACCGGCAGAACTCAAGGAAAGATCAGATGCCTTCCCTTCCTTGGGGAGGCAGGAAAGTGGAGCCCGACTCCCCAGCTCGTGGCACATCTCCCAGTGACCTCACCTGTGTCCACCTGTCCCCAAACTGCTGCCGTAAGGACCTCTTGCCTCCTCCTCCGTGGATGGCTGGTAAAATGGGCACAGTGCTGTGGGCTGACTGCAGCAATGACTAGGCAGAAATCCCAGCTTCCTCACATACGAGTTATGCAACCCCAGGAAGCTACACCTAACCTCTCCCAGCCTGAGTTGACAGATCTGCAATATGGGACAGTCATAATAGTAACTAGCTTATAGCGTTGATAGGAGAATAAACTAGTTAATAACTGTAATGCCCTTGAGAGAGTGCCTGCAACGTAATAGGCACTATAAAATCTTTTTAAAAATGGGATGATAAAAAGTGTCTCACATACCTCTCTAGGCCAACTGAAATAACAGAGAGAATATTACTATTGCATTTACTCTTTTAATCTCATGAAACCCTTCATTTTAGATATGAGAAACTGAGACCCAGAGAGGGCATGGACTCCACCAAAGCCGCCCAGAAGGCCACCGGCTCCCTAATCTGCAAAGGGGCACTCCAGGGCTCTAGCCCCAGCTCTGCCACCGCTGTGTGGTTGTGGCCTGGTCTGTTCCCTCTCTGTGCCTTGGTTTCCCCATTGGTGAGGGTGTTCGGACCAAGCTCCAAGGTTTGTACTGGGAGATTTGGGGGTTGCAGTTGCCGAGGTGACTCGAGGACCCAAAAGAGCTGGGAGGGTGTGCGCTGGATGATGAGTTGAAGCTGCCTGCCGGGGACCCAGAAGCTTGAGAACTCGCAGCCTCAAACCAGCTGCCTCTACCACCAGTAGCAGCGCTTAGGAAGGTGTAACCCAGCCACAGTCTTGGGTAAGTGGCTTCTCACACGGGGAGGGGTGGATAACAGCGAGGGGTGAGAATTCGCAGCAGCCCTCTGGCTGGGGGGCCCCAGGCAGGCACGCTGAGCCCTACTCAGACTTGTCTTCCCTGAGCTGAGGCAGGACACCTAGGCTCTGGCTTCTGACTGTATGTTTCAAGCCAGTCCCCACCCCACTCAGGCCCTGTCAATGAAATGGGACCAGAGACAGCGTAGATAAGTCTCAAGGGCCCCCCATGACCTGCGCATCAGGCAGAGGTGTGACTGTCCCTCCTAGTGTGGACACTAGGGTCTCCACCTGCCCCACCACAGGGGAAAGGCAGCACTGAGCCTGAGCAGGGGCACTACTGCCCTGACCACCTATCGTCTGACCTCTCTGAGCCGCAGGGCCCCTCACCTGTGCGTGGGGAGAGCAGCAGAACCAACATGGCAGGGCCGGGAGGACTACCTGACACTGTCACCCAGGGCCTGACACAGCTGTCAGTGCAAAAAGGAATTCCCACTCACCAAGGCCCCCTCCCACCAGGCCTTAGGGGCTAGAGGCAGCTCCCAGGCCCCGGCCCCAGACCTCCATGCCCAGAGGGAGCCAGACCTCGGAAGAGGCCTTGGCTGTGGTGGTTCCAGAGCAGGTGTCGCAGCCCCACTCCTTGACCAGGGCTCCCACACACCCATATCCTGCCTCCAGGCCAACCCCCAAATTAGTTGTCATTTAGTTAGGGCCACCAACCCGCAGGCGGTTAATTGTGCCCATCAGCAAAGTAAGAAGAACTTCTTTTAAAAAATAAATTTATTTATTTATTTTTGGCTGTGTTGGGTCTTCATTGCTGTGTGCAGGCTTTCTCTGGTTGCTGCGAGCCGGGGCTACACATCATTGCGGAGCACGGGCTCCAGGTGCGCAGGCTTCATTTAGTTGCAGTTCGCGGGCTCTAGAGCGCAGGCTCAGTAGTTGTGGCACACAGGCTTAGTTGCTCCGCAGCATGTGGGATCTTCCCGGACCAGGGCTCGAATTGGTGTCCACTGTATTGGCAGGCGGATTCTTTCTTTTTTTTTTTTTTGCGATATGCGGGCCTCTCACTGCTGTGGCCTCTCCCGTTGCGGAGCACAGGCTCCGGACGCGCAGGTTCAGCAGCCATGACTCACGGGCCCAGCCGCTCCGCGGCATGTGGGATCTTCCCGGACCGGGGCACGAACCCGTATCCCCTGCATCGGCAGGCGGACTCTCAACCACTGCGCCACCAGGGAAGTCCCCAACAGGCGGATTCTTAACCACTGCGCCACCAGGGAAGCCCAGAACAGGTAGAACTTTAATGAGCAATTCATTAACAAAACTGGGGACTGCCAGAGCCTCTTCTTTCAGGAGGGACTGATTTCATTAACCACTTCATCACTCAGGCAAAGGCTGATGATATCGGTGGTTTGCATCCTCCAAGATCCTAGGGGAAATAAAACAACTGCTTCTCATTTACAGAGAGCCAGCTCTGCCCAGCGGTGTGCTTTGCAAACCCCTGCAGATTCAGTCCTTCCAGTGAGGTACTACTATTATGGCCATTTTACAGGTGGGGAAATTGAAGCTCAGGTTATTCTCTTCCCCAAGGACACATAACTAACTACAAATAGATCCCAGTCTCTCTGACTCCAAAGGTATTTTCTCTTTGACCCCTCAAATACATGTTTCCTTTTATGGATGGAAGGTCTCAGAACCTGTGAGCTAAGAAACTGTCACAGGCTTGCAGGGACGGGGGATGTGGACTGAGTTCTGTTCCTAAAGCAATTCCACTGCTTTAGTGCAAAAGGAAGCCCTTAGGTCCTGAGACACACTGAGGCTGGCTTGTCCCCTCCAGCCACTCTCTTGCCCCTCAAGCCACCCGCCTCCATCCTCAAGTTCTGGATTCTTCCTCTGCAGCTCACTTACCTCTTCTGTGTCTGTGGCTCTTTCCATAAGAGGCAATATGAATGGGAGTTTAGATGGCACAGGGCAATTAATTTTTAACTTTAGTCTAATGAGTAGCTTTTCATTAATTATGGCATGTGACCCTGGTCATTTAACACAGGATATTGTGTTTTCTTTTAAAAGCAATCATTTGGAATTAAATGTTAAAAGATCCATAGATCTAAAAGAAAATATTAAGTAAATATTTGGCAGACTTGATTTCTAGACTTGGAAAAAACTGTGAAGACAAACTTGCCTGCCTGAGTTGGGGATACCTAGCCTGGGTTACCCTCCTACACCCCCTTCTTAATCAAACAGGTCCAAGGAGGTGTTTGTCAGTCTCAAGAGAGTAGTCCTTTCCTGGAGGGGAAGTTGGCCTTCCTCCTCAGCCAACAGGCTCATGCTGCAGCCGCTTTAGTTATTTCTCTGAAAATGTTACCAATGTACTACACGCACACAGTTTAGTATCGTGGTTGCCTGGGGTGGGAGTGGAGGGGAGGTTGACTCCAAAGGGCACAAAGGAAGTTTCTCGAAAGATGAAAATGCTCTATATCTTGATTGGGGTGTTTGCTACACAAGCGTGCACATTTGTCAAGTCATTGATTTGCACACTTAAAATGTGGAAATTTTATTGCAGGGAGATAAAACAATTTGAAAACAAAAACCAAAGCCACAGATATTCATTTATACTGGGAGCCACTTCATATTCACTGCCAGTTTTGTTTTTGTTTTTTTTTCACTGCCAGTTTTAAATTCTGAGATTCGTGCTTTGCTGCATGATAGTATATGCTGGTCTCATTTAGCTGTCATTTCATTTGCTCCCAAAGTCAGCAGTTACAGAGTTCTGCCACGTGCCGGTCACAACAAGGGTGCTTAAAATGCCAGAGAGTTACATTTGGCAAAGGGATATCGCAAGTCAGCCGGGAGAGGATGGATCAATCAGTAAATGTTGGGACAACTGGCTCTCCATTTAGAAGGAAATAAAATTAGATCCTTACCTCACACCTTATACACACATGTAAACATTCCAGATGGATTAAAGATGGATGGATTAAATGTTATACAAAAACTATAAAAATATTAAAGTAAAATATAGAAGAATATTTTTAATAAGGTCCAACCAGTAAAAGCTAAGACATGAGGGCCAAAATTCATAAAGGAACGTTATGTTTGACTATATAATAATGTAAAACTTTCTATGACCAAAGAGAATTTAGCTAAAAAGCATACAGTAGACTACTGGAAAATATTGCCTTGTGTGTATTAAAGAATTAAGATTTTTAATATGAAAAGAGGTCCTATAGATCCGTAAGAAAATAAATCAGTGACAAAAAGCCCAATTAAAAATGGGTAAAGGATAGATACAGTTGTTTCACACAAGAAGAAATAAAAATGGGAAGTAAAGTTATGAAAAGATGTTCAGACTCCTTCAAAATTACGGATAGGCACATTAAAATAATGGCATCAGCCCTCTCCGGATTGGCATAAAAAACAGTGGTATGAGTATGGGAAAATGGGCATTTTCACACAGTATTGGTGGGAATCTAACCTGGTACTGCTTTTAGGGAGGGCAATTTAGCAGTATCTATAAAAGTTTTAACTGCACAAACTCTGACCCAGCAATTCCCCTTACAGGAATCTATTCTTCAGAAAGAGCCCCACGTGTGCCCAAAATATATATTCATTGCTGTGAAGCATATTATACTAAAAATTGGAAACTGCCTAAGTTTCCTTCAGTAGGGGGTTATGGAAAAATAAATTTTACATTGTGTGCAATGGAATTCTTGCGTCAATTAGAAAGAATGAAATAGAACTCTATGTACTGGCCTGGAATGATATCCATTATGTCTTAGCAAGAGAAAAGAAAGCAAGTTATAAAACACTATGTATAGCATAATAACCCTATTTTTGTAAAACAATTGCTTATACGAGTTATAAATATATAATGATAATGTCTCACAATTATATATGCTAGCAGCCTGGAATTATTATTATTCCTGTTCAGTAGATGAGGAAACTGAGGCACAGAGTGGTTTAATAACTTGCCCAAGGTGGCACAGCTTGCCAGTTGCAGAGCAGGGATTTGAACCCTAGCAGCCTGACTCCACAACTTGAGTGGAGTCAAAATAAGGCTTATTTTGACTTATTTTGGCGTTGTAGGCCCCAAATACTTCTGTTAAGAGTGGTGACCTCCCGGGGCTTCCCTGGTGGCACAGCGGTTAAGAATCCGCCTGCCAGTGCAGGGGACAGGGGTTCGAGCCCTGGCCCAGAAAGATCCCACATGCCGCGGAGCAACTGAACACGTGTGCCAAAACTACTGAGCCCACGCTCTAGGGCCCACGAGCCACAACTACTGAGCCCACGTGCCACAACTACTGAAGTCTGCGCTCCTAGAGCCCATGCTCTGCGACAAGAGAAGCCACCGCAATAAGCCCGCGCACCGCAACGAAGAGTAGCCCCCGCGCACAGCAATGAAGACCCAACGCAGCCAAAAAAAAAAAGAGTGGTGACCTCCCAAAACAACACTGCAAGGGCTGAGTCACTTTTTAATAAATACTTTTAAGAGATAGATATTTGGGCTTCCCTGGTGGCGCAGTGGTTGAGAGTCCGCCTACCGATGCAGGGGACACGGGTTCGTGCCCCGGTCCGGGAAGATCCCACATGCCGCGGAGTGGCTGGGCCCGTGAGCCATGGCCGTTGAGCCTGTGCATCCGGAGCCTGTGCTCCGCAACGGGAGAGGCCACAACAGTGAGAGGCCCGCGTACCGCAAAAAAAAAAAAAAAAAAAAAAGAGATAAATATTTAAAAACACGAACTGGTAAATAAGACTTATCAAAAGGCCCAGTTTCCTGCAAACCCCCTCCTCAGAGTCTACCACTTACTTTAATTATGTGGTGGTTACCTCGAGGGCAATAAATAACATGCTTATACTGCTATTTCTTGACTTATTAACCTTGGGCATAATTTATGGACTTCGGGAAGCACTGGAAAAGAGAAAATTCAGCTTATCTTTTTTTTTTTTTTCCTCTTCCTGTTGTGGTGCAGTTTGCTGCTCTAACTCTAGGCTGGACCCGGGGCTGGGCACTTTATTTACTGTATTGTTGCTAAGACTAGGCCCACTGAGGCTCAGAGTCGAAAGTGCCCAAGGTCAGTGTGAGTCAGTGATGGTGGGGGGACAGGAGCCTGGTCTGCATGTCTCCAGGGCTGGGCTGTTTCTGTGACATCCTGTGGCCCACCCCATGGGTGACTGTGGTACATTCCTGGCCTCTCACTCTGGCAGAGGCTCAGCATGGCTGGGGGGTGGCGGCCCTGGCTGCATGCCCGCCAGGGGCTGACCTCAGGCCTCCTGCTGCTCGGAGGCGTGTTTGTGGAACAGCAGGTGCAGCTTCTGGGTGTCTGGCCAGCAAAGGTTTCATTTTCCACCGCTGACGGGCACAGACGTTGACTCTCTGGGCCTCTGCTTTCTGGATCATTTGCCCCCAAGTACCCTATACCTCCAGGGGAAAGGCTGAGCCAGTGACTGAGGCTGGGGGAGAAATGGGAGCCTGATAGCCAAGACCCTCCGGAAGAAAACACAACTCTTCCTCTTCCCTAACGCTGAAGTCACCTGGTAGGAGAGGCTTGAAAAAAATGACCAAAGTTGGGCATCATCCAAAACCAATTAACTCAGAAACTATGGCAGGAGGCCTTGGGTCTAGATGGAGAAGAGCCCAGAGAGGGCAGTGATTCGCCAGAGGTCACACAGCTACTGTGGGTTGAGGACATAGGAGTCCAGTCTTGAAGGCCTCCTCTTCAGCCTGGAGAGAAGCAGGTTGAATTTAGCTATATTTCCAATAAGGAAATGCAGGGCTGGGGCAGAGGGGCCAGGTCTGTGGCCGGGTCTGTGTGTAGTGGGGGTGGTCTTCCCAGCAGGGCCTGGCATGACAAAGGTGGGAGAGGGAGGGCAGGGACAGCCATGAAGGGGGCCACACGGACGGTGCTCTAGCTGAGCCGGGCCCCAAGTCACTTCATCCTCTGCAAGAGCTGCGTGCAGGTGGTGGGAACGGCGCCCCTTTCAGGGATTCAGATGGGCTTCTCTCCATGGCAGGGCTCTGAGGCAGGGCATGGAGGGGGCAGTGGGGATGTTGGGGGTGCAGGTAGGGGAATAGGAGAAATGTGGCCCCACAGACCCAAATCCCAGAGCCTCCTCCTCCTCCTGAACTGCAGCACTCAGCACCCCTAATCCCATCCTCCAGGCGTCCCAGTGAACCCCTCCTCTGACTCACAGCAGATGGGGCATCACGTGAGCAAACCCAGCAGCTGGGAGAACCAGGACAGATGGCAAGTGGGGGCAGGGCAGGGCTGGCACAGAGGGACCTCTCAAGCGGGGTGGGGTGGGGTCCTGGCTGGGCCCCAGCCTCCCAGGCTTGCCCTCCACCAGTCTGGCCCTCACGTCCCATCAGGAGTTCCTTGAGACCCATGGGGAACCCTGCAGATTTGGGGGTCAGGACAGGGCTGCTGAAGGGGAGAGCTTGGAACATACATTTTCTGATCCCTGCCTGGTGCCTGCGCTGGCACCAGTGGGTTGAGACACCCCCTGCAGACCCCTCAAGCCCCCAGCTCTCCCTGGTTCCCTGGTGGCTCGGCTGGGCTAGAACAGTCCTGGACCCTCCCTGCCCTCGGACTCTGCTGGACCCTGGGCTCAGTGCTTTGCACGCACCTTTATTCCTGCCAGGCACGAGCTCCTGATGTACCCATTTTAGAGATGAGGACACTGAGGCACAGGAGGCTTACCCAGGAGTGACCTCTTTTCTTGGGGGCTCCAGAGTCTGGGCTGTTGTCCACTGTACTCTCCTGCCCCCCTCATTGGCGAGGGGCCTCCCCAGCCAGGCCAGACTCTGTGCTGGGGGCCCAAGGACATGTGCTCTTATCTTGAACCCCATCCCTGCTGCTGCCAAGCCCAAACCTGTCTTCTGGGGTGAAAGGACCCACTGAGATAGCAAAGCTGCTTGTCTGAGGAGAATCCTGGCTTTGTTTCTCTCTGGTTTTGTGAACTTGGGTGTCTGTGCTTCAGTTTCCTCATCTGGAAAAAGTGGATAAAATAGTATCTACTGTGGGGCTGCTGTGAGCATGAAGGAGTTAATGCAGTAAAGTGTGGACAACAGCACGTGGCCCATATCAATGTTAGCCTTTGTGATCTCCCTGTCGGGCCGATGGGGCACTTGGTCGCGTGGCCACATTTAACTGCCAGGGAAACCAGGAAATGATGTCTTTATTCTGGGGAGCTATGAGCCCAGCTAAAAATATGAGGTTCTATTCCACTAAAGGGGCATATAGATATTGGGGAACACCCAAAGGCTCTGACATGGGGTCTGGAGGTTGTCAGTGAGAGGCCCATGGGCGGTGTCTGGCCCTATGTAGGCTTTGACTCTCAAAGGCTTGAAATCCATTTGAACTCATTCTCAACTTTTAACAATTTAGATTCAAATATAAAAATCAGCTTCCGGTTTCTCTCCAAAGACTGAAGGATCAGGCCACACGGGGCCCAAACCCCCTCAAGTGACATTTGGCTGGAGCTGGGCGGTCATCCCCAAGTTGGCCCGTGGTCTCCAGATCACCCCGGGCTCCCGCACTCCCTCTTGTCACCCACGTACCCCCACCTCCCTCCTGCCCTCACTAGCTTGGTCTGCCCGGACCTGGTGGGCACTGCAGTTTGTAGCTCCTGCTCTGGTACAGCCATCAGCTTCCGCAGACAATGAAACTGAGGCACAGAGAAAGGAAGGGACTTGACCCAAGTCACGCAGTGAGCCTGGACAGAGTCGGGACCCCAGCTCCAGCCTGCAAACTCAGCTTCAGCGTGTCTTCTGCCATGCTGGTCACCTGAGGTTCAGGCAGATGTCCACGTGCCCAGGGGGAGAGGATGGGTCAGTGGTTAAGCCAGTGGGCATTGGAGCTTGTCGGGCCTGGGTTCAAATCTCGGCTCTGCTACTTTCCGGGGCAAGTTAACGTTGTGCTCTTCTCTGAGGCATGTGCTTTTCATTTTGTTTTGACTTTGAGATGAGATCATGACAGAGCCTGCCTCATAGAGTCCGAGGCAGATTCGAGCAGGTGCAGGGTCATTGGCTGCTGGCAGTGAGGCACCCCTCCCCCCACCCCACCCTGCACAAGGCAAATCTAATGTTAGGACAGGAGCTCAGAGACGAGGGAGAAAGCAGATTGGGAGGGCATGGCTGCCCCCTCCGTGTACAGGGGCGGACTTTCCTCCCTCCGGGGCCACAGCAGCCCTAAGTTGCTGAGGCCTCTCGCTGCAAGGCGCCGTCAGTGTTGAGGGGAACGGAACCTGTGTCAGCTGTGCAGGTGGGCCTGAGTCGTGCCTGTGCTGGGCTTCCCCAGAAACAACAGACACTCTCTCTGATGCAGGAGCTGTGCGTGCTCACCTCCTCCCATTTCCTCAGCTTGCTGAGGATTTTAGTTCTGACATGGGTTAGCATAACCTCAGAGAGGCGACCAGCTGCATCTCCTATCAGCTGTTCTAAAGCTATACCTCCAGGAATGGCACGCTTTGGGGCCAGCCGCAGCATCCTGGGAGCAGCCCCCATCACACACCCCTCCACAGTGTAACATTTGGTTTCAGGCTCTATTCGTATACAGCTATGTACATAGATACCTATGGTTTTCGTTTTGTTTTGATTGCATTGCGCAAACAACCTTAGAACAGCCCTAATGGAAATAATTCTAAAATGGAAAAAAATACCCACAATCCTTCCAACTGGCTTTGCTTTCTGACAGCGCTGCCTAAGTGCTTGCCGCATGCCGGGTACTGTGCTATCTGTGGTTGCTGTCACTGAAGCTGCACAAACCAAGGTGGTAGGAACAGTTTATAGATGGAGACACTGAGGCACAAGGCTGTTAGGTTACCTTCCCAAGGTCACACAGCAAGTGTGTGGTAGAGCTGGGATTGAACTGGCTCCAGCGTCCCGCGCTTACCCACCCCTCAGGGTTGCCTCTCCTTTCCCCACATCTCTGCTATCTGGAAGCTGGACCCAGAGACACAAATTTGATACCACTGGCTCTTCAGAGTATTTCTGAGTAGCCCCTGGGTACCAGCCCTGCCTCAGAGCAGAGAAACAGGTCCTTGGGATGGGTAGAGATGCCACTTTTGTTTTCTGCTTATTTTCACTGAATTTAGTATTTATAAGCTTTTTTTTTTTGGCCCTGACCATATGACCATGAGGTGGGGATGGCCAAATGCCTGGTTTGTCAGGGACCGAGGCATTTCCTGGGGCCCAGAACGTTCAGTGCTAAAGCAGGAACAGGCCGGGGCAAATAGAGATCGTTGGTCGCCCTAGAAGGGGCAGAGCTGGGCTGTGCTTTCGGATCCATTTCCCGGTGCTGGGCCCTTGGACTGTTTCCAGCTCTTGGGTGGTTGTGTTGGGCGGCCCTGAGACCACAGCTTGTCACTGGAGCACCCTTCCCTCAGGACCCCTTCCTGGTAAGGAGAGACCAGGCTCTCAGGGTTCCTCAGAGGGTATGTTCAGGACTTAGACCCAGCTTTCCTGACCTGTCCCTCATCTGAGCCTGCAGGGAGGTCGGCTGGGGACTTGGGACAGGGCTGAAGGGAGGTGAGGGCCACTGGTGAGCTGGAGCCTATCCGTACGGGCTCGCAAGAGCCGGTTATTGGTGGTGAAACACAGCCGTTGTTAAGACTTAAATTGTAAAAACTTAAAATTATAATCAAAATAGTAATAAATATTCAAAATATACTCATTTCTAATTATTATGCCACATTTTGCCATTATCTATTGTTATGGGTTTGTGGAATTGTGTCCTTCCCCCAATTCATAGGTCGGAATCCTAACCTTCAGTACTTGAAAATGTGATCTTATTTGGAGATGGGGGTCTTTACAGAGGGAAACAAGTTAATATGAGGTCATTAGGGTGGGCCCTAATCCAATATGACTGGTGTTCTTCTAAAAGGGAGTCATTTGGACACAGACACACACAGGGAGAATGTCATATAAAGGCAGAGATCAGGGTGAGGCTTCCACAAACCAAGGAACACCAAAGATAGACAGTAAACCACCGGAAGCTAGGAGAAAGGCATAGAACAGATCCCTTCTCACAGCCATCAGAAGGAACCAGCCCTGTCGACACCTTGATCTTGGACTTCCAGCTTCCAGAACTGTGAGACGATACATTTCTGTTGTTTAAGCTGCTCAGTCTGTGGTACTTAGTCGTGGCAGCCTCAGCAAGTGAGCAATCTATGTTCTTGTGGTTTTTGACATCCATCACACTGGTACAGTAGAAATGCTATAGAATAGTGAGCCGCAGCACATCTTTTCTCCGGTTCCACGTTCAATGCTTGCATCTTGGAACTGGCCATAGTGGGAGTATTTATACCACGGAAATCTGCAGATGCTGCAAATCAGGACTTGATATATCATTTTGTTGATTGTCTAGATAGACTTAAGGAAGTGGGCAAATTGTTAGTAAGGCACATTCAATCCAGTGTGTCACATCTGTGGTTGTTATCTCGTGAATAGCACAAAACAACAGAAAACTGTTATCCCATTCAGCAGTGTATTCAAAAGCTTTTATGAGTCAGCAAGAATTCCAGGATGCGAGGACTATTATCATATCCAGCAAAAAATGGCTCATGTCGTTGATGAACAAGTGAAGTTCCAACATGTCTTTGTCATTTCAGTTTTGTCTTAAATGTTGATGTAAATGAAAATATCAGTTATGGACTTCCACGCTCCCACTGCAGGGGTCACGGGGCTCGCTATTGGTGAAGGGCAGAGGAGGCCATCTCTGGACCCAAGGCTGCAGAGGGCTGATGGGTAAATGGACAGACAGACCGCTGATGGATGGACAGATGCCTGCCTTCCAGCTCTGTGGGAACCAGCTACTGTGGGTGGACCAGAGTCAGTGTCTTCCTCCTGGATGGGTTGGGAGTCTGCCCCACTCTCTGCCCTGGGGGACTTCTGCAGGGTTCCTGCCTGCTTACCTCTGTTAGGACCCTTGACCCAGCCTTGACCAATAGCCTTGACCTGGGCAGGGCAGAGCCTAATCCTACAGCTACTCTCCTTGAAATGTAAATCGATGCCCTCACCCCCTGCTTAAGTCCACCCACGACTTTCTACTGCTCTGGGATCAAGATTGCACCTCCCGCCCTGTCTTCACAGCCCTCCTCTTTGGCCTCATCTCTCTTGCCCCAGTGCTCCAGCCACGCTTACCAGCTGCCTGTTTCCCCAACGCTCTGAGCTCATTTCCCACTCTGAGCCTTTGTACATGCTGTTCCTTCTGCCTGGTACACTGTGCCCCAGACCCACTCTTTCCAAGGCTGGCTCTTCCTCATCCATCAGGACTTTGTAACAAATGTCACCTTCTCCAAGAAGCCTTCCCTGATTACCTGGCTAAAGCAGGTTCCCTGTTGCATGCCATCTCTGCCCCTATGTTTTTTGGTTTGCTTTCTTCATTGCCCTTACATTTTATGTAATTATTTTTCTTCATACTTCTTGAATTACTTGATTCATTAATTACATCATTGATTTTTTAAAAATTCCTCACCCCATCATGCTATAAACTCCATGAGGGCAGGGGTGGTGTCTGTCTCATGTCCACAGAGCCCAGGGTGAGGCCTGGCACTTAGTGGGCACTTGGAAAATGTTTGTTGAATGAATGAATGAAATGCATTTACTGAGAAGCTGCCTGAAAGAGACAAATCATGGTCCAACACAGATACGGGTTCAAATGCTGGCTCTGATACTTACTGGCGCTGTGTTCTGGGGTAGGTCACTAAATCTCTTTGGGCCTCAGCCTCCTCATCTGTAATAGCACCCCTCTGTAGGATCGTTATGGGGATGAAATGAATCAGTCCATGCAGAGTTTAAGGAAGGGGCCTGGCACGGAGGTGCTCAGGAGAGTTGGATGGTAATATTCTTGTAGATAAAGTGCTGCAGGACTTTTGAGATGTTGGGGCTCAGGGAAGGCTGCCCCCAATACGTCACAATGGCACATTGATTATTTTGAATTGAAGTTGCTTGAGAAGCAGCCGATGCAAGAAGGAAGCTCTGACCCTCCTCTGTTCCCCTGAAAAGCAGGAAACAATTCTCTCATGTGAACAGTGCCCTTCCTGCATCTGGAGGAGTAAGGACAGCCTTATCGCCAGAGGGAGAATTTGGGGCCAAGAAGCCTGCACAAACAAACCTTGTTACTTCTTTACTAATTTACTGCCCCAAGCCCAAACTCTGTTTAGATTCTTCACTAATTAAGTGCCCAAACCTAAGTCTCTTTATCCTGTCAATTCCTCACAAATTTATTGCTTCTCTGTCTAAAAAGTATAAAAGCTGCCAGCTTTGGCCATTTCTTGGGTCCCATTTTTATTTTTTTTTTGGCCACGCCGTGTGGCATGCGGGATCTTAGTATCCCGACCAGGGATCAAACCCACGCCCCCTGCAGTGGAAGCATGGAGTCTTAACCTCTGGTCCGCCAGGGAAGTCCCTTGGGTCCCATTTCTGAGATCTCCCGGCACACAAATTAAATTTTGTTTCTGTTTCTCCTATTAATGTCTTGTGTCAATTTTATGATTAGTCCAGCCACAAGAACTCAAGAGGAGCAGAGGTAAAACGT